>NC_047115.1:62157481-62490814 GCF_902500255.1 Thalassophryne amazonica
ACATAAAGTTAAGCTCAGCGCTGCTCTGGCTCCAGGCTCTGGAGAAAAAGGTGAGCAGCGCTTTCTTTGCGGTCAGTGCTGTGGCCACGGATCGTGCTCGATAGACCAGCAATCCCGCAAAAGCGGGATTTGTATTGATTAATATGTAGTATAAGCAGGAAAGTGTTATTTATGTAACATATGCACTGATTTGTATAATGGCACTGTTTATCATGTTGATCAGTTTCATTTGCATGTGGATTCCAGCGCTGGTTCATTTTGGTGTATAATTTACGCCACCTCTCGACCTGCTGTATATTTTCAGCGCAGCGTACGCCAACGACCACATTGATAAATGCCAAGTAGCGCAGCCGTTTTGGCGTACACCCCATATACGCTCAAATATCGCCGTACGCACGTTGATACATGAGGCCCAATGTCATGGCCTGCAAATAGTCTGGATCTTAATCCAATTGAAAATCTTTGGTGGAAGTTGAAGAAAATGGTCCATGACAAGGCTCCAACTTGCAAAGCTGATCTGGCAACAGCAATCAGAGAAAGTTGGAGCCAGATTGATGAAGAGTACTGTTTGTCACTCATTAAGTCCATGCCTCAGAGACTTTAAGCTGTTATAAAAGCCAGAGGTGGTGCAACAAAATACTAGTGATGTGTTGGAGCGTTCTTTTGTTTTTCATGATTCCATAATTTTTTCCTCAGAATTGAGTGATTCCATATTTTTTTTCCCTTTGCTTGGTCTAAAAAAGTAACCGTTACTGACTGCCACAATTTTTTTTCCTGATTTCTTATAGTGTTTCTTAAAGCCAGAAAGTTGCCATTTGAAATGACTTTAGTTTTGTGTCATGTCTGTGATCTGCTTTTTTTCTACAAAATTAAACAACTGAATGAACATCCTCCAAGGCCGGTGATTCCATAATTTTTGCCAGGGGTTGTATCTATCTATCTCTATATCCATCCATCCATTTTCTTCCGCTTTATCCGGAGTCGGGTTGCTGGCGGCAGCAGCACAAGCAAAGCCTCCAAGACCTCCCAATACACACACACCTCCCCCAGAGGAGCTGGGGGAGGTGGGGGAACCTTGGGGTATGTGTGTGTATATATATATTATATATATATACACACACACACACACACACACACACACACACACAGAGTAGTGTTCAGAATAATAGTAGTGCTATGTGACTAAAAAGATTAATCCAGGTTTTGAGTATATTTCTTATTGTTACATGGGAAACAACGTACCAGTAGATTCGGTAGATTCTCACAAATCCAACAAGACCAAGCATTCATGATATCCACACTCTTAAGGCTATGAAATTGGGCTATTAAAAAAAAAAAAAAAAGTAGATAAAGGGGTGTTCACAATAACAGTTGCATCTGCTGTTGACGCTACAAACTCAAAACTATTATGTTCAAACTGCTTTTTTAGCAATCCTGTGAATCACTAAACTATATAGTTTTTCATGATTTCTTCATATCTGTGAGGCATTAATTTTGTTGGTTTGGAACCAAGATTTTGCTTGTTTACTAGTGTGCTTGGGGTCATTGTCTTGTTGAAACACCCATTTCAACAGCATGACCTCTTCAAGTATTTTGACATATCCAAACTGATCCATGATACCTGGTATGCGATATATAGGCCCAACACCATCGTAGGAGAAACATGCCCATATCATGATGCTTGCACCATGCTTCACTGTCTTCACTGTGAACTGTGGCTTGAATTCAGAGTTTGGGGGTCATCTCACAACCTGTCTGCGGCCCTTGGACCCAAAAAGAACTATTTTACTCTCATCAGTGCACAAAATATTTCTCCATTTCTCTTTAGGCCAGTTGATGTGTTTTTTGGCAAATTATAGCCTCTTCTGCACATGTCTTTTACAACCCCTGGCAAAAATTATGGAATTACCGGCCTCGGAGGATGTTCATTCAGTTGTTTAATTTTCTAGACAAAAAAGCAGATCACAGACATGACACAAAACTAAAGTCATTTCAAATGGCAACTTTCTGGCTTTAAGAAACACTATAAGAAATCAGGAAAAAAAATTGTGGCAGTCAGTAACGGTTACATTTTTAGACCAAGCAGAGGGAAAAAAATATGGAATCACTCAATTCTGAGGAAAAAATTATGGAATCATGAAAAACAAAAGAACTCTCCAACACATCACTAGTATTTTGTTGCACCACTTCTGGCTTTTATAACAGCTTGCAGTCTCTGAGGCATGGACTTAATGAGTGACAAACAGTACTCTTCATCAATCTGGCTCCAACTTTCTCTGATTGCTGTTGCCAGATCAGCTTTGCAGGTTGGAGCCTTGTCATGGACCATTTTCTTCAACTTCCACCAAAGATTTTCAATTGGATTAAGATCCGGACTATTTGCAGGCCATGACATTGACCTGTGTGTCTTTTTGCAAGGAATGTTTTCACAGTTTTTGCTCTATGGTAAGATGTATTATCATCTTGAAAATTGATTTCATCATCCCCAAACATCCTTTCAATTGATGGGATAAGAAAAGTGTCCAAAATATCAATGTAAACTTGTGCATTTATTGATGATGTAATGACAGCCATCTCCCCGGTGCCTTTACCTGACATGAAGCCCGTATCATCAATGAATGTGGAAATTTACATGTTCTCTTCAGGCAGTCATCTTTATAAATCTCACTGGAACGGCACCAAACAAAAGTTCCAGCATCATCACCTTGCCCAATGCAAATTTGAGATTCATCACTGAATATGACTTTCATCCAGTCATCCACAGTCCACGATTGCTTTTCCTTAGCCCATTGTAACCTTGTTTTTTTCTGTTTAGGTGTTAATGATGGCTTTCGTTTAGCTTTTCTGTATGTAAATCCAATTTCCTTTAGGGGGTTTCTTACAGTTCGGTCACAGACGTTGACTCCAGTTTCCTCCCATTCATTCCTCATTTGTTTTGTTGTGCATTTTCGATTTTTGAGACATATTGCTTTAAGTTTTCTGTCTTGACGCTTTGATGTCTTCCTTGGTCTACCAGTATGTTTGCCTTTAACAACCTTCCCATGTTGTTTGTATTTGGTCCAGAGTTTAGACACAGCTGACTGAACAACCAACATCTTTTGCAACATTGCGTGATGATTTACCCTCTTTTAAGAGTCTGATAATCCTCTCCTTTGTTTCAATTGACATCTCTCGTGTTGGAGCCATGATTCATGTCAGTCCACTTGGTGCAACAACTCTCCAAGGTGTGATCACTCCTTTTTAGATGCAGGCTAACGAGCAGATATAATTTGATGCAGGTGTTAGTTTTGGGGATGAAAGATTTACAGGGTGATTCCATAATTTATTCCTCAGAACTGAGTGAGTCCATATTTTTTTCCCTCTGCTTGGTCTAAAGAAGTAACCGTTACTGACTGCCACAATTATTTTTCTTGATTTCTTATAATGTTTCTTAAAGCCAGAAAGTTGCCATTTGAAATAACTTTAGTTTTGTGTCATGTCTGTGATCTGCTTTTTTTCTACAAAATTAAACAACTGAATGAACATCCTCCGAGGCCGGTGATTCCATAATTTTTGCCAGGGGTTGTATTTAACATAAGAACTTTGCAGGGGATTCTTGCAAATCAATTAGCGTCACACAGGCATGTTCTAACTGTCACAGCACTTACAGGTAACTCCAGACTGTCTTTGATCATCCTGGAGCTGATCAATGGGTGAGCCTTTGCCATTCTGGTTATTCTTCTATCCATTTTGATGGTTGTTTTCCGTTTTCTTCCACGCGTCTTTTTTTCCGTCCATTTTAAACCATTGGCGATCATTGTAGATGAACAGTCTATAATTTTTTGCACCTGCGTATAGGTTTTCTCCTCTCCAATCAACTTTTTAATCAAACTACCCTGTTCTTCTGAACAATGTCTTGAACGTCCCATTTTCCTCAAGCTTTCAAAGAGAAAAGCATGTTCAACAGGTGCTGGCTTCATCCTTAAATAGGGGACACCTGATTCACACCTGTTTGTTCCACAAAATTGACAAACTCACTGACTGAATGCCACACTACTATTATTGTGAACACCCACTTTTCTACTTTTTTTTTTTTTTACTAATAGCCCAATTTCAAAGCCTTAAGAGTGTGCATATAATGAATGCTTGTTGGATTTGTAAGAATCTACTGAAACCTTGTTTCCCATGTAACAATAAGAAATATACTCAAAACTTGGATTAATCTTTTTAGTCACATAGCACTATTATTATTCTGATCACTACTGTGTGTGTTTATATATATATATATATATATATATATATATATATATATACACACACACACACACACACAAAATTATTATCCATTTATTGTCATTTACATTAATTATTAAGATCCTATTCTCTTACATACAATTGTACATGTTCAATAAAGCCCCTCTATCAGTCAGTCATACACAATATTTACGTTTTAATGGCATCTGCAGGAGGGCGTGTGTGTGTGTGTGTGTGTATTCAAGAGCTTTTAGAGCGGAAATTAGGTTTGAGTTAGCGGAAGTTAGCGTGCATGCTGACGTCCGTGAAATCTCTTCTAAATAACTCCAGAGGTGTTATCAAGTTACAAAAACAGGGTTTCAGTTTTAAAAGTGTTTATTTCTTGCTAGCTTTGCATTAATATATGACAAAAAGTGTTATATTTACACACAAATGAAAGACTTTGCAACTAGCTAGGCCAGCCTGAGATGACACCATACTAATGTCCACAAAATGTCTTGTAAATCACTGCAGAGGTGTTATTGGGTTTCAAAGACAGCATTTTCAGTTTTAGAAGTTATTTCTCGCTAGCTTTTACATGACAAAAGATTATATTTACACACAAAGGAAATGGAGCTTGCAGCTAGCTAGACGTGCCACTGACATCACCGTGCCGCTCTACTCTTATTGGGTGTCACCCCCGAACCTCAAAAAAAAAAAAAAAAAAAAGTTACAGAATGAGACTATTTAACTGCTTAAAATAAATCAAGGTGAGCCATCTCTGAACTTGTCCAAGGTCTGTGCCCCTGGAATGTTCTTTGTAAATTTGAAGACTGGCAGTAAAACAGACAGATGATGGAAGCAAAGTCTTTGCAATACTTGATGGCCATATTTGATGTCCTCGGGTAACAACACCACACTACAATTTCAGACATTTCAGTATTGTTGTATATTTAAGCAAAGTGGTGAATAATTCTGCTGGTGAAAGCACATAGAGTGTTTACACACAGATAACTGGTCATATCAGCTGTGATTATCATACACATCAGACTCCCGGATGTGTGCTTTTGTTGCGGACGAAGCTCGACTTGGTATTTGATGTTAGGTTTCATTTTTGTTTCTGTTCAGCCACTCACCACCACAAAACTCAAAAGTGGATCACATTACAAAATAATTTTATCCCAGTTTTCATGAAATGTATTACAGGCTTCACATTAAAGTGTTGTGAAGAAATCCTCTTTCTTAACATCTTGCTGGAGGAGGTAGGCAAATCCTTGTTGAAATCTACAATCAGGAGAAGCCTTGATGAATGTAAATACAGAGGGCTTTATGACAAGGTTCAACCACTGATAACATTCAAGAACTGAAAAGCCAGATTAGACTTTGCCAGAAAACATAAAAAATAAATAAATAACAATTATATTGGGAAAATATCTTTTGTGGCCGGTAAAAACTAAGTTAATCATTGATATTGGCCAACAAATGCGCCAACAAAACCTCCCATAATGTTCATGTACATACAAATCTGTGATTCGCCCTTTAAGATTTTCCCTGGCAATTCATTTGTGGTTACAGTCCCATATAAGTCATAAAATTCATATACGGGGCTGTAAAGACAAATGAATTGCCAGCCTGCATTGTGAAAGATTGTTGTACTTTTGCTGACAAATTTGATATTTTTAAATTTTTTAATAAACATACACTTTATTTCATCAGGTTTTTTTTATTTGAATCTTCTCATGAAAACCTCATAAAAAAAGTCATGTTAATGAGGAATGTATAAAAACTCCAGTGGGAAACAGGTGGATGATTCTCGATCTCCCTGGCAGATCTATGTGTAAGCATTCTGGGGTGTGTCATGAATCATATGAATGCAGTGTGTGCACACAATTAAAATGAAATTGTCATTTCAGCTCTAGAAATACATTCGCGAGTGCACAAAGTAGCCATAACTGGATGCTTAAATTAACCAGGAAGGAGTTTCATAAAGAAGGCCATATTTATAACACAAAGTAGATATCAATACCTTCAAAATGGATTCAGTTTGAAGAGTTTTATTTACTGCCCACGAGCTCTTCTTCTAATAAAATTCGACCACAAAATATTTTTTTCATATTTCAGGTTTCTCCCACAATAACTGTTTACCACAGATATGCCAAATTTACATATTTCATAGCCAGTATAGCTGGCATTAAGGAGCCAAGAAATTGAAAGACTTCTTTGAGTGTAATGGTATGCTTCAGTGTCTCAAACATGGATGCTTGCAATAGTCAATGTAATATTTTCCATAGTCTGAGCATACATAAACTTCACAGTTTAGTGTCAATGTCTGTTGTTTGACTGTAGTCCAAGTCTGGGTGTCCATGACAACTGCCACACACAATTTCAGGCCTCTAAGTCCATTATTTGCTGAGATATTCTACCTTGAACATGGATCCATAAGCCAGTCTTGTTACTCCTAGCATCACTTATAATTACACAATGATATTAAATTCCTAATTCCAGCCTAAAAAATGTCAGGATAAAATAGACCCCATAGATGTAAATTAATATTCACACTTTTCAGCTAGTTGACAGTGGGGCTGCACGATATGGGCAAATTATCATATCTAAAAATTGAAGCCAGCTGAGGTGTGTGACACTGGTGCACAGAGGAGCATTCTGCCCGCTTCCAGACTGGACATCCTGGCAGATGGGTTTCCAAAAACTGGCGTTTGATTGAAGTAGTCACTTTTTGTTCATACAGTTGTACCCTCAGTGGCAAAGACTGCCTCAGACTATCCAACGTGCTGTCGCAGGCTGACGGGTTTCACCGCCTTCTCAGGGAATTTCCTGCACTCACACAGCCAACCTTTTCATCCTCTGCCACCAAGCACAGAGAAGAGCACCATATCGCCAGCATGGGCCCACCTGTGCACTCTCGGGCAAGGTGGCTCGACCTGGCCAAGCTTGGCATTGCCAAAGCTGAGTTCGACATCATAGGACGCCTCGCCATTATCCGTCGCTCCAACAGCCCATGGGCGCCGCCCCTTCACATCAGATCTGTGTCCATGTGACAATCATTTAACACATATCCACAGTACAGTAATGCAAATGCACACATGGAAACAATCACATCACTGCTGTCTGTGTCACTCAGCAGTTCACACACTGCAACTAAACTCACACAGTGCTCCAACAGATGTAGATTATAATCTCATCTGATGGTGAATATATTTTTATACATTTGTGCTGCTGTTGGGTGAAGGCTATAAAACGCATGCGCCCATACAAAAATGTCCAAAACACAGCAACGAAAGAGTGTGGAATAAAAGGCATTAATGATGTGTAAAGATTGTGGCGCCAACTCTGAAAAGCTGCCTGGTGAACATACACTCAACAAAAATATAAACGCAACACTTTTGGTTTTGCTCCCATTTTGTATGAGATGAACTCAAAGATCTAAAACTTTTTCCACATACACAATATCACCATTTCCCTCAAATATTGTTCACAAACCAGTCTAAATCTGTGATAGTGAGCACTTCTCCTTTGCTGAGATAATCCATCCCACCTCACAGGTGTGCCATATCAAGATGCTGATTAGACACCATGATTAGTGCACAGGTGTGCCTTAGACTGCCCACAATAAAAGGCCACTCTGAAAAGGTGCAGTTTTGTTTTCTTGGGGGGGATACCAGTCAGTATCTGGTGTGACCACCATTTTCCTCATGCAGTGCAACACATCTCCTAGAGTTGGCCTGTGGAATGTTGGTCCACTCCTCTTCAATGGCTGTGCGAAGTTGCTGGATATTGGCAGGAACTGGTACACGCTGTCGTATACGCCGGTCCAGAGCATCCCAAACATGCTCAATGGGTGACATGCCCGGTGAGTATGCCGGCCATGCAAGAACTGGGACATTTCCAGCTTCCAAGAATTGTGTACAGATCCTTGCAACATGGGGCCGTGCATTATCCTGCTGCAACATGAGGTGATGTTCTTGGATGTATGGCACAACAATGGGCCTCAGGATCTCGTCACGGTATCTCTGTGCATTCAAAATGCCATCAATAAAATGCACCTGTGTTCTTCGTCCATAACAGACGCCTGCCCATACCATAACCCCACCGCCACCATGGGCCACTCGATCCACAACATTGACATCAGAAAACTGCTCACCCACACGACGCCACACACGCCGTCTGCCATCTGCCCTGGACAGTGTGAACCGGGATTTATCCGTGAAGAGAACACCTCTCCAACGTGCCAAACACCAGCGAATGTGAGCATTTGCCCACTCAAGTCAGTTACGACGACAAAATGGAGTCAGGTCGAGACCCCGATGAGGACGACGAGCATGCAGATGAGCTTCCCTGAGACGGTTTCTGACAGTTTGTGCAGAAATTCTTTGGTTATGCAAACCGATTGTTTCAGCAGCTGTCCGAGTGGCTGGTCTCAGATGATCTTGGAGGTGAACATGCTGGATGTGGAGGTCCTGGGCTGGTGTGGTTACACGTGGTCTGCGGTTGTGAGGCTGGTTGGATGTACTGCCAAATTCTCTGAAACGCCTTTGGAGACGGCTTATGGTAGAGAAATGAACATTCAATACACGAGCAACAGCTCTGGTTGACATTCCTGCTGTTAGCATGCCAATTGCACGCTCAAATCTTACGACATCTGTGGCATTGTGCTGTGTGATGAAACTGCACTTTTCAGAGTGGCCTTTTATTGTGGGCAGTCTAAGGCACACCTGTGCACTAATCATGGTGTCTAATCAGCATCTTGATATGGCACACCTGTGAGGTGGGATGGATTATCTCAGCAAAGGAGAAGTGCTCACTATCACAGATTTAGACTGGTTTGTGAACAATATTTGAGGGAAATGGTGATATTGTGTATGTGGAAAAAGTTTTAGATCTTTGAGTTCATCTCATACAAAATGGGAGCAAAACCAAAAGTGTTGCGTTTATATTTTTGTTGAGTATACATGCACAACTACTGCCTGTGATGCATGTGACCAGAGAGTGCAGTCTGCATCATTTGTCTTTGATAATGACTTTTCCCACTGTCTTCTTTGACAGTATTTTGGACATGAACTTGCAGGTTAGGTTGGACTTTTGTGTGTGGGTTTTTTGTTTGTTTGGCTGTCATCTAGCTGTGAGCAGGGGAGAGTAACACAGCACATCCAGAAACTGATATGAGCATCCAGACCAAAGCAGATTTGAAAATATGATATAAATCAATTTCAAACTACCTACAGATGAGTCTTGAAACAGATTTGAAAACAAGAGTGCTCAGAGCACAATGTCCCCCACTGGCAAATTCTGCTTTGGCACAAGTGCTATTCACAAGTGTTATTCTGATAACATTTCAAGGTATGTGATGGTGGATTTCAGAATGCAGACACCCACTCATGAAACTGACAGAGTCTAGATTTGTTAATCAAGGGCCATAAATCTGCTAAAACAGGCCCAACTTGACCAATATGATAATATGCATATGACCAACCTATATACGTATAAAAGGACTTGTACCAAGTTTCACAAAATTGCTCCTAAAATTGTGAGAGGAGTTCATTTCAGAACACTTTTATCCTCTTAGAAAGGGGGGGGGGAGGGGGGGGTGTAGGACTGACAGACAGACAGAATGCAACTTTTGAGTGTTCAGAGTAGCAACATAAGCTCAGGCTCCAATCGGAGACAGGAGCCTGATTTTATATATCATACTGCAAATACTCGTATTTGCTCATTTTGAAATGGATGCCTGCAACATGTTTCAAAAAAGCTAGGATGGCAGTATGTTGACCACTGTGTTACATCACCTTTCCTTCTGACAACACTCAATAAGCATTTGGGAACTGAGGACACTAATTGTTGAAGCTTTGTAGGTGGAATTATTTCCCATTCTTGCTTGATGTCGACTTCAGTTGTTCAACAGTCCGGGGTCTCCATTGTCGTATTTTACGCTTCATAATGCACCACACATTTTCAATAGGCGACAGGTCTGGACTGCAGGCAGGCCAGACTAGTATAATACTTTTACTACAAAACCACGCTGTTGTAACACGTGCTGAATGTGGCTTGGCATTATCCTGCTGAAATAAGCAGGGACGTCCCTGAAAAAGACGCTGCTTGGATGGCAGCAAGTGTTCCAAAACCTGGATGTGCCTTTCAGCATTGATGGTGCCATCACAGATGTGTAAGTTGCCCATGCCATGGGCACTAACACCCCCCCCCCCCATACCATCACAGATACTGGCATTTGAACTTTGCGCTGGTAACAATCTGGATGGTCTTTTTCCTCTTTTGTCCGGAGGACACGACGTCCATGATTTCCAAAAACAATTTGAAATGTGGACTTGTCAGACCACAGCACACTTTTCCACTTTGCGTCTGTCCATTTCAAATGAGCTCAGGCCCAGAGAAGGCGGCAGGGTTTCTGAATGTTGTTGATGTTTGGTTTTCGCTTTGCATGGTAGAGCTTTAACTTGCACTTGCAGATGTAGCGATGAACTGTGTTAACTGACAGTGGTTTTCTGAAGTGTTCCTGAGTAAGATCCTTTACACAATGTTGGCTTTTAATGGAGTGCCACCTGAGGGATCGAAGGTCAAGGGCATTCAATGTTGGTTTTCTGCCTTGTTGCTTATGTGTAGGGCTGAAACGATTCGAGTAATTTCAATAATGCGATTACAAAAAATGTTCGAGGCAAACTCTTTGCCTTGATGCTTCATTTAAAGCTATAGTACATACACCAAGCCTGTATGTGGCACTGTAACGCTCCCACAAAAGATACAGAAGAAGACCATAGCGCTAATCAATGTAGCAGGTGATGCTACAAGCTTGCAAAGCCACAAGCTGAGTAAAATAAAGCCTTTTAAGAGAAAGGGTCCGCACGGATCGTCTGAAATGGACTTATTGCGCATTTAAAATGAAGCAGTGTGTTGGTATATATTTAAAAAAAAAAAAAAAAAAAAAAAAAAAAAAGTTTTGCTCCACTAGCCGTTCTCCACCTCCGCAGATGAAGCAAAAGGATGCGCACTTTAAATGAGTCATGTTTAATGAAAAAAAGAAAAAGAAAAAAAAAAAGCTTTAATTCAGATTTGGTAAGAGTTTTTATCAACAGGCAACTTTTGTAGAAATGCTGCAATCCACAGCTGTTTTTCAAAGGCTGTGTTATTCACCAAGTATCCACAGAAAACAAAGAACTTCACGTTGGTTTGAGCGACAATCTGTACGACATGTATAAATATACACTAAACACTGAATAAATCACAGTAATAAAAAGTGCAAATAAAATATGCAATAAGAAGTGAAAAAAAGAATGCACTGTCCGCAGACTGAAGATTTCACAGACTGCCTGGGCTTATAGTTTGGCAAAGCTCCAAAACTCTTAATATGAAAAAATAAATAATAACCCGGCAAAACAGAGAGGGAACACCCTAAACTTAAAAATCTGCATGATGGCACAGCAACATTGTGTCACTGCTTAGGGAGAGCCCTGCCACTATTGATATTGTTTAAAAACACAAAGGTATTTTTTATCCGATTAATCAATAGAATATTCGATTCCAAAAATATTCGATAGCTGCAGCCCTACTTACATGTAGAAGGTTCTCCAGATTCTCTGAATCTTCCGATTATATTATGGACTGTAGATGATGGAATCCCTAAACTCCTTGCAATTGAACATTGAGAAACATTGTTCTTAAACTGCTGGACTATTTTTTCACAAAGTTGTTCACAAGGTGTGATCCTCACCCCATCTTTGCTTGTGAACAGCTGAGACTTTTGGGGATGCTCCTCAAATACCCAATCATGACACTCACCTGTTTCCAATTCAGTGTTCTTTGAGCATTCATCAACTTTCCCAGTCTTTTGTTGCCCCTTCTCAACTTTTTTGAAATGTGTTGCAGGCAGCCATTTCAAAATGAACAAATATTTGCACAAAAACAGCAAGGTTTATCACTTTGAACACTAAATATCTCATCTTTGTGGTGTATTCAATTGAATATAGGTTGAAGGGGATTTGCAAATCATTGTACTGTTTTTATTTACATTTTACACAACGTCCCAACTTCATTGGAATTGGGGTTGTAACCAATGAACCAGAAACCAAGTTAACAATTTAAATGATAATCTTAAAGAAACATGTAACCCAACACTCAAAGTACACATTCATGGAGTAACTGGTGTGTCTCATAAGAAACAGCAAGACCACCTACAGAATTAGCCCTGTATTCACTTCTAGATGCTCTGTAGTGATGTTTTTCAACCATTACCCTCATGGGACACCCTATACTGCATGATTTCCAGATAGCTGAATCGAAGTATTGAGTTAATTAAGTGCTGTCAGACACCAGATTAAAGCCTAGTATCCACGTGTTTCCGACAGTTTCCAGGTGGGCTCCAGATAGGACTGGGAAGCAAATGGCATGCAAAGCCATAAAAAGGAGAGGAGCCAAAGCTGGCAGTGACTTTGCCACTGGTGACAGCTGTTCATGGGAGAGGTGGGACAAAGTCACAGTTAAGTCATTCTCAAGAAAACAATCTGCAAGTCTCAGGTTAAGTCTCAAGTCAGCTTGCAAACAATTGGTGGTCATTATGACTTGAGACTTGACGATTCACGACTTGAGAGCGACTTGCTGGTGACTTCATCTCACCTCAAATTCACGGGATGGAATTTTTTGCCACCTGCTTGCTGCGCTGTCACGGTGAGCTTTAGGATAACAGACTGGGTACAGATCTGCATCAGTGTTTGGAACAAATCTAATGCAGTCAGCTTGCAGTGGGGTTCCCGGGACATTGTACATGGTCGGTTAAGCTGCTGTGAGCTTGCCAGTCACCTGGTCGGGTTCCTGGTGATTTCTAACGCTGTCAAAATTTTGAACCGTCCAAAATTTTGTTCCTAATTACCACAACAAGCCCGATACTCCAGATGGTGGGCGACATACTTCAGGATGACCATGTATGCTTGCAGATGGATTGCGACGGGGTTGGTGATTATTCCGTGAGTTTACAGTTTTTAAACTCACTAACAGGACACACGTGGACAAGGAGTTTTAGCAAACTGGATGTTTATGTAGCGGGGTACATGTAAAGTGTGCAGTGCAGGGGTTCCATGAGGAACTTGGTTGAAAAACTGCTTTGTAATAAAGCAGAAAGGTAAAACAAATTTTATTTATTTGTGAAAAACAAGTTTGCTAATTTTTCTGTTCCTTCAGCTTACATTTCAACTGTAGGGATCATCAATTCAAGAATCAAACAATTTTAAAAAGACCAAAATAAAACGTTGTGTGAAGTAATTTGTTAAAAGGTGGATGAATAATGTGTGACTATCTTTTGAGTGGTGCAAAATCTTCTAGAATGTTAGTATTTCACCTTTAACTGTGAGTTTACTGAAACCACCTCAGTGAGAGAAAGTATCAAGTGGAAAAGTGACAAACAATTTGCAACTTTGTACTGCCAAAGAAAGTAATAAAAAGTTTTTGCCAGATTATGTCAGGTGAACAGAAGGGACAAGAAGAAAAGCGAGAAGGGTCCATCGTGAAACAGCAAAACAGCAGGGTACGAACAGAGCCATGATCCCTACAGGTGAAATTTAGTCATCAATATATGGACTGTCTACAATGGAGCCTATAATCATCCTCTGTCCAAAGAAACATATCAAAAAGAAATGGATGAACAGAATTCAGTCAAAGGGAATTTAAAAAGGGTAGACCTTGTGGAGGCCTGCCGTCAAAGCCTAGCTGTGTCATGATGCACAGGATGACACACCCCTTTTCGTCCTATTACAAGCCATAAACATAATGGAACATTGTGATTAATATCAAATAGTCACAAGTTGAATTAATTACATTTCTTCAAATGTTATTACTGAGAAGAGAAAAAAAAAAAAAAAAAAAAAAAAAAAAAAAACAACAAATGAGCTGAAATTCCTTTGAGTTTATGCACTTTTAAAGAAAATCAAACAAGACAAATTCAGAATTCCAACAAGATTTTTTGTTTCTGCTTTTCATTTAATGCCCTTTCTCCCATTAAAAAAAAAAATTAAATCTATGAATAAATAAATAAACTAAACTGCCATTGCATCACAGACAATAGAAATGACTGTAAATGTTTAAAAGACAGCCACACAATCATTCTTTTTTTAGAGGCACACAAAACAAGCAATAAACAAATGCCATCTTTGCTTTGAGGAAGTCTTGCATGCATTGTACTAATTTCATATTTGAACATTTTCTTTCTGCAATCGTTCATTACAGTGAAACAAGTTTAAGAATCTTTACAAGCCTGTCTAATTTGCTTTAGTCATGCAATTCTGAACTTTTATGAAATTTTCCAAGTGCATATTTCCACCAAAGTCACACATTCACCTTCCCCTTTGTATCCATCATGTTGTATGATTATCAGAAGGTTTTTGCAATTTTGTGGACTAGTCCCTTTATCCAGCTCTGACCAAAAATCTAATAAATGAATTCCAGGCCAAAGACAACTTATTCAACAATTTTAATGAAATCTGAATATTTAGTACTTGAGTAATATCACTACTAAGCAAACAAACACAGATTCATTCATATTCTATACCTGCTAACTCCACTCAAGGGTCACGGGGGTGGCTGGAGCCTTTTCCACCAGGCATGGGGCAAGTCCATACGCAAGGTTGGGTAGGATTACTTTGAAAGAATACATGTGGATTACATGTATGTATGTACATACATTTGGTTTACTTGTAATCTGATTACATTTCAAAGTAATCCTACCCAACCTTTACGCACTGGACAGGACAGCAGTCTTTCACAAGATCTCTTTCATGGATCCATCTCTTCCTGCTACACACACAGCTAATACAAGCTGCCCGAGTTTTGTGTACATCGGCCTTTTAAGTAAAAATTTGTGATATTGCATTGTGGGAAAATGGTCGACATGCCACGCTATATGTGATCACATCACACTGCAGTTTTGTTTATCGGGTGCATCAGGCAGGGGTGGTGGCCAAGTGGTTAATGCGCTTGGTTTCAGTTCAGAAGGCTCCGGGTTCAAATCCCACCCATGCCACATTTCTCCATGTAATGTGGAGTTGCGTCAGGAAGGGCATCTGGCGTAAAACCTGTGCCAATTCAACATGCAGATCCACCTTGAATCTGCTGTGGTGACCCCGAGTGCAAACAAGGGAGCAGCCGAAGGGACTTATTGGTGTCAATGGTTCCCAGACTGCATGGTTGGTGAAGCTGCAGAATGTGTGTGAAAGCTGGTCGGTTACCTGTGGATAAGAAGTGTCAGCTTCTCAGCTTTTATTCAGACTCCTCATGATCAAAACTGTATGCCCTCTGACTGTTCTACAAAAGTTAATCACCCTTTCTTGTTTTGCATGCATGTAATTCTTCCCGAGATAGAATTTCTTAGTTGTTTCCTGGTTAACTTCTTAATACTGGCACATCAGATGTAGTGTTTGATTCTGACCGGTCTGCCTCCTCCTCCAAGGAAAAGGCAGTCCTGTCATGGTTTGTTTTTGTGTGTTGACCAGTTGCCTGGATGAGACATGTATTTTTACGCACAAAGCGGAAGTACAAGAAAATCAGGCAGCCTATATTAACAAAGATAGGTGTGCTCAACCAGTGAAGAACTAGGAAACACCAGATTTGACTAGTCCACTATGTTTGCAGCAAATGGAAAACATGCAGGGCAGTTTGCTCTCCAGGAACATGGTTGGGGAAGTCTGCTGTGCACCTCACTGTGAGCAACTGCTTAACATAATGTGATTATTGTAAGAAATATTGCAATACAGTAAACGTGCGGTAATGCCACAGTCAGGTCCATAAGTATTTGGACATTGATGGGTTTTGCGGGTGTTGAAATTAAACAATCAAGGTAATCTTGCAGTGCAGACCTTTAGATTTAATTCAAGGTTTGTTTGTATTTTAAGCATGAAATTAACTATTTATTAATTACAGTCATTTGTTTTCATGGATTCAAAATCAACTGAACAATTTCTCATTTTCAGTAATGACCTGGCCAAGAGGTATCAGAAAAAGCAGTTTTTGGTGGATGTAACACTGTATGTCCATTTTCAGTCCCCATAAATAATTGGGCACGCTTATCACTGTTAATGTGAGCCATCATTTTTACCAGGGTTCCCACACATTTTTCATTTTAATATTCCTGATTTTTTTTTCATACTTAAAATTTTAAAACTTTGTAGATATCACCGTACAAATAACTACTCATTTATTTAAATAAATGATTGAAAAATCCAACTGTAAACATGTACTGTATGACACATTGTGGCATATCACCATATAATATGCCAAGTTAGGATATATCATAATATTTAGTACAGCTCAAAATTTCTATCAGCACCCCTGGGTAAGTTCTCTACACGTTTCCCTTCTGAGAGTAGAATGCGCACTGCCGCGATTTTGTTTACTCGCCAATGCCTCTAAGATGGCCAAACAGCTGGGTCATGTGCAAAATTGCACATAATGCTGACATCACAGAAAATACTCTATTGAGGACCTACGGGAACAGACTACACAGTCTCCACTGATTCAACACAGATCCAAAACACACTACTGCATGTCTTTGCTTGGCTAAAACCAACAACTTAGTTCTCCGATCCAAATATTTAATCAAAATTTTAGGCTACATTTTAATGTACAATGTAGTGACAAAATTCTGGAAACAAATTTTTTCCTTACTTATCCAGACTTGGAAATGGCTAAAATTAAATTCCATACTGTGTAGGAACCCTGTTTTATAGACAGTTTTCTTGAGACAAATGGAATGGATACATGAACATTTTCAAGTGACAGAATGTGTCTTGGGATAGGCTCCAGCCTCACTCCTCACCCCATCTCTATGACTCTTAAATGGAGTAAGCAGGTATAAGAAAATGAATGCGTCTTAGACGTCATTTACATCAATCATTAAGATGCACGAACAGCATGGTACTGTATGCTAAGTCTGTCTGGAGCAGGCAGTTCTTAAGAACTGAGTGACCGTGCAAGAAGGAAACTCATGAGAAGCCACTAAGACACCCTACTACTCTGAAGGAGTTATTTTTATTTTTAATCTAATACATCAAGCTGACTATGCGTGTGTGCTAGGCATGGGAATGTCATTACTGACAAAGATTCGAAATGCACCTTGATATACTACCACTGATACGATTCGCCTCTTTTCCTGATTCGATGTGATTTGATATGTATTTGATGGGGGATTCAATTCCTCACAATGTGATACGATGCCATTTGGTGCAAAACAATTAATGATGGGTACTGATAAGATTTTATTGATATCAATGCTATTATCAATTCCGCTTATCGATCAGATTCGTTATTGATTCCCTTATTTCTGTGTACTAAAAGTAGGCTTTACAGGTTTTCTACATCAACATTTTAATTGAGTCTTAAAGTAAAAAAAATATGAAGTTGGTCACTGGATCCTTGATGTACATGATGGATCCTTGATCTCTGGGCAGAAATAAAAAATAAAAAAAAGTCTGTAGTTTTTGCAAAAACATTTCCTTTCAGTCATTAATGACACAAATGTCACTCCAAAGACTGAACTGAGCTCTTCAGCTGGCTGCGCTGCACGTCAGGATACAATTCATAAGAAACGGAGGACGTCTCATTTTTGGAGAGAGAAAAAAAAATGCTTTAGATTGGTTGTGGTTTATTGTTTGTATTATAACATTTGGAAAGAGGTGTCATTTGATTTAAAACGGCGATTCACTCTGAAGTTATTAATTACGACTGAAATTTGTGTGGCTCTTTGGAGCTGTGCACTTAGTCCCACGAAACAGAGGATGATATTGTTAATTATTATGATTATCACCATTACTCAGCATGCCTTAACCCAGCCACTACACCCTGCTATTGAGGTGGGTGCCGTCACTGAGGTATTACCTAGATTTACAGACTTTGATAGTATCTCACTAGGCGTGCTGACAAAACTCATAACGTCTACAAAAAGCACAACCTGCTTATTTGATCCTATACCAACAAAACTGTTTAAGGATCTGTGGCCCATCTTGGGCCAACGGTGCTGGAAATTAATCTCTCATTAACTTCTGGATCTGTTCCTAAATGTTTCAAATCTGCAGTGATTAAACCATTACTTAAGAAACTAATCTTGACTCTAGTGTATTGAAAAACTATCGGCCGATATCAAATCTATCATTTTGCTCTAAAATTCTGGAAAAAGTGGTGTCACGGCAGCTCGTAGACTATCTTACTGAGAATAATCTCTTTGAGCCACTGCAGTCTGCTTTTAGAAATATCATTCCACAGAGACGGCTCTCACGAAAGTGGTGAATGATCTTCTGCTTACAATGGATTCGGACACCACTACGGTTCTGTTGTTGTTAGATCTCAATGCTGCATTTGATACAATGGATAATCATATTCTACTTGATACGCTGGAAAAACATTTTGGGATTACTGGGAGTGCCCTTGCATGGCTGACATCATACTTGACCAGTCATTCTCACTGTTTTGTACAGTAACACTACCTCTAACCTTAGTGACATGAAATTTGGGGTTCCACAGGGGCCTGTTTAAGGCCCCCTGCTTTTCTCCCTTTATATAGCACCCCTTGGGCACATATTGCGGCGTTTTGGGATTAACTTTCACTGCTATGGTGATAATAGTCAGTTATACATGCCGATAACTGCTGGTAATCTCGTTCACATAAAATCCTTAGAAGATTGCCTTGCAGCAGTGAGATGTTGGATGTCTACAAACTTCCTACTTTTAAACTCTGATAAGACTGAAATGATTGTTCTTGGTCCAGTGAGACATCGGCATCAATTTGACCAGTTAACACTCAGCCTAGACTCGTGTGTCATACATCACACTGACAAAGAGAGGAACCTTGGGGTAATTTTTGATCCTACATTGTCCTTTGGCCTCCACATTAGAAATATTAGGAGGACTGCTTTCTTCCACCTGCGAAATATAGCGAAGATTTGTCCCATCCTGTCTATGGCTGATGCTGAGACCCTGATCCATGCATTTATCTCTTCTAGATTGGACTACTGCAAAGTTCTATTTTCTGCTTTACCGCAGTCTCAGCATTAGGGCTCTCCAATTGGTGCAAAATACTGCAGCCAGACTTTTGACACGAAGCAGAAAGTTCGACCACATTACACCCATTTTGGCATCCCTTCACTGGCTTCCTGTCCCAGTGAGATCAGATTTTAAGGTTCTGCTACTACTCTATAAAATTGTTCACAGACTGGCACCTCCCTACCTAGCTGACCTAATTAAACCTTACATACCAGCCCGGGCTTTGCGTTCTCAGGGTGCAGTACTTCTTTGCAGGACTACTTTACTATAGAGCTTTCCCTTATCGTGCCTCTGTTCTGTGGAATGATCTCCCTGCATCAATAAAACAGTCAGATTCTGTGGAGATTTTCAAGTCCAGACTAGACGCACTTCTTTTCCCTTTCGTATGGCTAGCATACTGGTACTAGGGATGTCCCGATCAGGTTTTTTTGGCCCCGATCCGATTTTGGCCCCAATCTGATTTTGAGTATCTGCCGATACCGAGTCCCGATCTGATACTTTAAAAAACTGAATGAACAATGAACAAATGCTAAATATATAATAATTTCATTTTAATCACCTTATTTTATTATTTATTACTTATACAGTGCACTTCTCCTCGAGGTAGCTTGAACAATCAAGTAACAATCTACCAGACTTAAAAAATGTACGAATTTCCATGTTATTTTATTTGTCTAAAAATAAATGTCCAAGGTTCCTTATGTTAAACAAGAAATGATCTAATCTGAAATAACAGGTGGTTTTAATTTACAGATGAAAGGTTTCTAAAGAACCATTTATTGATTTAGCTATTTTAATTACAAGTGTTCTAAACTTTTTTAAACAGTAATCAGAAATTTTGAGGTAACAAACAACAACAACAAAAAACATTTCCAAGGATTTTTCTTGACACGTGGTTTCTGCACTGATCTGTGGTTCAAATCCCAGCCTGACTGGAAAATCACTAAGGGCCCTTGGGCAAGGTCTTTAATCCCCTATTGCTCTTGGTGTGTAGTGAGCGCCATGTATGGCAGCACCCTGAGATCAGGGTGAATGTGAGGCATAATTGTAAAGTGCTTTGAGCATCTGATGCAGATGGAAAAGCGCTACATAAATACAGTCCAGTTACCATTTGTACAGATCAGTGGTTTCTGCCAATAGTCTTCCGTGTTTTGTCCCGGCGCGTCATTCCTATTGGACAGCGCGAAGCTACGTCACAGCTCAGAGCGTCGAAAGTTCAAAAGTCAACTTAAAAAGTAAAAAAACAAACAAAAAAAAAAACAATTTATATTTGCGTCTTGACAGTCCTCAGCATACCCCTCTGATGCTTTATCAGTGTTCAACAAGTTCAGAGCAGCGCAGCGAACATGATTGAAGATGGAAGCTCTTTAAGACATGCTCCTAAATGTGATGAGTGCGCACGTCGCTCATGCACACACCATCTCTCGCTCCGTTTTGCAGACAAACGATCACAGGACAATTTGTTTTGTCTTTTTGTTAATCAGATGACAGATCATCGTCCTGAGGGAAAGTGTCCATCATCCTCTTGTCATTCCATCGAGGCGTCAGGCTGAGCGCGTAAACACACAAACAGCAGTTCTGCGAAAGAAACTTTGCGCGCGTTAACTCCCCCCACCTCTGTCCAGGTTACAATTCCATCTCTTCTTCCCACATTCACTGCGCAACTCTTGTTCCCTTTTCTCCTCTGGAATCGGTTTCAGCCACACGCGTGTGCGAGAATGTCCTGTTGAACTTATGTTTTTTCTTTTGTTCATTTAAAAAAAAAAAAAAAAGATTGGGTTGAACTTTGACCGCGTCAGCCTGCCGACAAGCGGCAATGCACGCTCCCGTCAGAAGTGTCGCATCAAAAGCCGAGCTAAAGCGACGCTTCTGATGCCTCGAAAAAGCAATGCATCTCACGCCTCTGATGCTTCCAACGCGTAAAAGGCCCATTAATCTTGAAATAGCGCTGATCAAAATAATGAGGATAAAATCTATATCAGATTCCTGATTGGGATGCAACGTCCGATTTCGATCAAGTCTGAAACTACGTGATCAGGCCTGTTTCCGATCACGTGATCGGATCGGGACATCCCTAACTGGAACAGTTTTGTTTTACGCTTTTTACTCTTTTAATTCATTTTATTAGGAAACAGAGCGTGCGGCGGCGTTAACTTTACTTAAATTCTGGGTCTTTCAGTGAAGCTTGTGGCTAGCGGCCGGCGATCACCTTAGTATTTCTTCTGGGTTTTTTTTGTTGATTAATGCTAGCATATTATACAGTATTTCTTGTCTTTCTGATGCCTGATTCTGTTTTTTCTCTCTGTTTAAAGGTGCAGCTCCATCTAGAGATGGGAGTTGTATTTGTGTTGGTCTCTCCTGTCCTGTGCACCAACAGCACTTCTTGTATATTAGTCTGTGAATTTTTCTGTGAATTGTTCTGTAATTTATGTTTGTAGCATAGCCCAAGCAGAGGGTCATCCCTTTGAGTCTGGTCTGCTTGAGGTTTCTTCCTCAGAGGGAGTTTTTCCTTACCACTGTTGCTCTCGGGGTTGGTAAGGTTAGACCTTAGAGCGCCTTGAGGCAACTCTGTTGTGATTTGGCGTTATATAAATGAAAATAAATTGAAATTGAAAAATTTAAATATCACCACCGCTGTGTTGGTCACTTGCTCCAATCTTAACAACACTGCTGCAGGCTGTATTCTCACAGCACAGCCTGAGCACAGCCAGCCCCTCCTCTTATTTCAGAGAATATATGTATATGAAAGAGAGCGCTATCTCTCTCTCTCTCACATACACACAAAACACAAACGCTCTGACAAACCGCTCTCCTTTGAGTTCCAAGCAGATGAAGAACCAATCATAGCAGCTTACTAGTAGTGGAGTCAGTGAGCTGTGACACAGCGTGACCGTGGCAAAGAGGAAAGGGAAAGAATACATACAGAGTACTGTGAGGTACAACTAGACTGCACTGTATGTTGTTTAAGTATTGAAGCTGTAACTTCCATGCCCGAACGGTCCCCCTAAAAATCGGTCCCCTCCGATGACACGGTTCACAGATTAACACCTTGTTTCTGCTTCAAACTGCACTCCAGTCATCATCTATCTCAGCGACAGATATCTGAAGCTTTTGTACAACAATCATTTCCACATAAATTCAGCATTATTTCATCATAAAAGGCAGGGGAAGCGATCAGAGCACTGCGGCTAAATGAGCTGCTAGCTGATGCATTTACTGCGCGTCAGTCATTTCAAAGTGTCACGGAATTTCGTCTCGTTTCTGCTTAAAACTGACTTCAGAATGATTTAAGACGTTTTATCGTTATCATCTGATGGTTAATTATCCCAATCATCCACTTGATTGCTTTGGGTGAAGAGACTCCGTCTCAGACGTGCTGCTGTGGTCCGAAATGACGCATGCGTAGATGCAAAAGGCGGACCGATTTTTAGGGGCAGACCGTTCGGCCTGAGACACCGGTCGGCACAGATTCACACCTGTGTCATGCATGATGTTGCGTTCAAGACAGCTGAGAAAACCAGTGTTGCCAGGTCTGTAGAAAACCAGCAACTCTCAAACCCCACCTAAAAGTCAATAAAATCAGCAGATAAACTAGCCCAATAGCACAATTCAAAATATAACCATACATACTCAACTCAATTAAATTAAATCCCTTACCATTGTTACCTGTGTGCTTATGCAGGGGGGCTGGTAAAGTTAGACCTTACCCGTGTGTAGTGCCTTGATGATTTTATTCTTATTCACTTACATAAATGAGAAAGGGAATAACATGGATTTTTCCTCCCAGTGCTGATATCAGTATTTCTGGGATACTTACAATTTATGTGTAGTGCCAAACGACCCACAAAAACATCTATATGTTCAAAGCGAAATTACCTCTGTGTACATGTGTGTAACTTCAATCACGGAGAAACTGGGAGAGCTGACATTTTCCGTTTGGTATGCTTATGTATTCTGTATATTGATAGGACAAATATTTTTGGAGAAATTAAGGATATTAGAACAACAGTGAACAGTGGATGTTGACATCACCATTGATCAGTCCCTGGAACCAGACAAGTTCTGAACAAAGGAAATATATCAGCCTTGCCCGTTGTAAAACATGACAACTAAATCTGCCAAATAATAAATACAATTATTCACAAAAGTTTCTCATTTTAATTTCCTGCACTTTCAGTTAAAAACATTCTGGAAACTTTGTATAATTTATTACCACCCTTGAAAAATGTCAGCTACATATTTTCTAAACACTACCCAATCTAGAATCCCCCAACGCGCTAGTTAATAAATATATCTAGTTAGCATGAAGACCATTTGACATAAATTCTTCCCAAAGGTAGATTTTGATAGATTTGTGAGAAATAACATGAATCATGTAAAGTGACAATGAATTCATGGAGAATATTGCTGCCCGTGTTGTCAACAACATGATGTAAGAAGATGAAAAACTTACCAGGGATGTACAGTGATGTGAAAGAGTGTTTGCCCCCTTGACCCTTTACATGTTAGATTTTTATTAGGACATCAAAAAACAAAGCAAAAATTCAGGCCTTGTATATTAGAATTCCTAAAATCATGCACTTTAAACTCACAGTGAAAGGTAATCGCTACATCATGAATTAAAAGAAACAAAAATCTAAAAGCCAAAATGATGGTGTGAATAAGTAAGTGACCCCTTTAGTATAGCACATGTAAACCATCACTTTTATATTCAGTTTTCTTCGGACAAGTCAGGGAACGGATACGTGAACATTCCCAAGACACTGACTATGTATTTACATGAATTGTGAAGAAATACAAACAGTATAGCACTCTATGGTAAATCTGTGTGGAGTACATAGTTCTCAAAAACTGAGTGACTGTATAAGAAGGTGAAGAGTGAGGAAAGCCACCAAGACAACCCTGAAGAAGTTATATACTTCTGTGGCTGTGATTAAAGAGATTGTGCATAGCGTAGGTTTTGAATGTTGCATCACCAGTTATACAGCTTCATGATGAAGTGGTATAGAGAAGGTTTAGTGGTATAGAGATGGTTGTTTTCCATTCTCTTCCACGCGTCTTTTTTTTTTTTTGTCCATTTTAAAGCACTGGAGATCATTGTAGATGAACAGCCTATAATTTTTTGCACCTGCGTATAAGTTTTCCCCTCTCCAATCAACTTTTTAATCAAACTATGCTGTTCTTCTGAACAAGGTCTTGAACGTCTCATTTTCCTCATTTTCCTTTTCAAAGAGAAAAGCATGTTCAACAGGTGCTGGCTTCATCCTTAAATAGGGGACACCTGATTCACACCTGTTTGTTCCACAAAATTGACAAACTCACTGAGTGAATGCCACACTACTATTATTGTGAACACCCCCTTTTCTACTTTTTTTTTTTTTTTTTACTAATAGTTTTACTAATTTTTAATATTTTTACTAATTTTCTTCTGGCCATGATAATTTGTGCGTACGTTTTCCTTTAACTGAGCCCAGGAATTAAAATGTGCGCACATTCTCCTTTCGTTCAAAATGAACTCCATAATATGACCTAAACTGTTATCCTCACGATGGGGAGACACTTCGCCCTCAGCATCCTTTTTAATGTGCTTAATTTCCAGATGATGCCATGCTGGGCTGCTGGAGTTCTCTGTATGTCCTTGTGCGCCCAAACCATGATGATATACCCTGACCAGATCCATTTCTAATGGGGAAATGTATTACACTGTCTCCTGATTTGTTGGCTAATACCCAACATTTATGTGTCAAGACAATATTGAGTGCACGTTTTACAAATTGTGGCCACGTCTAAGTAGATTGTGCCCTTGTTTTACTCAGATGATGCTTAAAACGTGCGCACATTCTCTTCACATGCAAAACATTTTGCGATGACAGTTCCAGGGCTCCATAATTCCTCGCTCTCTCTCCCATTAAACTCTGTCATAATTGTGTTTATAAACCAGTCGCCATTTGTTTTATTATACATCTGTGTAGTTAATAAATAAAATAATCTTCACGGACGATTCGTTCGTGCGCATGTGTGAGAAAAAAAAAAAAACACATACACACACACAAAACTGTCTGCCGCTGCTCTCCCCAGAGAGGAAGAGTCTGACACATCAGAGGAGGAGTTTTAAGGTTGATATAAGACTGACTTTTGGTTGTGTAAGTAACCTTTTTTTGATGCAAGTAATTCTTTTGTTACTAGCACCAGTGCAAGTAGGTTAAAAAATGTATTTCGACCCCTGAAATGTCAAACGAAGTCTCCTGTACAAAAGTATCCACTTCAATCACATATCAACTAACCACAGCTGAAACACCAAGCAAATAAAGACATAAATTGGAATTCTTTTTTTGGGGGGGAAAAAAAAAAAAAAAAACCTCATTTACTCCTATCGAGTATTATTTACTTTCAATTTTTTTGCATCCACAACATCCCCTAGGACCTGTCTTTTAGCTGATCCAAACTTTTGCATTTTTGACCTTGTACAAGCTGAGAAATAAATCATCATGTATGGGTATGTGATTTTGGTGAAATAGGCTCTATGGCTTAAAGGGGTTAATGCTTAAATTGTAGTTTATAGTACTCTTAAATAAAAATGCACAACACACGCACACACAGCAGTGTCCAATGCCACTGGCACAGGACTCTTGGTCACATTTTCTTTTTTTTGCTTGTTTTTTATTGCTGGTCCTACAAATTGTATTTTGAAGCAATTTGAATATTTAAAAAAAAATACTATATTGTCATAGGGCAGCATGGTGGCTTAGTGCTTAGCACTGTTAACTCACAGCAAGAAGGTCATGGGATCAATTCCTCCCTGTGGCCTTTCTGTGAGGAGTTTGTGTGGGTTCCCTCCGGGTGCTCCGGCTTCCCACTTCCAAAGACAATGCATATTAGGTGGATTAGAAACTTTAAATTGTTGTAGGTGTGCTGGTGTGAATCTTTGTCTGTCTATATGTGTCCCTGTGACACACTGGTGTCCCGTCCAGGGGGAAGCCCGCCTCACGACCTATGACTGCACCCCATGACCCTTAACTGGAGTAAGTGGTTAAAGATGAGCGAGTGAGTATATTGTCATCTTTGACCAAAAGATGGCAGTGTATACACACATAACAAGATGCTTCCTTGTACTGCTCTGAAAGAGGTACTGTGATTCACACTCCAGAGCAGAAGGTAGCAGTAATGCCAAATTAAGCTGAATGCCAACCACCATAAAACAACAAGATGATTTGAATGAAAAGGACATGCTGGATCATATGGAATGAGTGAAATAAATAAATCCTTCTCTAAAACTGAAAGACCACACTCTTGAATAAAGAGTTTGGACTGTGTGGGACAGCCAGAACAGCAAGAAGCAGAACAGGTAGGCTGATGCAAGCAATTATGTGGTAAAAACATAAGATTTTTATTTAATTTATATCATATTGTAGAGCTGTCTTTTCAATTGGAGTTTAACAAGGATAATTTTCATACAGAAAAGAGTAAACTACTTTTTTGCTGAAATGGAGTAAAGAAATTAAAATGTATATAAGCCTAAGAGTGTCAATGCTATTTATAGGCACTGTACATGCAGGCTCCATAGTGCTTCTCAAAACTCAATACAATACACTGGACATCTGATATCCGATACGTAGCAGAGACAGAGTGACAGAGAAATTTATGTGTTTAATACTGCTTATACAAATTTTATTTAAATGCATTCATAATTTACAGTGTATGGTGTTAGTGTGTAACCCAGCTTTTTAATACTTTAGTTATACAACTTTATGTGTGTTGTATTAGTATTTCTTTTTTTCACATTTTCACCTTTTTTTGCCTTTACACTATCCCAAATTGACATCACAACCTGTATGTCTGTTTGAAAAGATTACTAACCGCAAAAGCTTAATCATTTTTATAGCCCTAAACTCCATGATTGCATAAAACCGTTGAAATAAAATCCTCTGTAATTTTCAGTATTTTAGTGTTTCTAATTACTGTTGAACCAGAGAATGACTCGACTTCAAACTAACCCTTTTCTTGAAATTTAAAAAGGTTTCTGTCAGTTTGTACAAAGTAAATGCAGGGGAGTGAATTGTCCATAGGTGTGCCTGCGGGTGTGACTGTGTTTTGGAAGGTTTTACTAAAAACAAGACCTGAAAGTTCAGATACAATTTGCCAGAAGGTACATCTGAGATGCAAGCCTAGATTTAATGTTTTGGTGAAAGAAAATCCTCCTCTATACCACTTCATCACAAAGCTGTACAACTGCGGATAAAAAAAAAAATGCAAAAAAGCACTATGCACAATTTCTCCAATCACAGCCAGAGAAGCCTATACCATTTGTATTTCTTCATAACTGATGTAAATAAAGTTCAAGACATATTCAGTGACTTGGAAATGTCCATGTATAAATCCCCTGACTTGTCTGAAGAAAATTACCAATAAAATTGATTATTTACAAGTATTATACCAAAGGATCCGTTACTTATGCAACCCATCATCTTGGCTTTTATATTTTTAATTAGTTTATATCAAGTTGTAGAGATTTGCTTTCAGTTTGAGTCTAAGGAAGATAATTTTAGAATTATTTATATTGAGAAGCCTGATTTACTTTTTGTATTTGAAATGCCATAAACAAATCAAAATGCATGGAATATCAGGGGCTGAATATGTTTGCAAGCCACTGTATGTAGATGTATAACTGTATACAGAAACACTTTATAAGATGTGTTATCTGTATTCAGTCATTTTAAAAGGTCAAATATGTTTTGCAGCTCTAGAAGAATTTTATTTGTGGCAGACGGGACAAATATGGCTCTTCTGACAGTAAAGGTTGCAGACCCTTGGGCTATAGAAAAGTCTAAAAACAATTTCATAGTACCCAAATTTTGTCCAGTGTTACTGAAATTGGTAGACTTGATTTTCAAACCAAACCTCATAATTCTGTGTATATGGCTGTTTGATTTTTCATTTGGTACAGATAAATGAAATGAGTGGCAATGCTGCCAAAAAGGAAGTGAGGCAATATCTAAGCAACGCTTTGATGTATAAAACCCAACCTTGGTACTTGGGCTGTGGACCCCATTGTTAGGTTAGCATTAGTGAAATTGTATGATACATGTTGAACAGGGGTGGGCAACTTGCTCCAGAAAGGGCCAAGAGGGTGCAGGTTTTCTTTGCAGCCACTGACTCCACCAGGTGATTTCACTGATTAATATCACTTTGAGCAGATATAATCAGTGAAATCACCTGGTAGAGTCAGTGGCTGCAAAGAAAACCTGCACCCTCTTGGCCCATTCTGGAACAAGTTGCCCACCCCCGATGTGGAATGTTGGTTGTATTTTCATTTATTCTCTATACCTACGAATTCCAATTAAGGATCGCAGGGAAGCTGGAGCCCATCCCAGCAGTCATAGGGCATGAGAATATGGACAAGACACCAGTCTATTGCAGGGCCATATACAGACAGACAAACCCACACACTCACAGCTACAGTCAATGTCGAGTTTTCAGTTCACCGAACCTGCATATCATTGGAAGTGAGAGGAAGCCGGAGCACCCACAGGGACCCCACACACAGGGAGAACATGGAAACTCCACACAGAAAGGACCAGGTGGAAGTGATCCCAGGACCTTCTTGTTGTGAAACAGCAGTGCTAACCACTAAGCCACTTGGCCATATATTTTTCTTTTTTGTAAGAGAAAACAAAACGGTTACAAAAAAAAAAAAAAAAGGTTCCTTGGGCATTTTTGTCAAATATGTTAGTATACCAAAGGAGGGCTGATCAAAAAAGTAAACAGCAGTTTCCTCAAAATATTCTTGACTTATAACCTAAACACTGCTATGAGCTAGTGTTAAAACTTCTCAAAAATCTGTGTATAACATACACTCCTTCCTCAGAGCAAATATATACATTTTGGCAATGGTTTCTGGAGTGAAGCAAGCTTACTTTGGTGTTCATATTCTGAGAGAACTCCAAAATGGTGTCCACTCTAGTCCAGGCATCCGGGTGCTCTTTTAGGTGCGTCAACACCTCTTGTGCCATTCTTTGCTGTAAAACATATGAGCAGCAACATTAACAGATGGATGCAATGAACAGACTTACAAATGCACTAGTGAACATGACAAGTCATTTCAAACCTCATCTGCATCGCAATGCTGATCCCCTTGCCAAAAGCTTATGATTGATTTATACTGCCAGCACAACATGTTCAGGGCTCGCAAAATCACTAGCCCGACGTCCCGGGGCTATGTACTTTTTCACTCGGGCTACTAAACTTTTACACCCCCTGCCTGATGGGCTACCTAAAAATATACCCGATATCTTGGCTGGCTGAGGATGAGAGGAGACGGCGCCGTCCTTCTGTGTGTTACGTGCGCAGCCAGGCGCTCGCGCTCGCTCTCTCTCCCGCCCGCTTTCTCACACGCCGCACACACGAGCCAGCCGCATGTTCACGAAGCACCGAGTACGATGAAGTGAGAAGAATAGGAAGCAAAACAGTTGCTGGTTTAGTCTGCAGTCACCACGCTACTAGGCAGAATTGAAGCATCGCAAACACTCGCCAATATAGACGTCTTTTGATCGTAGGTTAATAAAGTAAAAAAAAAAAAAAACGCACATGTGCGAAACAATTGTTTATTTATTTAATTCATTTATTCTTTTTTGAACACAGATGGATTTACGTCGATATTTTAGTTCTGTGCAGCCAAAAAACACAAGTCAGAATGAAGAGGGGGCAGAGAAAGAGGGACAGTCCAGCACAGATGAGCAGGCAACCACACAGGACCAGGCCAGTTCAGCGTCAGAGCAGCCAGCCTCCACAGGAACAGAGCGACAAGCCAGCCCAAAAAAGAGTTCTGAAAAATCAGACTATGAAGCAAAAAGAAAGAGCACATTTGTGGTTTCATGGACTAAGGAATTCCCTTGGCTGGAATATGATAAGGTGAACAAAACAATGTTCTGTCAAGTGTGTCGTCAATTCCCTACAATTTCTGACTCCAACAATGATTTTGTACTTGGTACTAGTAATTTAAGGAAAGACCCCATCAGAACCCATGACAACTCACATACATAAGAAGTGCATTAGTGCCCAGTCTGCAGCTTTATTCCCAGAAGAGACACCAATTGCAAAAACCATACAACACATGAACAAAGCACAGCAGGATATAATGACTAGACTTTTTAGAACAGCATTTTATGTTGCAAAAAGTGAATTGCCAATGGAAAAATTTGGCAGTCTTTGCAAACTTCAAAAAGCAAATGGCATAGATGTAGGTTCTACTTACCACGGTGACCATGCCTGCAGAGATTTTACGTATTAGGGCTATAGCAGAAACCTCTAGAGACCAGATTCAAAAAGATATCAAAGACAGCAGGTTTTTGACTGTGCTCGCAGATGGGAGCACAGATGCTGGGGTTATTGAACAGCAGCTGGTTCATGTTAGATATGTAAAGGGAAATGGTGACATATCTACCTACAATGAAATGCCACAGTCAGAAGCTCAAATGCTGCAGGGGTTCTAGAAGCCATTGATGAAGCTGTGGACCATGTAGGCATCAGTGCAGACATTTGGGGAAAAAAAAAGTGGTCTGTGCCAATTTTGATGGTGCTGCTGTAATGATTGGAGAAAAAACTGGAGTAGCTGGGCAGCTCAAAGAAAGGGCACCTCATGTCATTACTATACATTGTGTTGCACATAAATTAGAGCTAGCAGTGCTGGGCAGCATTAAAGATTGCGAGTACCTAGCAGAATTTGAAGACACACTCAAAAGCATCTTTAAGATGTATTATTATTCGCCAAAAAAGAGAAGGGAACTGACTGAAATAAGTGAAATACTCAATGAAAAACTGGCACATTTTAGTGGCCTAAAAAGCACCCGGTGGCTGCCAAGCAGGCTGAGATGTCTAACGGCTGTGGAAAAAACTACACTCAAACAGTTACCCATTTGGAAAACATGTCAGGAGGAAGTGGTGTTACACCAGAAGAAGATGCTGCAAAAGCAAAGGGGATTGTGCAGGAGATGAAAAGTGAGAGATTTGTTAGATTTCTGCATTTTATGTTAGATTACAGCACAATCCTTTCCAAATGCAGCACTGAAATGCAGCATGACAAACTGAGCATTATGGGAACAAATCAGTTAGTCGAGAGCACAACATCACGCCTAATCAGCCTTAAAACCAAGCCAGGTGAATTTCAAAAATCCCTGGACACCAAACTCACAGTAAATGATGATGAGAGTATTTCTTACAGTGGAACAAAACTCACAAAAAGCCAGCGACCTGTTGGGGGCGATGTGAAGACAAGGACACAAGTGCCATTAGTACACTGTTCCTGAAGATTATTGACAACACAGTTAAGTACATGGACAACAGATTTAAAAAGTGCCATTAGTACACTGTTCCTGAAGATTATTGACAACACAGTTAAGTACATGGACAACAGATTTAAAAATCTTTCTCAAAGACCCTTGTCTTGCTTCCAAGTTTTTGACCCTTCTACTCTTCCCAGCTCAAGACGAGCTGTCAACTTTTGGGGATGAAGAGGTGGACTGTCTTGTCAAACATTTTGACACTTTGCTAAATGAGGAGGAAAAAGGCAAACTTCCAGAAGAATGGATGGATCTAAAAATGTGGCTTTCAGCACACCGTGGTAGCAAACTAGACACCTTGTACAAAGATCTCTTATCTGCGAATCCTGAAAACCTGTCCCATGTGTTGTTGCTAGTGAAGTTAATGCTGACACTAAGTCCATCAACAGCCATTTTTTGAGAGAGGATTTTCTTGCATGAACCGTGTGAAAACAGTATACCGCACAAGTCTCCAGGCTGAAACACTGAATGACCTTATGCACATCTCCATAAATGGGAAATCAGTGGAATCCTTTTGTCCTGAGACAGCATTTCTGGATGTTGAGCACAAAGGGCACAAGACATATTGTACACAAAACAGGAAAAACTGAGCAGAGAAGAGGAGACTGTGGCACAAGAGGAAATGTCTGAAGATGAGACTGTTCCTTCAACAACTGGCATTTTCTAATTTGCCAGAATAATCCATTTTCTTGTTCTTGTTCTGTGTTAATAAACATTCCAAAAATGTTAATTAGGTTAAATGTGTTATCACTTGCATTAAAACATTAAAAACAAAAAATGGGCCAGTTCATTTCATTTCGGGCTACCAAAACCTGAAGAGTGCCTGCCCGAAGGGCTACTAGGGATTTTGAAATTTTGCGAGCCCTGTAATGAATTAACATACAACATGTTTAGCACCTCGTTTAAACACAAAGCAAAGTATGTGTGTGTGTGTGGGGGGGGGGGGGGGGGGGGGATGCTTGTCAGGATCTTTTAAGTTTCATTCAATAGGAAAGAATTACCTTTAGGCCCATACACAAAAAAAGTTAGATTACAGACTCCTCACCTGTGGTCCCACCCCATGATATAGACAGTTCACCACATTATCCAGTAAGTTGATATCCAGTTTCTGGTTGAAGTCCAGCAGCTGCTGTGCTGCATGGTCTGCTAACATTGTCATAATTGCTGGCATAGAGCTCTGCAAGGACAACAGAGGGAGGGGTCAAAGGAGCACAGAACATAGCCAAAAGGCAAAGTCAGGTGAACTGTGTGTTTAGAAACAAACAGCCAACCACCTAACAAATATCACCAACATCCACCAAAGATGCACCATTGCAAAGTAAGCACATGCTGTCACAAGCCTGTCAGTCTGCAAAATTTGAACAAACGGTATTAGCGATGTCTGTATTCACAGACATCGCTAATACTCCCTAGAACCCCTACAATCTGTTTTTGCCAATGCAGTTAACATGTACCATAGATCTGAGTCTTGCTGAATTTTCTTCTTCAGTATAGTAAAAGGGTTTTTTTCCAGGGGAGCTTTTCCTTATGTAATACAAGGGCATAGACATTAAAATTGAAACAGTAACAGAAAAGCATTTGTCAACAATTTCCTACCACAAAACAGTTTTGAACGGCTACAAACCAAAAATTAAAATTGTTGATTTAACCCTGCTAAATTGAAATAAACAGATTTTAATGTAAAATTTACAGTTTCTCAACAAATGCATGAGACAACTATTCAAACATTTAAAAACAATGTTCCTCCAAGAAAGGCAGGACTTGCGTATTTATCAGTCTGCAGTACACGACATCTTCACATTTTTCAAAGAATACAGCTGAAATTCAGCACATAAATGACAAGGAAGCAAACCTAAGCTGAACCCCCATGATCGCCAATCTAAAATGGCAATGCATCAACAGTTATTCATCAATAGCCGATAACAACATGAGTAAGGGATTACCTTGGGAAACTTTTGTCAGGCCCTACATAATGGAATTATATTCACAAATGCCACTTAAAAATTTACTCTGCAAAAAATAAGCCTTACTTTAGAAGCAGCAAAGACTAGGCATGGAAGCATCTAGGTTGGACCATCACATAGTGAAAAACTGTAATGGAGGGAAGAGGGAAGAGTCATAGTCTAGCATGGCCCATGTGTCATGGGCCTGATGTGATTATGCCCAAAAAGTATCAATTTACTACCAGAATCGCAAAAAACTACCTATGCGATACCCAACCCTAGTCTGAGTCACATTTGACTTACACCACTAAGTATATGTGCAATATTGCAGCAGCAATTTGCTGCCCTCATTTTTTTCCTCTAAAAAAAACAAAAAAAAAAACAACACAACACAGCACAACACAACCTCTACTCAGCACACAGTGGGTTGGTGGCAGGGATCAACTTGGCAACTAATTTTTTTTTTTTGCGGAGAGCAGAAAAACTTAATTCAAGATAAGAAAAACTTTGCCTGCTGGATGCACTATGGTACTTCAAAAAGCATTTTATACTATATATTTGGGAACCAAATTAATAAGTAAAGTAAAGCAAAGTGCCTTTATTTGCCATTGTACATACAGTGCTGTGATAAAGTGTTTGCCCCCTTGACACTTTACATGTTAGATTTTTATTAGGACATCAAAAAACAAAGCAAAAATTCAGGCCTTGTATATTAGAATTCCTAGGATCATGCTCTTTAAACGCACAGTGAAAGGTAATCGCTACATCGTGAATTCCATCCATCCATCCATCCATTTTCTTCCGCTTTATCCGGAGTCAGGTCGCGGGGGCAGCAGCTCAAGCAAAGCCGCCCAGACCTCCCAATCCACACACACCTCCCCCAGCTCCTCCGGGGGAACCCCAAGGCGTTCCCAAGCCAGCCGAGAGATGTAATCCTTCCAGCGTGTCCTGGGTCTTCCCCGGGGCCTCCTCCCAATGGGACGTGCCCGGAACACCTCTCCAGCGAGGCGTCCAGGGGGCATCCGGAAAACATGCCCGAGCCACCTCAACTGAATTAAAAGAAACAAAAATCTAAAAGCCAAAGTGAGGGTGTGAATAAGTAAGTGCCCCCTTTAGTATAGCACATGTAAACCATCACTTTTATATACAGTTTTCTTCAGACAAGTCAGGGGATGGATACATGAACATGAACATTCCCAAGACACTGACTATGTATTGGACAGTATTTGGTATAGAGAAGGTTTCTATAAAAAAAGAAAGAAAAAAAAAAAAAAACTTGAATGTTCAGCTACAATTTGCCAGAAGGCACATTAGAGATTCAAGCATAGATTTGATATTTTGTTGAAAGAAAATTATTCTCTGTGCAACTCCACTATGAAGGCAGGAGTGGTGATACAAAATGCAAAACTTGCTCTATGTACAATCTCTTCAATCATAGCCACAGAAGTCTATAACTTCTTCAGGGTTGTCCTGGTGTCTTGGTGGCTTTCATCACTCTTCACCTTCTTATACAGTCACTCAGTTTTTAAGAACTATGTACTCCACACAGATTTACCATAGAGTGCTATACTGTTTGTATTTCTTCACAATTCATGTAAATACATAGTCAGTGTCTTGGGAATGTACACGTATCCATTCCCTGACTTGTCTGAAGAAAACTGTATATAAAATTGATGGTTTACATGTGCTATACTGAAGGGGGCACTTACTTATTCACACCATCATTTTGGCTTTTAGATTTTTGTTTCTTTTAATTCATGGTATAGCGATTACCTTTCACTGTGAGTTTAATATACGAATGTGTCTTCTGCATTTAACTTATCCTAATTGCAGTTAGACACAATCCAACCACTAGGACCAGTGGGCAGCCACAGTCCGGCGCCTGAGGACCAACTCCAGATGTAGAGACTCTGCCTTGCTCAAGGGCAGAGAAAGAAGCAGACCCTAAATAAGCATGTTCTGACTGTGGGAAGAAACTGAAATGCCAGGAAGAAACCAATACAGACACGGGGAGAACATGCAAACTCCACACAAAGGGTGGGAAGTGATCCCACGACCTTCTTATTGTAAGGCATTAGTGGTAACCACTAAGCCACCGCGTCGTATGATGCTTCTCATAAATAAATAAATAAATACAAATGTGCATTGTTTTTGTAAATATGAACCATGATGTAGTCACTTTTCCCATGGTCTAGTGCAGGGGTCATCAACCCTGCTCCTGAAAATCACACACCCTACATGTTTCCAATTCTACCTTCTCCACCCATTGCTAATTACCAACTTAGTCAGGTGCGCTCAGTTAATCAAAAAATAAATAAATAAAAAATAGGGAAAACCACACATGACTAATCAGCTCAGTTGTGCCTACAGCAGATACGCATGGAAAACATGCATTGCAATTCATCTCCAAGAGCAGGGATAATGACCCTGGATTAGCATTATTTTTTAAAAAATGAAATAAAAACACAAACACAGCAATAACATACGCTGAAAGAAAAGTGGGAAAAAAGAACCAAAATTGCAGATGATGAATGGCAAAATATGGAGGAAAAAAACCACACACACAACATAAACAACAAGCACCACTTCATGTACTTTTAAGAACTTTGCACAGAAAAATCTTTTTTTTTTTTTTTTTTTTTTTTTGAAATCAAACCAAAGGTGAAAAGTAAATGACGAGAAAGAATAAAATATGTGAGAGAATGTGGCTCAGTTATTGCGGATCACTCACATACCTTTCAATGTTTTCAGAATTTACCTGAGTTTTGGGGAATGGCATGTGAAAAACTACACCGAATGTTAAAGTATTAAGATCACTTTGACTTGTAAAGTACTGTATCTTTGTAAATTTACTGATGAAAGTACTGCAGCAAAAGACAGGCATCTGGTGTAAATAATGTTGGTAGCTTATTTAAAAAAAAATTAAGAAATTGGGGAAAGGCACAACCACTAACCAAAGTAGGGATGGGGCCAATCTGAGCCAATATCGTATCGGCTTCTGATACCAACGTAATTCATGGATCAGAAATTTCCGATACAACTTGCGGAGTTTTCTACCACTACACCATGTGCTCTGCTTTTGGCATGAAAATACCAAAGAGATGCACAAACTACATTTCAGAAACAAGTGTGACTCTGGTTGTCACCCGTTGTAGAAAATAAGGCTCAAAGTTGTGTATGTGCAAGCAGCACAAAGTGCAGGTCATTCTTTTGGCTCTTGTTTTGATTTATGTATGATACTTTTTTTTTTTTTTTTTTTTTACCATTTTATATACACAAGAGAGTTACAACTAATAAAAACTACCAAGGTCAAGCAGATGACTCAGTTTTTCAGACTCGTTCTGAAGCTAATACAGTCACATATTACAGACCCTTTACACAGCTGGTTTATCAGTTTCCTCACTAAAGGCGCTTTTTCACTTCACAGTGACAATCAAGTGGGAAGTTGCATGGTCTCAGATGAAGCCCGACCAGAAGAAAAAGTTGCAGTTCCTCGACTGTCCGCTTGAGGCTAACTCCAAAAGTGAGCAGGTTCCCATTCAATTCAATGTTAAAATGCCCAAATTTAGAGCAGAAATAAACATGTTAACATACTGGTACAAAAAGATGGTCTGTATAAGTAGTTATTGCCTCCATGACAACTGTAAGGGGGGGGGGGGGGGGGGGGGATATTTTTCTAACTTCTTAGTTTAAAATGTTTAAGCCATGAGGTTAGCATTTTTAGGACCCTTGTTATTCTGTTAGGGACCGATGCCAATGCTTTTGTTCTTAAGTACAATTCTTTGCGAATGATTGCATATCTTATTACGAGAGTTGCAAGAATGTTGCACAATGTCAGCAAGGTCCCACTGAACAGCATCAGTATCTTGTGTAATTAAGTGGCCCAATGGTAGTTGAAATTTTTCACAAATTCAGTGTTATGCATATCATCCATAAGTGGAAACTCTGAGTATGAATTAAAAACACCTTCAATCTGTCACAAATAACACTTAACATATTGAAATAAGCAATAAGATGTGCTGGACGGATCACGCGAACACGACTGAGTCCAAAGCAACCAAGATTCTTTGTCTCTTGCAGAGACACATACATCTGCCTTTAAAAGGTGAAAGACTGCCTACAAAACTTTAGTCTTTAACCGACTGAAAGCAGTGCCGCATAGAGCCACTAGATTTGCCTATAAAAACTCAAGGAAAAATCAGTAGTGTCTCCTTGATATTTGAAACAGGATGGAAACCCTGTAAAGACCAGCAGGCTACATCAAATCTCACCCTTCTGTATAAATCCAGTTATCAGATTGCTGCCATAGATTCTGATGAGTTTCATATAAAACGTACTTCAGAAGAAATTCAAACAAGGAGACTGTCCACAATATTCTTTCTTCATGCCACAATGAAGAAACCCATTCCTACCTAGAACCATGGCAAAGTGGACTCAACATACAATAAGTGCATGTCACACTACATCTGACCAAAGTCATTCCTATGCTGGAATGACTTTGTCTCAGATGAATCGTTATTTAGGGAGACTCAGATAAGGTGTGTGACTTTCACTGTGCAGGAATGTCAATGACAGAATTTTGGCCATGTGGTGTATTTTTTGCCATGAGCCAGCACATACGTGTCTCAATGTTGAGGAACCCAGCAACTTAAAAAAGGGAGGTCCATGTTACATCAGGCAACGGCAGATAGATGGTTACTTCCTAGAGGTGGACAAAGACCAGTTGTCTGCTTGGTGGTTGCTATAGGACCCAGGGCATTTCAGCAGCGTGGTGGATTCGGCAATGCACAGCACTAGTGGATGCTCTCAAGACCCGTGCCTTGAATAAATATATGCATCAATCCCATTACAAAATGTCACAGCATAAGAAGAAATTAATATTACAATTGGGCAGCGCAGTCTCGTTTGAGGGCAGGCACTAAAGGGGTAAAATATGACACATATGATGTAATTTCTCTACTTCCAGGGCCAGAAACAGGGCACTTTCTCTGAGTTTTTGGGCAAATTACACTTGGTGGAAAGTGGACGTGTTGCAGTTTGTTTATGACCCGGAGCACAAACGCATTGAGGCAGTTGTGCAGGTGAGAGAACATAGCTACTCTGGTTAGCTGTGTAGGCTAACACTTACCAACACAAACTATCCCATTTGCCTCATCTTCCCTTCTCCACTAGGAACCAAAAAAAAAAATGCACTTTTCGCCACTGCTTCAGTGATTGCAGCCGAAAACAAAACAGTACACCATTTTCCTGTGTGAAGTTATGCTGTGTATATGTTGCGTAACGGGAGCGGCTGTCCCCCTACGTAGCCAAATCCCGCGATATCACGCAGGTTTCAAATGAGACTGTGCAGCCCTATTATCCAAGTGCCTATCTATGGATGATTTGCTGAAGCAGCAGGCCAAAACCATAACATATACCCTTTCCAATGGTGCAGAAGTGAGAAAAGCAGCAAATGTTCTCATCTCTGAGGTTATAACAAATCATTTCCTCAGTAATCAATCAATCAATTGTTTCAGCTCTGCAGAATTTGACAGTACGTTGTATAATGCAGTTACTGTAAAAATGTGTCAAGTTCAGGTAATCTTAATTTATTGGTGATAAGGAACAGGCATCTCCACCACTACTTGTTATGTAAAAAATTGAGTGGATTCCAAAGACAACTTTTTTATTTAAAAAAATGAATACAATAAAAAGCACACTGTAATGGTCTACACAATGAATAGTAGTAATAATTAACACTACTGTCACAGTGTGTGCGCACATCCTGACATTTACAAATAAGGCCAGTCTTTCCACGACCATATTAAGGTCAAGAGCCACGTGCTGGATATGCTAGACTGTCACATTGTTTACATCAGTATGTGAGCAGGGCTCCTCCAAATGCTGACTACAACACATGCGCGCTTAAAAAAAATGTTCATGCGGGTCAGAGATGGGACGAAGTCACTGTCAAGTCATTCTCAAGTAATGAATCGGCAAGTCTCAAGTCAGCTTGCAAACAATTGGTGGTCACTATGACTTGAGACTTGCCAATTCTGACTTGAGAGTGACTTGCTGGTGACTTCTCCCACCTCTGATGCAGGTGACCCAGACTAACGTTTCCTACCCCTATAAGCTGTTTAGTTACTGACATTAAACCTCACGCATGCTATTTTAATAAGCAGTTGCAAAATCAATTCATATTTGGACTTATGTGAGACTACTCTAACCACTCCCACGAATGACTGTGCACGTTAACTTCAGTAACATTAACAACATATAGAATAGAATTTTAATTCAATGCTGCAATTAAATATACGATTTTTAATGCTTGTCAGATATTTTACTTTTAACGTTGTGGCTATCACATGACTTCAGTTTGACTTCTGCTGTCAATAACGTCACATGGTGGTGGTGCAATTTCTCACTTTTAGGTTAAGGTGAAGGTAGAGTTCGTCTTTATATAAAGTTTTCCGTACGGTGTGAAACGTAATTGATCACATGACCACTAAACCTGGCCACGTGACAACAGCAGATGAAAAAAATAGACGATTATTGTGCCAGCAGCAGGATAGCCACTGCTTTTTTTTTCTTTTTAACTAAATCAACTTCGCATCCGCTCACATGGCGCACGAGTGACGTTGCTGTAGTGGGAGAGGCACCGATTTAAATCATACAGCACTTAGTTATTCATCTGCAATGTGTGTTTGCAAAACAAAACATCCTGGGCGAGAGAGCACACCGTGCATTTAGTTGCGTTTTCTCTGACTGCTAATGTTAGCAAATCCACTGAAAGTGGCAATTGTAAGCTAGCGGACGGCCAGTGGCTATTTCTTGTGCAGTCTAAATTAGTGCGTTGTTTTAGCATCAGCGAGCATGAAAACTGTAAGTCCTCTAACTATATATTCGGGATAAAATACTATTTAATCACTATAAATGTAAAGAGAAGTAAGGTTAATTACAGCATTGTTGCTGTGCACTTCAAACCAGTTACCTACCTGAAGTCCGTAGCTCTGTTTGGAAAAAGCGGCGCTTGCCAAAAAGAAAAAAGCTATAAGACAAAATATTTCTGTATTCCTTTTGATGAGGGGAAAAAAATATTTCTGCAGCGTTGACTTATCACCAGCTCCTGTAGTGTGTGATGTCTGGCTGCTAAGAACCACTGATGTGGATTCCAATAACTACTACCACGGCAAACCCTGGAATATGTCACTCTCATACATTTTACAGAACAAACTAAACCCTGATTTACTAATTAATTACGCCAATAATTTTCCAGCGGGACGGTACAGAGGTTGTATGCCTGCGCCTTCGTTCCTCTCTCAAACAACTAACTCGCAACCGGTTGAAACCGGTTCAGACTGGGAGATTCCATCTCGGTTTAGTTTTCAGCCGATGGCGCCGCTGAAAGTTTGGACTGAGGTCACGCCTGCAGCGCATTATAATTGGCCACCACTTCAGCGGGCACTTCCTAGTCGCTGGCCTATTGGCTCACTTGCCTGTCAGTTTATTTCAATTCGCTCGAGCGCCCACGCGACTACTCCGCCCGTAGAGAAAAAGAGGGCAGACTCTGCTGCAGAATGGATTTCGTCGTCACTCTGCTCATCACAACAGTAAATTACGCACAAACAAATGTCGTACTTTATCATTGTAATTTATGTAAACGCACGAAATAACAGCTCCGCGCTACGTACATTAAAACGACAAACGCAGGACCATTTCATGTTTTTACCTAGCACGTGCGCATGCACCTTCTCTTACTTTGAAATGTATTTATATTCGAGCATTATTTGTAGACGTTTTCACATAGGTCCACCGTGGGGTTGAACGATGGGACACACCGCAAGTACCATTCATTTGCCTGTTGCTTGTAAGCTGGTAATTTTCCACCAGCCTCGGGTGGGCGGGGTTACATGATCATGAACGCACAGGGTTAGTAAAGCGACTTGGAACAGCGCTAAAGTGATTAGCAGACATCGTTATTTACCGTGTGAGCAGCGCCAGAGACAAAACATGTACAAGAACTAGCTACGTTTTGTTTTTGCTAAATTGATAGCCGTAGACACTGTGCATTGCTGTCAAATGATACAAACATGACAGCGTTCACACACTCCCCCACTCCCCTTTTCGCTGTGTGTGGTCACGTGATCCGGCGAGCTACTTGATGGAAAAATACTGGATTTTAGTGTGTAGTGGAGACAGTACACAGCCCAGTAAAGTCTCTTTTTTCAAAAGCATTTACTGTTTTACCCAGCAACACTGGCTACCACGTATATCCATGCCATTCAGAAATATGGGCCGATCGTGCACACACTTTGAAGTGTGGTGAAACTGTTTTGTGCAAACTCGTGTCAAAAGCCAGTTGCTTTTTCACATTTTATTTTGTATTTTCAGAAGTGCATTGTATTCATGCGGCTGATCAGAAATACTCACAACCATCAAGTCTGTAAAATAATTTACAGACTTATTGTGCACATGATCTCACCTGGTGTACCTGTGTGTCCTTGAATCAGCCTGCCATCCCAGACATATGTCTTTGTTACAACCCCTGGCAAAAATTATGGAATCACTGACCTCGGAGGATGTTCATTCAGTTGTTTAATTTTGGAGAAAAAAAGCAGATCACAGACATGACACAAAACTAAAGTCATTTCAAATGGCAGCTTTCTGGCTTTAAGAAACACTATAAGAAATCAGGAAAAAAAAAATTATGGCAGTCAGTAACGGTTACTGAGACCAAGCAGAGGAAAAAAATATGGAATCACTCAATTCTGAGGAAAAAATTATGGAATCACCCTGTAAATTTTCATCCCCAAAACTAACACCTGCATCACACCTTGGAGAGCTGTTGCACCAAGTGGACTGACATGAATCATGGCTCCAACACGAGAGATGTCAATTGAAACAAAGGAGAGGATTATCAAACTCTTAAAAGAGGGTAAATCATCACACAATGTTGCAAAAGATGTTGGTTGTTCACAGTCAGCTGTGTCTAAACTCTGGACCAAATACAAACAACATGGGAAGGTTGTTAAAGGCAAACATACTGGTAGACCAAGGAAGACATCAAAGCGTCAAGAAGAAAACTTAAAGCAGTATGTCTCAAAAATCGAAAATGCACAACAAAACAAATGAGGAACGAATGGGAGGAAACTGGAGTCAACATCTGTGACTGAACTGTAAGAAACCACCTAAAGGAAATGGGATTTACATACAGAAAAGCTAAACGAAAGCCATCATTAACACCTAAACAGAAAAAAAACAAGGTTACAATGGGCTAAGGAAAAGCAATCGTAGACTGTGGATGACTGGATGAAAGTCGTATTCAGTGATGAATCTCGAATCTGCATTGGGCAAGGTGATGATGCTGGAACTTTTGTTTGGTGCCGTTCCAATGAGATTTATAAATACAACTGCCTGAAGAGCACATGTAAATTTCCACAGTCATTGATGATATGGGGCTGTATGTCAGGTAAAGGCACTGGGGAGATGGCTGTCATTACATTATCAATAAATGCACAAGTTTACATTGATATTTTGGACACTTTTCTTATCCCATCAACTGAAAGGATGTTTGGGGATGATGAAATCATTTTTCAAGATGATAATGCATCTTGCCATAGAGCAAAAACTGTGAAAACATTCCTTGCAAAAAGACACATAGGGTCAAAAAATAGTCTGGATCTTAATTCAATTGAAAATCTTTGGTGGAAGTTGAAGAAAATGGTCCATGACAAGGCTCCAGCCTGCAAAGCTGATCTGGCAACAGCAATCAGAGAAAGTTGGAGCCAGATTGATGAAGAGTACTGTTTGTCACTCATTAAGTCCATGCCTCAGAGACTGCAAGCTGTTATAAAAGCCAGAGGTGGTGCAACAAAATACTAGTGATGTGTTGGAGCGTTTTTGTTTTTCATGATTCCATAATTTTTTCCTCAGAATTGAGTGATTCCATATTTTTTTCCCTCGGCTTGGTCTAAAAAAGTAACCGTTACTGACTGCCACAATTATTTTTCCTGATTTCTTATAGTGTTTCTTAAAGCCAGAAAGTTGCCATTTGAAATGAGTTTAGTTTTGTGTCATGTCTGTGATCTGCTTTTTTTCTACAAAATTAAACAACTGAATGAACATCCTCTGAGGCCGGTGATTCCATAATTTTTGCCAGGGGTTGTATTAGCAAACAAGATTTCAAAGCCTATTAGCTGAGCTGATTCATACAGTGCCTTGGGAAAGTATTATTCTCCCCACCCCACCCCCCGGATTTTATGTTTTTATAATTTTATGACATCAAATTAAAAAAATCATGCTACATTATGCAACTTTAAAAAAGTATGCCCTTTGGTATCAATGTGAAAATAACTCTAACCATGACGGCTTTGCTTGAGCTGCTGCCCCCGCGACCTGACTCCAGATAAAGCAGAAGAAAATGGATGGATGGATGGATGATATCAATTAAATAAAAAAAATATGTGAAACTCAAAAGTGGAGAGCATAAGTGTGCATACATCCTCATGGGCCAAGCAGATTATCGGTACCAGTTAAGGTGGCCAAACAACGTTTACAATCTAGCCTCAGTGTACAATGTCCAAGACAAAAATGTATGACAACCATCCCAGCATGGTAGCTGTACCCAGATAGGGGTCAATGAAGGGATACAAGGGGTAAAATTTTGAAAAAAAAAAAGTGCTGCAGTCATATTGAAAGGTATACCACATTATTTGTCTGATCATGAAGATTCCAAAAATGTATAGTTACTCTGTATTTCTCAGTTGCTCACATTCAATTTGTACAGGGGTCAAAACTTAAAGTTGTTCCAATTTTGGTGGAAACTGATGAAAGTTATTTGTTTAGTTAACAGGGTTCTAAAAAGGAATAGTTTGCACCATCTGTCATCCTTATTTATTGCATTACAGGGTAACATTTGTTATACGTATGTCACAAAATCCAATGGCTGCCAACCTTGTTTGACCTTTACTTTGGAGGCCAAACATTCAACACAGTCAAAAACTATTCCATTTATTAATCTACCTGTGTCCAAAGACACAGGTAGTGGAACCAGTTAATCCAAATATCTAAAAAAAAAAAAAGTTGGGGCGATACATCTTTTAAAAAACACTCTCAACAACCTGTTTCTGTAGCTTTACTGTAAAGAAGCTGCCTGTTTTTTGTAGAGGGGAGCCACCTTTCCATCCTCTCTCACAAACCATGTGGGCATTTCATACAGAATACAGACTAGTTCAGTGGACATGTCTCACAGCAAGCAGGAGTAGCTTCCATAACATATGCCACAGCCATCGAAAACAAGGTACTTCAGGAATAAAATGTGCTTATAGCATGGTAGTTTCTACATTGGCAGACATATAATTGAAGAACTTTGAGAAATGAACATGAAACCCTAACAATATTTAACTATAAAAGTTAGATAATAACAATTAGGACTTCTTATGTTCGATAGGACCCCTTTAAATCTTTGTATGATAAGGTATTTTCTCAGTACCCAGCTATTTAATACATTAGGAAATAGGCCAACATGCACTTTTCAAAAGTACTAGGTATGGTGACATGGTGATAAAGAGGTAAAGTTATTTCTAAACTAATTTTCTTATCGGAAGCCAATTGTCTGTGAATCTTCAATGTCAGCACAGCTGAGCGTTAAGAATTGTGCTGGAATTTGTTGATACATATGTGTGACACTGGGAAGCCTATGCAAAATCCGTTAGGATCAGGCTGGTTAAATCGTGTTCTGTTTGGTTGAAATTGCTCTTGATCTTTTGGGCTGTTGAAATTAATTCAATTTGTAGTAATTGTAAACTGTTGCTTTTGAATATTGCATGCTGCGTCGTTCAGCAGAATAGGCAAAACTACATAAATGGCTTTTGACTTGCCCGCTGCCTCTGTCCATTCTTCAGTCAGGGCATTTCATAAACAAAAAATAGCACCACCTGCTGCAAGTGAAGTGTGTCTTCTGGTTGAGTCTAAATTGTGATCCTACAGCCCCATCTGCAGGCGAGTAAGGGATTAACATACAGGGGGCTTCGACAGGTTATAGAACCAAATTTCAGTAGGGATTCGTCTTAACAGAAAGAATTTGCAGCCTACAATGATATGTCCATATTTTTAAAAGGCACAAAGAATACATGAATTAAAATGTTTAAGGGGGAATACAAACAATTAAAAAAAAACTACTAAAATGTGTCTCCCTCAGAGGAACTTCAGAGACTGAAGAGAGTCTCCAAAACACTCTGCTGATTAACTTTCTCAGTAACTGACTGCTGACTAGTTACAAGTTACTAACACAAGGCTGGTGTGATTTATCTGCAAAAGGAGTGATTGTAAATTTCCTTCCTTTGTGTGATTAGACAGGGAAGTTCCACAATGTGGTCAGATTCATTCTGATTAAAAACTGATCTTGAGAATTACAGTTTGAACAAAGATATTAATGATGCACTTTTCGCTTACTCTGACAGCTGTTTGTCAGCGGCAGCTCCAGAGCTTTTTCTGGTGGTGGGTGACACAATATGCAGTAAATGTGACTGTTCCATACATGTTTAATTCTGTTTATTTTTTTATAGCATCAAATCACTACATAAGTTGCAGCAATGTACTTTACAAAAGTATGGTCTAACTTTACAGAAATACCCCCGGCCATATGAGCATAAAAGTAGGAACAGAATGTGACCTTTTGACCTCTTAAAAAAGGTCAAGGTTAGCCATGTTTGAACTTATCCAAGGTCTGTGTCCCAAGAATGCTCCCTGTGAATTTGAATACCCTGGCAGTAATAGGAATGGACTTACGCTGAGCACAGACAGATGGACAGATAAACGCGAGGTCTTCGCAATACCCCATGGACATATTTTGGCCTCAGGTAAAAACTGTATTGCAAAAATGTGACTTATTTCATGATGGGAGTATTAAAAAAGCATACCTTTCCAACATCACTGAAGTGCCTTAATACTGTTCTCATAGAAGGTCTTATCCTGGATCTCAAGGAAGTCATCCACTGCAGCTATGACATCATTACCAGTATTATAATGAGTTTCAGCAAGACGCCTTTTCATGTTTGGAAACAAATGAAAGTCCGAAGGAGCCAAATTAGGGGAATAAGATGGGTGCGTAACTGTCAGGGTTTAAGGTTTTGCTTGGTTGTCTGTTTTATTTTCATCTATTTCAATTTCTTTTCAATTTTTTCCTTTATATAGCGCCAAATCACAACAGAGTTGCCTCAAGGCACTTCACACAGGTAAGGTCTAACCTTACCAACCCCAAGAGCAACAGTGATAAGGAAAAACTCCCTCTGAGGAAGAAACCTCAAGCAGACCAGACTCAAAGGGGTGACCCTCTGCTTGGGCCATGCTACAAACATAAATTACAGAAACAATTCACAGAACAATTCACGGACGAATATACAAGAATTGCTGTTGGTGCACAGGACAGGAGGGTCGCCAACACAACCACAACTCCCATCTCTAGATGGAGCTGCACCTTAAACAGAGAAAAAACAGAATCAGGCATCAGAAAGACAAAAATACTGTATAATTGCCAGCATTAATCAACAAGAAGAACAGAAGAAATACTAAGGTGATCGCCGGCCGCAAGCCCTAAGCTACACTAAAAGACCCAGAATTTAGGTAAAGTTGAGGCCGCGGCCCGCTCCAATTACTAATACTATGAATTAAAAGAGTAAAAAGCGTAAAACAAAACTGTACCAGTATGCTAGCCATATGAAAGGGAAAAGAAGTGTGTCTTAAGTCCGGACTTGAGAGTCTCCACAGAATCTGATTGTTTTATTGACACAGGGAGACCATTCCACAGAACAGGGGCACGATAAGAGAAAGCTCCGTGACCCGCAGACTTCTTATTCACCCTAGGGACACAAAGTAGTCCTGCACCCTGAGAACAAAGCCCGGGCCGGTACGTAAGGTTTAATTAGGTCAGCTAGGTAGGGAAATGCCAGTCCATGAATAATTTTATAGGTTAGTAGCAGAACCTTAAAATCTGATCTCACTGGGACAGGAAGCCAGTGAAGAGACGCCAAAATGGGTGTAATGTGGTCAAAAGTCTGGCTGCAGCATTTTGAACCAATTGGAGAGCCCTAATGCTAGACTGTGGTAAACCAGAAAATAGAACATTGCAGTAGTCCAATCTAGAAGAGATGAATGCATGGATCAGGGTCTCCGCATCAGCCATAGACAGGATGGGACGAATCTTCGCTATATTTTGCAGGTAAGAAAGCAGTCCTAGTAATATTTCTAATATGGAGGCCAAAGGACAACGAAGGATCAAAAATTACCCCAAGGTTCCTCACTTTGTCAGTGTGATGTATGACACAGGAGCCTAGGCTGAGTGTTAACTGGTCATCTGGTATGTTTTATTATTTTCATTGATTTATTCGTTTGTGTGTTTATTCTCTTGCTGGGTTTTTCTGCTTGGGTCTGTCTGTTTCTATCTCTCTTGTCTGTCTCTGGGTTCTTGGTGGTGGGCGTTTCTCTCTTTCTCTGGCCATGCCTTTGTTCTGTTACTTTACATGCACACCTGTTCCTAATTTGCAGCTCATCACCTGGGGTTATATAAACTCATTGGGTGCATTTTCTCCTTGCCAGATTGATGCACCTTGTGCCTTCTCTCCAGCTCTCGTTCTCATATTCCATAGTCCTGCCTGCCTCGGTGTGTTTTTTGACCTCCTGCCCGTTTTTCTGACCTCGCCATTGCCTGATTGTTTTTGTACTTCTGCTGTGTATTTTGGACTTCCTTTCTGTGTACTGACCACTGCTATCCACCCCACTAAAGTCTTTTGTGAGCCTCACATTTTTGTGCAAACCTCCTTGACTAACCCACCTGTCAGGAACAAGTTTGAAGCTACATACCCGAATGGGATGACCGATGTGTGGACTGGAACATTGTCCTGGTGACACAGAACACCTTGTCGGAGCAGTCAACTCCCCTTCTGCTTTATTTTCACCCACAATTGCCTCAAAAAGGAAGCACAGGCCTCATTGATGGTCTGTCCCTTTTGGATATAGTCTACCATTATGATGCCTTCACCATCCCAGAAGACAGATGCCATAAACTTTCCAGCAGAAGTTAATCCGGCTCTGCTTCAAAAAGCCAAATTTTCTCTCTGAACATCCGGAACCTTGTATGTTTCTGATTGGCCAGGAGAAGCCTTGGGACCCACCATGCTGAAGGTTTGGTCATTCCCAGTTCTTCCATCAGAACTGAATGAACTCTCCTGGGAAATGCCTACAGTACTGGCTATGTGATGCTCACTTACTCTTTTGTCAGCGAAGACCATATCATGGATCGCTTTGATCGAGGTGGTAGTTCTGGTTCTTCCTGATCTTGCTCCTTCTTCAACACTTGTTCTGCCCCTGTTGAATTGGGCTGACCAGCGGTTAGCTGTAGCATTAGATGGGGCAACCTCTCCTAATGTCATTGTTCTCATGAATCTCCTTCAGAGACATTTCCTTTTTCGTGAGATACTGAATCACAGCAGGGCCACCAGCTTGGTCTGTTTTGCCAGTCTGACGCACCCCTACTCACTTCACTGAAATTTTGTGTCTGCAACATTGCACCCAGTGAGTCAAGAAAAATGTAGGTTGTTAGAATGCAAAAGATGGAGAACCACACCCTGCTTTTTTCTGGGTCAAGCTTCAAACTTTTTGTCACCCTTTGTTGATAATAAGTCGAGAGAAAAGTTATTCAATACAGCCAACTCTATATTATTCATAAGATTGTGAAAACAGTATTTAATATGGATTTGACTACTCCACAGAATCAAACTGTCTTATCTCTGCCGGTAGACTATTCCAGAGAATAAGATGAAGATAAGAATAAGATTTATTTACTGTAGCTCAGCCAGAGAGGGAGGTGCGAGTCCACCAAGGATTTTATATGTTAATAACAAAGTGTTAGAATCAGAACTCACATGGATGGGAAACCAGTAAAGGGAGGCCACAATCGGTAATATGATCAAACTTTCTTCTCCTAGTCAGAACTCCTAGCCGTAGCATTTTTGAACCATTTAAAGACTTCTTATACTTGTCTGTGGTAAACCAGAAAATAACACATTTCAGTAATCTATTATAGAAGAGACAAAGGCACAAATTAGTTTCTCTACATCTGCCCTGGACAGAATAGGTTGAATCTTTTTGTTTTTCATTTATTTATTTATTTTTGCTTTACTGCTGTGATGGATGTCACATATCTAATCTTAGTGTTAGCTGATCAGAAGGTGTCTGTGTCTTGCAAGACCAATGACTATCATCTTAGTCTGGTCAGTATTAAAGAGTAGGAATTGACTGGACATCCAGTTTTCACTGATGCCAGACAATCCTATAAAGTCTTAGTGTGGGTGAAATGATCTGCTTTTATTCAAACCTGAGTATCATCAGCATAGCAGTGAAAAGTAATTCTATCATGTCGCAGTATCATTCCCAGAGGTGCCATCTACTGAGAGAATAGCAGGAGGTCCAGTATGGACCCCTGCGGTACCTTTTTTTTAAATACAAGATTTGAATTAACGTTATTATACATGACACAATATGTTGACAACCATGAGAGAACCTGACCAGTAATACCAAGATAACTTTCAAGCCTATTCAGCAATATATGATGTCAAATGTATCAAATGATGAATTGAGATCTAACAGTACCAGTACTGTGGTGGTATCTGAATTCATGGCAAGCCGATCATTTACCACTTTAGTAAGTGTTGTCATTGAGGAGTGGCGCATTTTAAACGCTAACTGCAGCACCTCAAAGAGGTCATTATCAGCAAGATAATCCAGAAGCTCACCATGAAACCACTTTTTCAAGAATTTTTGAGCAGAAGGATAGATTCAACATCTGACAATAATTTATCAGTTGAACCCAGATCTAAGTTGGGTTTCTTCAGAATAGGTTTGATCACTGCAGAGTTAAAACATCTAGGAACAGAACCAAATGTTATTGACAGATTGATAATTTTCAGCATAGCAGGTCCAAGTGTAAACCACAAGTCATTAAACAATTCAGTTCATGTGGAGTCAAACAGAGAAGATGTATTTTTCGCAGTGTTCACAAATTGTGACAGCATACTAAGCGAGACACTGTCAAAATTTGTGTTAGCTTCATGGCAGAATTTCTGCTGCAGAAATGCTGCCTACACCAATTATAGGATCACTTCTTGTGATGAAAGCATTTGAGTAAATACGAGGTCTGTCCAAAAAGTATCGGACCTTTTTATTTTTTTCAAAAACTATATGGATTTGAATCACGTGTGATTGCATCAGCCAAGCTTGAACCTTCGTGCGCATGCGTGAGTTTTTCCACGCCTGTCGGTTGCGTCATTCGCCTGTGGGCAGGCTTTGAGTGAGCACTGGTCCACCCCCCTCGTCGGATTTCTTTTGTCTGAGAACTTGCTGAGAGACTGCCGCTTTGCTCCATGAAATTTTTTTCAGAAACTGTTAGAGACAGGCAGTTGGAAACCATTCGAAAGATTCAGTTGGATATAGGTGAAGATTCTGTCGGCGTCACGCGGATTATGGACTGTTAAAACCTTTTTAAAGATGGCCCACAGTGGCGGAGGGCGCGCCGAGCGGCCATTCGACAGGCTGGATCAACCAGATCATTTCTAAACTGAACGCTGTGTTGATCCGGGACATCATGTGACTACCACAGAAATGGCAACAGAGCTGGACATAGCACTTCTGCGGCACATTCCACTGTTACAGGAGATTTTGTAATGAAAGACGTGCGGAGGATTTCACGCGTCGGCACGAAGCAGCTCAGGATGCGCAGTAAAAAAAAAAAAAAACACCTCCGTGTTGGAAACCATTCAGAAGATTCAGACGGCTTTCGATGGCTTTCAGTCGAGTGAGTATCCGAGAAATTGTGTAACAGCTGGACATGCCCCAACATGTCCTGTGAGACTTCCAAGACGGAGGTGTTTTTTTGCTGCGCGTCCTGAGCTGCTTTGTGCCGATGCGCGAAATCCTCCGCACGTCTTTCATTACAAAATCTCCTGTAACAGTGGAATGTGCCGCAAAAGTGCTATGTCCAGCTCTCTTGCCATTTCTGTGGTAGTCACATGATGTCCCGGATCAACACAGCGTTCAGTTTAGAAATGATATGGTCGATCCAGCCTGTCGAATGGCCGCTCGGCGCACCGCGCGCCCTCCGCCACTGTGGGCCGTCTTTAAAAAGGTTTTAACAGTCCATAATCCACGTGACGCTGACAGAATCTTCACCGATATCCAACTGAATCTTTCGAATGGTTTCCAACTGTCTGTCTCTAACAGTTTCTGAAAAAAATTTCATGGAGCAAAGCGGCAGTCTCTCGGCGAGTTCTCAGACAAAAGAAATCCGACGAGGGGGGTGGACCAGTGCTCACTCAAAGCCTGCCCACAGGCGAATGACGCAACCGACAGGCATGGAAAAACTCACGCATGCGCACGAAGTTCAAGCTTGGCTGATGTAATCACACGTGATTCAAATCCATATAGTTTTTGAAAAAAATTAAAAGGTACGATACTTTTTGGACAGACCTCGTATCCTTGATTTTTCTTCAAAGTAGTCTAAGAATTGTTGGGTAGGAAATGATAACTTGCAGTTAGCCACAGTGTCAAACAGGAATTATGGATTATGTTTGTTTTGCTAATTAAATCACAAGAATAAGCCCTTTTAGCAGCCAGTAACACATGCTTCTATTCCAAAATGCTGTCATGCCATGCAAGATGAACGACTTCTAGTTTTGTGCAATGCTAGTTATTCTCCAGGCTCCGACACTTACATTTCAGGTTGCGTAGGTTCTTGTTAAACCAAGGCAGTTGCAGTTCAGGGCAACAAGATTTTATCATAGTTGGAGCAGTCTAATCCAGTAGACTCATAAGCGCTGAATTCAAGCAATCTGCAAAACTATCGACTAAATTGGCCATGCTAAGAAAGAGACCCCAAAATATCAATTCAGAAGTTGAGTTATGGTAGAGGAGCTTATGTGAAGCTGTGATGATATACAGATATCCAGTCTCAGTGGACAAGATAACAACACTTCAGACTTAATGAGTGAATGATCTGAAACTGCCGACATAAGAGAGGCTGTTTCAGATCATTCACTCAGAATCTGAAATGTTGTGAATTCCTACAATTACTGTAACATTAGCAGTTACTGCTTAAAATTCATAACAGGACACATGCAAAACTGGCCAATTTATATGTACATTCTGGAGTCACCGTATGATTGGTTAAGTGAGTTTCTGACAGGGTAATGAGTGTGACGCTGGAAATTGAAGGGGTGATGATGAATATCATCAGTGCATATGCCCCACAGGCAGGTTGCGAGATGAGAAACAAGATTTCTGGAGTGAGTTAGATGAGGTGGCGGAGAGTGTGCCCAAGCATGAGAGAGTGGTGATAGGAGCAGACTTTAGTGGGCATGTTGGCGAAGGAAACAGAGGTGATGAGGAAGTAATGGGTAGATATGGTAGCAAGGACAGGAATGTGGAAGATGGTAGTTGATTTTGCAAAAAGTATGGAAAATTTCTGTGGTGAACACCTACTTTAAAAAAAAGGGAGGAGCACAGGGTGACATATGAGTGGACAAAGGTGCACCTAGGTAGACTCCATTCTTTGTAGGAGATGCACGCTAAAAGAAATTAGGGACTGTAAGGCCTTGCTCTCACTGCCTCCGATGCGCTTGCCGAGTCTGTGGTCTCGGTAAACGCCGCAGCGGGCCACTCACATCGCCCCGTCTGCAGAGCAGAGCTGCAGCCAAACTCCGGCACTGCCTCCCTGTCTGCTGTATGGAGCTGCGGCCAACTCCAGCAACAGGTCCAGAGACTACGCTCGCTGTTTTGATGCAGAGCCCTCAGGCAGCCTGCAAGGATAGACTTCTTGCGGAAAAATCTGCAGGGTCTCAGTAACCGAAGCCACAGAGCTTCGTGGCCACTGAGAGAGGTTTGTATATTTTTAATGACTTGGATTCTCTGCGGGTCCCGCATCCGGTAACACCGGAGGCAGTGTGAGTGAGGGGTAAGGTGGTGGCAGGAGAGATTGCAGCTAGACAGCATAGGATGCTGGTTTGTAGGATGACCTAAGAAGTGAAGAAGAAGAAAGTGAGAACTCAACAAAGGATCAGATGGAAGCTGAAGGAGGAAGACTGTTGTGTGAAATTCAGTAAGCAGGTGAGAGAGGCACTGGATGGAGGGGAAACAATTTTGGACAACTAGAAAAGTACTGCAGATGTGGTGAGGGAGACAGCTAGGAAGGTACTGGGTGTGACATCTGGACAGCGGAAGGAAGACAAGGAGACTTGGTGGTGGAATGAAGATGTCGGAAAGATGAAGAAAGTAGACAGGAGTACAAGGAGATGTGGCGTAAGGCAAAAAGAGAAGTGGTAAAAGCTAAGGAAAAGACATTTAGCAAGCTATACAAGAAGTTGAATAGTAAGGAAGGAGAAAAGGACTTGTTCCTATTTGGCCAGACAATGGGACAAAGCTGGAAATGATGTGTAGCAGGTTATGGTGGTAAAAGATGTGCATGGTAATGTGCTGACAAGCAAGGACAGTGTGTTGAGAAGGTGGAGGGAATATTTTGAGGAGCTGATGAATGAAATGCAGTGTTTGCTCTGAGAATACTGATGGAGATGTATAGAGAAGGCCAGAAGGAGTTACATTGTGTGTTTGTGGATTTAGAGAAAGCTTATGACAGGGTGCCAAGAGAAGAGTTGTGGTATTGCATGAGGAAGTCTGGAGTGGCAGAGATGTATGTGAGGGTAGTGTAGGACATGTACAAGGATAATGTGACAGCGGTGAGATGCACAGTAGGAATGAGATGAGATTTATTGTCATTGTCATTACACGAGTGCAACAACAACGAAATTACGTTTACACTCCAATTAACTCAGACAATGCGACCGTCCTTGCTGGAGTCCCAAGCTGAATGACAGACTCATTTAAGGTGGAGGTGGGATTACACCAAGGATCAGCTCTGAGTCCTTTCTTGTTTGCAATGATGATGGACATGTTGACTGATGAGATCAGACTGGAGTCTCCATGGGCTATGAAGTTTGCAGATGACATTGTGATCTGCAGTGAGAGTAGAGAACAGGTTGAGTCTAGTCTGGAAAGGTGGAGATCTGCTCTGGAGAGAAGGGGAATGAAAGTCAGTCAGAGCAAGACTGAGCACGTGTGTGAATGAGAGGGAGCCCAGTGGAATTGTGTGGTTACAAGGAAGAGAAGCAGTGAAACTAGAAGAGGGTGGAATGAGTGGAGAAAGGTGGTAGGAGTGATTTGTGATTAAAGAATATCTGCAAGAGTAAAAGGGAAACTTTACAAGACAGTTGTGAGACCAGCTATGTTGTATAGCTTAGAGATGGTGGCACTAACAAAAGACAGGAGACAGAACTGAAGATGTTGCACTTCTCTTTGGGAATGATGAGGATGGACAGGATTAGGAATGAACATATCAGATCAGGTGGGACGGTTTGGAGACAACATCAAAGAGGCGAGATTGAGATGGTTTGGACATGTGCAGAGGAGGGATCCAGGGTATTTCAGGAGAAGGATGCTGAGGATGGAGCCACCAGACATGAGGAGAAAAGGCAGGCCAAAGAGGAGGTTTATGGATGTGGTGAGGGAAGACATGCAGGTGGTTGGTGTGACAGAAGTTACAGGGGACAGGGTGAGATGGAAACGATTGATCTGCTGTGGCGACCTCTAATGGGAGCAGCTAAAAGAAGATGATTCTGGAGTCATTTCATTAAATGATCACCATTGTGGATCTTCTTTTAATTTTCGTAAGATTTGCAACAGTTGTTACTAGCTAGTTTGTTCATTGCTGCACACACACACACAAACTTAATGGTTGGAATAATTGGGCAATTCTATGGTAAAGGAATTACAACAGCAGTAAAATCTGGACATATGGCATCTAACCATGACAGATTAGCTCAGATTGTAATTCCATTACCGTAGAATTGCCCAATTGCAAGTTGAAAAGTGGTTTCTCTTTCACTGTTGATGTCACAGCCACCCGAGGTTAACAGCATGTGTGTCGCCAAACCTTTTTAGGGGGACACGTGCTGCTGTAAAATCTCACGTTGAAGTTTTAACAACTTGATTTAATTGGCAGTGGGATACTTTAGTTTGTCAGTACAGGGAAAACAATGTTTTTCTAATTCAAAGTGTAAAAACAATGTAGTTGATAAGATAAGATCAACTTTATTATTCCGAAGGAAATTATTTTGCCAGAGTACCAAAAAAGTGAACAATAGTTTTTTTTTTTTTTTTGTTTTACAATAAGTGCAACAAATTTATGCAAAATGACTGGCAGACATTTGCACAAGATGTACCACAATATTGCGCATAACTCTGAGTAACTGAATAACTCTGGTTACTCTGAAGGTACTCTGACTGGATGTCATTGTGGGATGCAGGGGGTGGGAGGCATTGTCCAGGATGCTGAACAGTTTCCTCAACATCTTCTTCTCTGACACTTCCACCACAGACTCCAGCTCAACCCCCAGTACAGAGCCAGCTCTTCTGATGAGCTTGATGAGTCTGTTCGTGTCCGCTGCCTTCAGTCTACTGCTCCAGCACACTACAGCATAGAAGATGATGCTGGAGACAACCAAGTGATAAAACATCTGCAACATATTTCTGCAGACATTGAAAGATATGAGTCTCCTGAGGAAATACAGTCGGCTCTGACCTTTCTTTTACACAACATCTGTGTTTACAGTCCAGTATAGTTTGTTGTCCTTGTGGACAACCAGGTACTTGTAGTAGTCCACAATGTCCACGTCTGTTCCATTGATGGTCACTGGGTTCAGATGGGTCTTCTGTCTTCTGAAGTCCACCACCAACTCCTTTGTCTTAGATACACTGAGCTGCAAGTGGTTGAGTCCACACCACTCCACAAACCTGTCCATTACACTCCTGTACTCTGCCTCCTGGTCACTGCCGATGCAGCCCACAATGGCACAGTCATCCAAAAACTTCTGCAGGTGGCAGGACTATGACCAGAACCTGAAGTCTGAGGTGTAGAGTGTGAACAGGAAGGGAGACGGGACCACCCCCTGTGGTGCCCCTGTGCTACTCTTGATGGTGTTGGATGTAATTTTCCGAAGCCTCACATACTGTGGGTGGCCTGTGAGGTAGTTGGAAATCCAGGCCACCAGTGGAGCCTCCACCTTCCTGTCATGTAGCTTATCGCTGAGCAAGTTAGGCCGGAGGTGCCTCAGGACAAGCCTCTCAAGTGACTTCATAATGTGATGTTAGGGCCACAGTCATTAAGTGTGTTGGGGTTCTTTTTCTTGGGCACAGGCATCAGACGTGAGGTTTTCCACTGCTCAGGAGCAACCATCTGACTCAGGCTCAAGTTGAAGATGTCCTGGAAAATTCCACACAGCTGGATAGCACAACCTGTCAGCACTCTGGGGCTAAAGCCATCAGGACCCGCAGTTGTTCCTTGACACAGGCGACTAAATTCTCTTCTCGTATCCTCAGCAGTGATGGTGATGGGAGGTGTTGAGGAGAATGAGGGAGTAGTGGAGTTAGGGGAATGGGGACAGGTTGGTGGGAGGAGGGGAGTAGTACTAATTGGGGTGTAAGTTGAGTGCCCAGGTAAGGGCAAGCAATGACAGGGGCTGGGGGAAGGGTGGGCAGAGTCCATGTTGTCAAACCTGTTGAAGAACAGGTTTAGCTCATTGGCCTAATGTAGGTCTGCTTCTATCATCTGGTCCACCTTCGTACCATGACCAGTGATGGTTCTCATCCCAGTCCACACCTCCCTCATGTTGTTCTGCTGGCGCTTGCTCTCCAGCTTCCTCCTGTAACTGTCCTTCCACTCTGCGATCATCTTCCACAGTTCACACTCCACCCTCTTCAGCTCCTCTCTGTCTCCACTCCTGAATGCAGCCTTCTTCCTGTTCAGTGCCTTGATATCCTTGGTCACCCACAGTTTGTTATTGGGGTAATGGCACACAGTCTTGGTTGGGATGATATTGTCTGTACAGAAGTTGAAATAATCCATTATGCAGTCCATAATGCTTTCAACGTCCTCCCCCTGTGCATCACAGAGCACACCCCAGTTGTTCACTTCAAAACATCCATGAAGACTGTGTTCTACTTCCTGTGACCACCTCCGTACCACTCTGGTGATCACAGGTTGCTGCCGAACTGTAGGTGTGTAAAGTGGCTCTAAATAGACCAGGTTATGGTCCACTTTGCCAAACGCGGGAAGGGCTGTGGCACTGTATGCTTCCTTGACATTAGCATACTGCAGGTCTATAGTCTTATTGTCTCTTGTTTTACAATAAACAAACTGCTTGAAAGTGGGAAGGGATGTTGTAAGGCATGTGAAAACTTCCTCGGCAAATAATCAGGATGAAGACTCACTGCCAGCAGCTTAATGTCTGATTTACACACACACTCCTTCATCGTAACGTGTCCGGGATTGCACCACTTGTTCACATAGACAGTGGCTCCCCCGTCTTTCTTTGTGCCACTGTCGGTGCAGGTCCAGTCCTCTCGCACCAACTGAAAGCTGGGTAAACTCACTACAGAGTCCGGTTTGTTGTCGTGCAGCCATGTCTCTGTGAAGCACAAGACTGAGCCCTCACGAAACACACAGTTGCTCCTCATGAGTGATGTTAATTCGTCCATCTTGTACGCCAATGATCTTATGTTTCTCATCACAATGGAAGGAAGATGCGGCTGATATCTCCTCTTCCTTTGTCACCATCTCCTCCCAGTATTTCCTCCGCAGTTCTTGAGGGATATCATGTCTTTCCGTGTTCGGGCTACTGCGTTGGAGTTCCATCAGCTGCTCCCTCATGTAGAGAAAAGAGCTCTGGTGCTGCTCCACCATGGCTGGGACCCCACTCGGGAAAAGTACTTCAAACACCAGGGAAATGATGAATACCAAGTGAAGCAGTATTCTTTTAGTTAATAGTTATTAAAAACTATTAACTAAAAGAAAGTAGAGAAAGAAAAACAATAGTAAAAAATGGTTAAAAGACACAGTAATGAGGAGCACTCTGGCAGGTGTCTGTAACAGTGCAATCTTGGGGGAAAAAAATACAAGCTAAGCACAAAAATACAACCTAATCATGTTAGGTCAAAGCCAGTGATGTAATGAAATACCCAGAAGCATACAGGTCTTTAGAGTGATTCAGTTTGGTGATCAGCCTTCTTGAAGTGATGGTACTAAATGCAGATCTAAAGCAGAATTCTCAAGTCTCACTCATTTGGAGTGAGACTCATGCTTTAAAACGATCCTGTCAGGTCTCACGCACTCGGCGTGAGACTCTATGCTGTCATGCTCTCATGCTAATGCATGACATTCCACCAAAATGACCTGCAAGACAAGATTTAGTGGAAAATAACTCCTTGAGCGTATCTCAACTTGAGAGCTCTGCTAAAGTCTGTGACAAGCATCCTCACATATCACCCTTGGTCATCAAGGTGGGTCAGTACATTGTGAAGAACAGTGGTAATGGAGTCCTCTGTAGACCTGTTCATTCTGTGGGAAGTGGTGTGGCCTGGAGGCTGGCTTTAATGTGACTCTTGACCAAATTCTCAACACAATTTGTGATGATTGGATTGAGCACCACTGGGCAGTAGTCATTTAGACGGATAATGGCAGGTTTTTGTTTCTGTTGTGTGTTTTTGGTATAGGGATTATTGTCGCAGACTTTAGGCAAGGTGGGATGTTGGATTTAGACAGGGACCTACTGAAAATGTTTTTGTGCAGACGTCTGAAAGCTGGTCTGCACAGTCCTTCAGAATCCTTCCTGTCACTCTGTCTGGGCCTGCTGCTTTCTGTGGGTTCACAGATTTTCTGCCAGTGAGGTGTCACAGTCAGCAGTCGTGTAGTGCTTTCCCAGCAAACACATGACATATTGGTGACATCAAGTTTTGGTCGATATGCAGTCATATCAAAACATGACATCATCCTGACATCATCTAACGTCAACAGTTAATGTCATTTAATGACATCCGTATTCAGTTGTCATGTGACGACATTTGGATGCATTTTATGGATCATCCTGTGACATCCATAAAATGACATCCAGCAGACGTCATGTAAACGTTGCAAAACATTGGTTATTGAATATCCCAGCAAACATTTCTACGTTGCTGTGACTTTGGTGTGACATCACTTTTTGGTCAACATGAAGTTTTATGGTGACATCATGACATCATTGTGTACACTCCCAGCTACATTTTACCTACATCATCAAGTGACGTATTGTGACCATTACACCACCTTCTCACAACCAAAAAATAACCTTTCTGTCACCATTTGATGACCAAAAAGGCTATCACCTGACTATAGTAAGTCCCTTTGGCTGCTCCCTTGTTTTTCACTCAGGGTGTGCCAACCTTCTGCATCAGGAAGGGCATCCAATGTAAGACTTGTGCCAAATCAACATGCAAATCTGCTGCAGCTGCCTTTTTAGTCAACAAATGGTCATATAAAGGTTATTCTTTGTTTGTGAGAAGGTGTAGTGGTCACAATACAGTGTCACTTGAGGACGCCACATCCACGATGGGTCATTGCTGTTGAAGTGCTTCTCAGTCTTTCTGTTGTGAGCAGCCTTGGCATCCCTGATGCTTTTTTCAGGTTGGCTCATGTAACACTGTATAGGGTACTGTCATCAGACCAGCAGGTGGTGTTGCACTCCTTGAGTAGAGTGTAGCCCTCCCTTGTCATCCAGGGCTTTTAGTTGGGATATATCCACATATGTTTGTTGACTGTGACAATTTCAACACAGGTATGTATGTAGAAGATTACAGTGGTGGCATAAACATCCAAGTCCTCATCCTCAAATGTCCCAGTTCTGTTGTGTGTTGGGGGGGTGTGGCTGGTTGTGTTGGTGTTCTTTTCTTTTCTTTGCTCTCCAGGTGGCATGAGGGCTGATTTGTCTGTGGAGAAAGTGCTGGCTGAAGAGTCCTCACCCTTATTAGCGTCATGTGGAACACCTGTGGCAGGGGCTCACGTGCGGCCTTGAAGACTTGCAGCTGGAGCAGATAATTGGATGGCGTTCTGCATATAAGTCGTGTGATTTGAGCAGAACTGCCGGGAACTCGACCTTGTGACGTTTGTTTGTGAGACGCTGAGGACCGCGCCTGGGTTTGACATATCGAGCCCGTGAAGCAGGGAAGGGTGAGGACACATGCTGTCAGCACACGCTAAAGGTAATTAAGTGATTAAGTAATTGTTGATAGTATCTTGGTGTTTTGTTACACAGTAAACTGAGACTGTGAAGAGAATTGTGCGGCTTGCTTCTCACTGCGGTGGCGTGCAGGATAAGTGATCCTCCACTTGTTGTGAGAGGCTGCTCATTTGCATAAAGTTAAAAAGAAACATTGACCTAAGTGTGTTGCTGATAGCGTGTGTTATGCGAAAGATAGAGTTGTATCTGCTGACTCACCTCACCTTCTCTTTGCTCCACAGAGAATCGGTTCGTCGTGTCCACCTGGGGGCTGTTTGGCGGTGGTAGTGAGTCCAGGAGCGCCGGACTTTAATCCTTGCGGGCGCTGGAGAACGTGCCACTTATCACTCCACCAGAGGGACGCTTTTTATGTTTTATATTTGTAAGCACAGGTGAAAAATAAATTGTTTCTGTTGGGAACCGCATTCTGGTTATTTTGACCGCTGGGTTCTGTCAGACGCAGGTCCGCTCCTCAACCCGCGTCGACACATAACAAGTTCATCTGTTTGAAACATTCCTTAGTGGTATTTAAAGTGAATGGAGCTTTTCTTCTTGCTGGTGTTAAGAGAATAGATGGCCTGATTAGGCTAAAGCCGTGGTCACAACCCGCCTTACTTGCACGTGCGTGCAGTCTGCTTGCAAAAACATAGGCTAAATTTGGAGATCCGTTCGTCGTAAGTACTCCCTCAGTACGAATTTAGGAGCACGCAGACACGCCGTAGAGGTTTTAGTGCATGCAGAACTTTCACGCTGCGGTCAGGCTGCAGATTCACCAGCAGTACAGATGACGCACGTTGTGAGTACTGCCTCAGTACAGATTCAAAGCAGCACATTTTCATTCAATTACTATTGAATTAACCAAATCCATACGGAGGCAGTAGGCTACTCACCACATACTATGGAATTAAATTGTAGGTATCAGATCTTGAAGATTGTGATACACATATATAAATTAAAATTAAGTTGAAATTTTAAAAGCTGGTAATCAAGTGTGTAGTGAATATATTCCTCTATCAGTGTTTCACACCTTGTGTGACTTTTCACTTATTGTCGCCTCTCTTTATCGTTACACTCCTAGAGACGTGCGTTGAACGTACTCCCTCCCTCCTCTTGCTACTGCCTCCATACGTTTTCACAAAAACGTAGTGGCCGTGGCATCCACAGAAAACGTACGGTGAAAAAAAACGCACGGTGGGTTGTGACCGGCGCTTAAGTGGGGTAGTGATCTTGATGTAAAATAGGTTTTAAAATTTGAGTAGGTCTTGCCTAACAGGTTTGGGGAGTGTATGCATGCCGAGGAACGTATTTGATGTGTTGTGTAAATTTGGGGAGAACTGACTGTGAGACTGTGTGGTTAAAATTACTGACAATAATATGAGCAGCGTCAGGGTTGGTGCTTTGTTGCTTTTTAATAGCACTGTGCAGGTATCCCAATGCTATGCTAGCATTAGCATCTGTTGGAATGTAAACAGTAGTGACTGGAACTACAAACAACTCTTGCAGGAGGTAAGGCCTGCATTTAACAGTTAGTTACTCCAGATCAAGAGAACAGTGACTGTCTGATTTTGTTATTTGTGCACCAGCTCTTGTGGACGTAAATGCATACCTCTCTGCTTTGCTCTTACCAGAGTCTTTATTTTTGTTCCAGCAAAATCCCGTGCACCCTGTCAGCACTATATATAAGCACCAGCATTAACGGACCTCAGGGCCTATAGGTACGTACTAACACTTTAATTCCATCAGTGTAAAGCCACATCCCTGTTCTCAGCAAAATAAAAGAGTCCTCAATGAATTTGTTCTTGTAAATCTGGAGGTTCAACTGATCTGTCTTGTTGGTGATGGATCTGGTATTGGTAAGAAAAATACTGGATCATGAGGCTGCTTCTGCTTTTGTTTCCTGTGTTTCCTCCGCCTCCAACACTTGCTGACCCTGACAAGAAAAAAAAAAAAAAAAAAATCAGAAAATTTAAATTTTTTTCAAAAATGCTCCACATCAGAAACATTTATTTGGAAAAAAAAGTAACTGGTTCATAACATTATGGCTTGTTTTTTATTATTTATTATTATTATTATAAATTTAAATGTTTTTTGCTTGCAATAACTTGGTGCCGAGTTCATGTCCTATGAACATTATGCATGACTTAGAATGTTGGAAAGAAATTTACCATCAACAAGTGATTAAAATAAAATCTTTCCTTGTTTCCAACCAGAGGAGGTAAATATTGTGCTGTGTACCTTATAAATGTTGGTCATTGACATAAACTTCAATTTTTTTTCATGGACAGGCTAACTTGTACAGAGAAATAATGCTGGAAATAACATGTGCAAAACAATGTGCCTAACATAGTTATGAATTGCAGCATAGACTACAGAGTAAAGTATAACATTAAATACAAGAAAAACCAAATGTATGTTCTTTAACAGAAACCTCCCGCTCCCTGAGAGTCCAGGTAAAATTGTATCCCTGGACGGATCAGAAATTCAGACTGTCTCGCACTATAAGTATCTAGGTGTATGGCTTGATAACTCTCTAGTTTTTGAAACCCACATCATTAATCTGCTCACCAAAGCAAAGGCGAGAATTGGCTTTTTATACCACCACAAAAACACTTTCACTCACCCAATAAGAGAGCTTTTGATAAAAACTACAGTTCTCCCCATCCTTGCTTATGGAGACTTAGTTTACAGAATGGCATCAAAGACTCTGCTCCACAAACTGGATGTTGTATATCATGCTGCCATACGCTTTGTTACAGATGCACCTTTCACCACGCACCACTGTGACTTGTACTCAATGGTGAAGTGGCCCTCTCTCCACACACGTAGACAAATCCATTGGCTATTGTGTATTTACAAATGTTTGGTTGGCTTGGCTCCGTCCTATTTGAGCTCTTTTTAAACATCCACACTTCTAGTCGCGCTCTCCGCTCCAGCACTTACATCAGTCTGGTTGTCCCAAAAGTTCGCACACTCTTTGGTTGCTCCTCTTTCCAGTTTTCTGCAGCAAGTGACTGGAATAACTTAGTCTCTAAAGCTTAGTTTGTTTTTACCTCTATCTACTTTTAAAAACTCAATTTCTAACATTTTACAGGACCATTGCATGTTTTTAATAATGTATATCTTAATTCTTAACATTTTCTGTTTTACTCGTATTGTTGTTGTTTCTGCAGTTGTTTTACTGTATGTTTTTCACTGTTGTATGTGGAGATTGTGAATCTGTTATTCTCTCCTGCTGTTGTGTTGCCTCTTGTCCAGGTCGTCATTGTAAATGAGAAAGTGTTCTCAATTGACTTACCTGGTAAAACATTGAATAAATAAATAAATAAATAAAAACTTTAGCCTATATCAAGAAAAGTGTTTTTTTTTAACAGAATATGAGGTAGAAACAAAACTGGAAACATAAAAATAGAGGGTGCTTGGAATAAACTCATTGGAATAATTTAGTAAGCCCTCATGACAACAACAACAAGAATAAATAATGATGCAATTTATTTATATAGCATTTTCAAACAACTGTTCCAAAGTGCTTCACAAAAACAACAAAATAAAAAATACACATAAAATCATCAAACACAATTTAAATGTTTAACATTACATAGTTTAGTGCTTAACTAATTTGAACTAGTGATAAATGCATCTTGATTTGAATGATTTCACAGAATTTGACTGTGTGGACATAAAATGATCAGTTCCACAAATAATAGCCAGTCAATCAAAATAAATCATAAACAAGACAGACAGCAGCAGTTCCTCGTCACTGCTTTCACATTTGATGGTGCATCTGCCATCTGCTCTGCAGCTGCAAAGGAAGGGGGTGTATAAGGAAAAAGTCATGGGGTGAGGGGGTGAGAGGAGGGCAGGGGAGCGAGGACGTAGGAAGAAGGAAGCAGGGGGCGGTGAAAGTAGAGCTGTGATGCAGTGTGCGAATCACATGAGTAGGGATCTGTTTACAAACTGAGGGCTGTAGAGGAGAAGTACAGAAGGGAGATGAGAGGAGAGAGTCAGCCTGGATCTGAATTAACATGAGCCGCAGTGTCTTCCTGTGTTACCTCCCTGTGTTGTCTGTTCAAACCCAGGGGTGAGATGAACAGCTGCTTTCTGCAGGACGACTGAGGCTGACTGCCGGAGAATCCGTCCACGTCCTTCCTTTTGTCCCTACAAATTTAGCCACAGCAGGATTTCACAGCTCGAGAAGGAGAAAGCGACACGTAAAGCAAAGCAGCGCCAAAGCAGAGGACAGAAGGAGAAGAAAGGAAGGAAGAGGAGGGAGGGAGGGAGCGCCTTGTGACAATGTTTTGAAGGGAAGACAAGGAAAAACAAAACGGAGAGCCAGTCCACAGAGCTGGATGGAATTTGGAGTATCTTCCCTGGTGATGATGTGTTCTCATCCTCAAGGCTCACAGGGTCATCTCACAGACTGACCTTGCTCACAGGAGTTTCATGCCTGAATATGACATACAACCCTGGGATTTGTCTTAAAATATCAACCTGGATTAAGCTGAATCTGACTTTGAAGAACAGCCTTATTTGAGGTTTAATGCCAGCATTGACTCTGTAATATTTCTGCAAATCAGCAGCTGGTTGATGACCTCTTAAGGAACCGGCACTGCTGTCAAGGTAAAATAAAAAGCAGTGGACAGACAGACCGCAACTGTCGAGCGCAAGCTGCAAACCCAGAGGACTTCAGAGAAGTCACAGCCCCAAAGATTTCCGACAGAACACAGTTGATGCACCCTTGATGCATCCTCTCCATCTCTGTACCGGTAAGTGGCCTGATGGGTAATTACCGTACAGGATGATATGACTAATGCAGTAATGCGCATAAATAGAATTTCAACTTTATGTTCTGCCATTTTTCTAATCAGCACACAGACAAACCCTCAGTGTTAATGCAACTCGCATGATGTTTGTTTGTATGCTTCTGTTTCTGAGTTAAGGGCACACACTTTTAGTCTTATTAAAAATGTTAACTTTCTGACACTTGCTGTTGTTGCTGGGTGACGTGTATGTAAAACCCATGCAGAGCACTTTAACAGTGTCCACATCGAAAGGTTTGGGAGTCATTTGATAGAAATACAACAAAATCCTCAGGTTGGGTTCAGACCCACAACCTGTTTAAAATGTGGGAGCACAAAATTTACGTCATAAACTCCTTTTTCATTATTTCTCACTGTTAGCATGGAGTGTTGAAATGACACCTTCAGAGAGTTAAATAACGCTTATAAAGAGCTGAATGAAATCTAATATGATCATGTCTGATAAACAACTGCAACACTTTGTAAGCTTTAATGCAGGATATGTTAAAGTAACTCTTTAAGAGTTCAAATCAACTCTAAAATATGTGACTTAAAATTTTAACACTCCAGGAGTTGTGCTCACCGCTTGGGTAAAGTCCTCCTCAGGACTGCCTGCATTTGCACAGTGGGCTACCTTTTAATGTTCCACTATCAATGATTTACTAACATTGTGCTGATTACAGTGCTCTTCTCGCTTATCCAAACCTGTCGCTCCCGCCATATCCCATTGTGTAACGGGGGTGTGATGAGACTGTACCCTACGTCCTAGACCACTGCCTACCAGTGTGCAGTCTTTCAACCCAAAAATGACAGATTAATTCAGTTTAACTCATATGTTTTAAGGCCGATGTGTGTCATGTAGAATAAATATTGCACAAAGTCATAAAGTTGAAAAGCACTAATTATTTCATTCTGAGCCCCAGCATTGGCAAGTATTCCCACACAAGTGGGAACGCATTCCTGTGTGACGCAATGGGTTAAATGTTCACAGCAAAGTGCTGTGCAGTGTCAGACAAGTGTTTTTGCTCTTGGGCTGAGCACTTCTGCAAGTATGTGTGGTGTTCTCTCCAGCTGAAGCTTGATTATGAGTGGCGACATGTTGTTGTTTGTCTTTCAGCTACCACAACCAGTATCATGTGGAAAACAACCAGCAGAAACTTTAAATTCTTCAGCTTGATCCTGCTTACATCTGACTTAAATATACACTGTTGTGCAAAAGCTTAAAACACATTTACTTGTGGCTAAAAGTTGTTAGAAATAACAGGAAGGCGCACTAATGCTCCAAGCATTCAAGTATTGAACTGGTAGAGTACTGTTAATCTGACAGTGACGTTCAGTCGACTTGATAATTTTTTGTAGATAAATTTGCAGATGTTCACTGAAACATGTTTTGTGTGTGTGTGTGTGTGTGTGTGTGTGTGTGTGTGTGTGTGTGTGTGTGTGTGTGTGTGTGTGTGTGTGTGTGTGTGTGTGTGTGTGTGTGTTTTGATTGGTGTTGGGTAATGTCTACTTAATTGGAAAATCATGATGTCTGCAGTAAAACATTACAATGGACAATGAAATCTGGGGTGGGTGGGTATTGTACTTTGTACATACTTTAATTTTCATATTAAAATGTTCACTCATAAATTAATAATACATCAATTACTATTTATTTATTTGGTATTGCTAATTTACTGTAATGGATCAAGTAAAAGCACAGCTCACCTGATTTCCAAAACAGCTGACGATCGGTGTTCAGAGCAGTTTGGAGTAGCCAAGTCATCCTCACCATTTGGCAAAAATCATGATAAAGCCCCCCCACTAAGGTCCTCTCTGTGTATCCACATACCTACAGGCTGGCAAACTGGTTTTGCTATCACTGTTTTTTCTTGTGCTCCACAAAATAAAATTGTGTGGCAAGTTGTATACTACCACCTCATTTCAGCCCTCAGATGGCTCATGACAGACTGATGTATCTCTGTGTTTCTCCAGGCATGGGAACTCTTCTTGATATCTTAGATTCTTATTTTCATCCACAGCATTAAAATGGGAAGCCGGATTGTGCTCCACCATGGTCATGGGAGTATCCAGGTAGAAGGAAACACTGCTGAAGTATGCACCAGCATAATTTCAGCCTGCAAACAGTGCATCTCAGCCATCTCAAATCTAAATATGAGTCACCCAACCTGAATTTGTGTTCTCGGTGGCTGACACTCCTTAAATTGCATATTCCTCAGCATTCAATATGATCTCTGCAGAAATCCCAGGCAAGAACAAATTAATATATGATGACATTTTAGCAGAGACAATAGCAAGCCTGGCGCCAGAAAAAAATATTAAGGGGGCGATGAGTTTATCACAGGGTGCGGGGTCGCCTCCCCCCCCCCCCCCCCCCCCCAAAAAAAAAAGTGCGCACCGGAGGGGACGTGCCTCTGAGCGTGCATAATGAATTGGGTGCGCTCCTGGAAAGCTCATGTATTCAGGCTACACCGTTGTAAGAGACTGACTGAGTAAGAGTAAAGAGTGATGACAGTATTTTTTAAATTATTATTTGAACGTATAGACCCTCGGTCAAGTGATCTCCTGCATACCACAAAACCAAACCAACAACTGATCTGAGAAACGACACGAGACAGTAGATTAACCCCACATACAGCCCTCCATCACAAGTGCAAACACAGCACAATTGGACATGCGCCATTCCATGGCACAGAGCCCAACTACGCATGCAGTCACAAAGTTCTGAAAAACTGGAGCGATCTGAATTCGGTTGGATGAATACGGGTGTGTGTGTGTGGAGACAATTCACCTCATTCACAATGTGACAGAACTTAACGATGCGCTGTTGCTGTTACGCGCAATAGTGCGCAACAACACGGAACACTATTCTTGACCGTGCGTAATGGTTCTGATAATTCTCCAGCAACACGTGCCATTAATCGTAACGTGTGGTAACAGGTTGCAGCAGCAACGCTGTATATGGCCTAAAAGTTCATAGTATAGGAAAACCTGATTGCGCATATACAAGGGGCGAGCCTGACCCAGAAAAAGTAGGGCATGGTTCTCTGTGTTTTGTATTCTGAGAAACCAACATTTCTTTTGAAAATGTGTGAAATTTTGACTCACTGGGTACAATGTTGCAGACAATATTTCTGTGAAGTGCACAAGGGTGTGTCAGTTTGGCAAAATGGACAAAGCTGAAGGGTGTGCTGTGATTATTTATCTCACAAAAAAGGGAATGTCTCCAAAGGAAATCCATGAGGACATGGTAATGACACTAGGGATCATCATCATCACAGACCTACTGTGGACAAACTGTATCTGCATGAATTACTGACCAGTTCCCATTTAAGTCAAAATGGGACCCTTGCTACTGTCAAGACATGAAGATTGTAAAATGTGTAAAAAAAAAAAAAATTATAATTTTGTCTGGGAGGAAAATGCTGGTCAGCCAAATTCAAGAGGGTCAGATCAAGTGTTGAAGATGGAGCAAGATCAGGAAGACCCAGAACTGTAATAGTGTTAAATCAACTACATTAACACGTTAAACCAACTTGATTCAACACTGTCACATTTAATGTGTTCTAGCAGGAAAACCATACAATTCTCTTGCATGGTGTTGTAGGGTTCTGGTGAAACTGAGTGAGTCAACGTGTCACCCAGAGAAAGATGACAGGAACGCCTACAGCTGACCGACAGCAGATGGTCAGTGTGGCTGACCTGTGCTTTAGTCAGACCAAAATGGTTTACTGTCAAAAAGAGAACAAGAATATGCCTGCACAAGTACATTGTGTAATCCCTTTTGTCCGAAATTCAAATCATATCATTCCATTTAGAAAAAAAAACATAACAGAACTGAATTTTACCCTTAATCTAAAATATGAATGTAAGCCTGAAGGTAAATGGTTTCACTTGTTGGGACCTGAATTTAAAATATGGATGTTCACCCACACATCTATAAATTATGCAGAGATTTATGCGAACATCTTCTGTGTATATAACAGTGAATGTGGCTAAACCTCTTAATGCTTTCAAATGCATTCAGTCTTTAAATGTAATGTTTTCACCACACTCCACCAGAAGCGCTGCCGGACCACTGCCACGGTTCTTCGCACCCGTGGGTGACAGGACAGCTTGGAACCGTGACAGAAGTCCAGGACTGCAGCTCTGGCCTCTGGTGGGACATATAAGCGGTTCTTCGGACCTGTGCCTGGGTCCGGGCTTCGTGCCAGGGCCTCCCGGGCGGTCTTCTCCACGTCCCAGGTGAGGGTGGCCACGATAGTGGACTCAGGTATGATGAATTCCGGTGGATCCGACAGCTCTGTTTTGACTTCGTCTTCGTGTACCCGGGACAAGGTGTCCGACCTCTGATTCTTGGTCCTGGGGCGATAGGTGATCCGGAAGTCAAAACGCCCGAAGAACAGTGACCAGCGGGCTTGCCTGGGGTTCAGCCACTTGGCGGTCCTGATATACTCCAGGTTCCGATGGTCCGTGAAAAATGTGAACGGCTCCGAAGCTCCCTCCAACAGGTGTCTCCACTCCTCAAGAGCCTCCTTCACCGCAAGAAGTTCCCAATTGCCCACGTCATAGTTCCGCTCTGCCGGGGTCAACCTGCGAGAAAAATAGACACAAGGGTGGAGGACCTTGTCGGACTCCCCGCTCTGGGACAGCACGGCTCCTATCCCTGAGTCAGAGGCGTCCACTTCAACCACAAACTGGTGGCAAGGATCGGGCTGCACCAGAACTGGTGCAGTCGAGAACCGACGTTTCAACTCCCTAAACGCGGCTTTGCACCGATCCGACCAGGTGAAGGGGACTTTTGCGGAGGTCAGGGCTGTCAGGGGGCTAACTACCTGACTGTAGCCCTTAATGAACCTCCGGTAAAAATTTGCAAAACCGAGGAACTGTTGTAGTTTCCTACGGCTTGTCGGTTGGGGCCAGTCTCTCACCGCCGCAACCTTGGCCGGATCAGGGGCGACAGAGTTGGAGGAGATAATAAACCCCAGGAAGGACAAAGAAGTACGGTGGAACTCGCACTTCTCGCCCTTCACAAACAGCCGGTTCTCCAACAACCGCTGCAGGACCTGACGTACATGCTGGACATGAGTCTCAGGGTCCGGGGAGAAGATGAGTATATCGTCCAGATATACGAAGACAAATCGATGCAGGAAGTCCCACAAGACGTCATTTACCAAAGCTTGGAACGTCGCGGGGGCGTTAGTGAGGCCGAATGGCATGACCAGGTACTCAAAGTGACCTAACTGGGTGTTAAATGCTGTCTTCCATTCGTCTCCCTTCCGAATCCGAACCAGGTGGTACGCATTCCTAAGATCAAGTTTTGTGAAAATTTGGGCTCCATGCAAGGGCGTGAACACTGAATCCAACAGAGGTAACAGGTATCGGTTGTGAACCGTGATCTCGTTCAGCCCTCTGTAATCAATGCATGGACGGAGTCCGCCGTCTTTACCAGCACCCATCGGGGAGGTGGAGTTCCGGATCAGCCCGGCAGCTAATGAGTCCCGGATGTAGGTCTCTATTGATTTGTGCTCCGGACGTGAGAGGTTGTACAGCCTGCTGGACGGGTACTCAACGCCCGGAATCAAATCTATGGCACAATCGTATGGACGGTGGGGGGGAAGGGTGAGAGCCAGATCTTTGCTGAAAACATCAGCAAGATCGTGGTACTCAACCGGCACCGCTGTCAGATTGGGGGCAACTATAACCTCCTCACTAGCACTTAAACCGGGAGGAACTGAGGATCTTAAACACTCCCGGTGGCAGGTTTCGCTCCACTGAGCCACAACCCCAGTTGGCCAATCAATCCGGGGATTGTGTCTTACCATCCACGGGAAGCCCAAAATCACGCGGGAAGTAGAAGGAGTCACATAAAACTCTATCTCTTCCCGATGATTCCCAGACACCACCAGAACTACTGGTTGTGTCTTGTGTGTGATTAAAGGGAGAAGGGTGCCATCTAGTGCTCGTACCTTCAAAGGTGAAGGAAGCGCCACCAGAGGGAGCCCTACCTCCCTTGCCCATCTGCTGTCCATCAGATTCCCTTCTGACCCCGTGTCCACCAGTGCTGGGGCTTGAAGGGTTAAATCCCCGCTCAGGATTGTGACTGGGAGATGTGTGGAAATACATGTACGTCCCACGTGAATGTCTGGACCCACCCTTAACCCAGTCTCTAAGGGCGGGCGTTTGTGTTTAACCGTTTGGGGCAGTCTCTCTGCTGATGCTCATTTGAGCCGCAGAAAAAGCACTCCCCGCGGGCCATTCTCCTCTGTCTGTAAGATGATCTTAATCTGGCCCTGCTCGTGTCCATAGCATCGTCAGCAGGGGGAGCTGTTGCCACACGGAGCGCAGAGGCTGTGGAGCGTGGGGAGGGCGGAACCTTGTCGGAACCGGAAGGGAGAGGGACAGCGCGTGCCCGGCCATGTCCTTCGTCTCGCTCTCGACGGCGTTCCGCTAATCGATTGTCCAAACATATAACTAGATCGATTAGACTATCCAAATCCTGCGGCTCATCCTTAGCTACCAGGTGCTCCTTCAGGACCGATGACAATCTGTTCATGAAGGCGGCGCGGAGCGCAGCCGTATTCCAGCCGGACCTCGCAGCCGGACCTCGCAGCCGCAATGCAGAAGTCGACTGCATATTCGGCACCAGGTCAACAGGAGGAGAAACTGCAGCCATGCCCTGAGCGCGCGCTTCCACCTGCGCGGTGAGAGCCTCCATCCTACGGTTGAGGATGACATTTTGCTCGGTCATTAAATCCAACCGAGCAGTAAAGGCGGAGAGGATTTGCTGCAACTCACCGATCACGCCCCCTGCAGACGCCTGTGCACCCTGCTCTTCCATTGGCTGTCCAACAGATGGTTGACGCCCCTCGGGATCCATGATGTTGGCCGAGATATCCTGTTGTGAAAGTGTAATGACACGGACCCACAACAGGGGGCGTAAATGAACGGACAATAGATGAGCCAAAAATACAACACTTTACTGTTGTGAAGTGTGCACAACGAAATACAGACAAATACAGAATTTGGACAGAGTCAAATTTACTAAGGTGACGTGTGGGCAGGCTCGAGGATAGAAGACATCCGTCCAGAGAAGAGCCGGAGCCCACACGATTTCCACTGCCGCCGAACCCAGAGAATACTGGAGCCGCCAAGTTCCGAGTCCCCAGGTGGCCACCGTCTCCGGCTGTCGGATCTGGTACTGCTGGCAGGAAGCAGAAACAGTTATGTGTGGGTGTGTGTACACCCAGCAAATACAAGTAGCGACAGTTCCTTAATGGTGGGTAAGACACCTCCACCTCCAAAACAGGAACACAATAACGAGTACAGTAGCACCTACTGAACACAGCTGAGAATATACCTCCAAAGGCAAATGATATCTCGGCAGCGGGGTGGAGATGTCTTCCAGCTTATATGGAGTGGTTGATGAGTTGATGATTGGTGACAGCTGTCAGGAGTTAATGAGTGACAGCTGTCACTCTTGGCTGTCCTGTGAGGCGGCAGCGCCCTCTCGTGCCTGAAGCCCGCACTCCAGGCAGGGCGCCCTCTGAATGGTGGGCCAGCAGTACCTCCTCTTCAGCGGCCCACACAACACAACTTACTCTGTCTGAGATCCTCACCTTTGCCTGTTTCTTTGTGCTTGTTCAAAACAGCTTGAACAGCACATCTGGAAATCCCAGTTTTCTTTGAAATCTGTCTGGGAGAGACCATGCTGATGCAGTATAACTACCTTGTGTCTTATTGCTGTGCTCAGTCTTGCCATGGTATAAGACCTGTGACATGAAACGGTCTTCCACAGCCTCACCTTGGTAATAGAGTTTGGCTGTTCCTTACCCAGTTTTAAGCCTGCTACACAGCTGTTTCTGTTTCAGTTAATGACTGTGTTTCAAGCTATATTTGAAATTAATGTTCATTAGCACCTGTTTGGTATACAGTGCATCTGGAAAGTATTCACAGCAATTCACATTTTCCACATTTTGTTATATTACAGCCTTTTTCCAAAATGGAGTGAATTCAGTTTTTTCTATCAAAATTCTGCTCACAGAACCCCATAATGACAACATAAGTTTTTTTTTGTTTTTTGTTTTCTTTGCGAATTTGTTAAAAATAAAAACTAGAACTTGATCCTTTATCTCTTCTCCTTGGTCTACCTAATAAATGCATAAAAAATAAACACAACAGTAAATTGTATAATATTTTAACTTATTGCGCCAGGAAAGATATTCTCCTTCAGTGGATATCTCCACAGCTTCCCACTATTTCTGGGTGGAAAAAGTTAATTGTGGAGCATATTGTTGTGTGGGCTGCTGAAGAGGAGGTACTGCTGGCCCACCACCACCAGATGGCGCCCTGCTTGGAGTGCGGGCTTCAAGCAGGAGAGGGCGCCAGAGCCACTGGGAGTGACAGCTGTCACTCATCCTCAGCACCAGCTGTCACTCATTCATCTCATCACCATCACCATAAAGGCCGGACTGCAACTCCACCTCCTCGCCGAGAAATCAGCTACCATTCAGGTAACTTTCTCTGCTGACTCAAAACATTGAGTAATAATCTGTACTTCTTTGCAGCCGTTTTCCTGTGGTGTGTCCTTATCTGTGAGATTGGCGTTTGGTGTGATCAGCGACGGCTTTGCTTCACACTCCAACCAGATAAGTGGTTAGACAGGAGCTGCACGAGTGTGTGATTGGAGGTGGAGGTTCTCCCTCCTTAACTAAACACTGACTGTGGGATTACTGAGTGTGCGAACTCGCACTCATCAGGACTGTCTCTGTTTTCTGCCAGCAGTACCGGGTCTGACTGCTGAAGACAGCGGCCACCTGGGGCGCAGGGCTTGGCGGCTCCGGTGTTCTTCAGCTCCGTTGGTGGTGGAAGCTGTGTGGGGATCCGGCTCTTCTCTCGCCAGGCGTCTTCTATCGTCGAGCCTGCCCACACGTCACCTGGTGTATGATTGACAGTCACCATATTGTCATTGTCTGTACGTCGTTGTGCGATTCACAACATTAAATTGTTACTTTTGGCTTATCCATTGTCCGTTCATTACCGCCCCCTGTTGTGGGTCCGTGTCACGACACTTTCACAACACATATTCCACTTGTTTTTCTGACAGCTTTGAGCCATGCCAAGACTGACACATTTTATCTCATATGGAAACCCCTTTTAGATTATTTTGAGGGAAATGTCTCTTCTATTTTGTCCCGCGCTCTTGTCTAATGGTTTATGTATTGATCGGTTTGAGATGCCATCTCAACATCCCATGGGCCAATGCTGTGCTGTTTGGTACTGATGATGTTGCTGTTTGCATATGGCTATATGTGCTGTTGTTGGTGTGTTGCTGAGCAGATGTGTGTTTTGTTTTGTGTTGAATTTGTTGTATTAAGAGAAAATTGAATAAACATAATAATAATAAAAAAAACTAAGACATCACATGCACATATGTTTTCACACCCTTTGCTACATACTTTGTTGATGCACCTTTGGCAGCAAGCTTCAAGTCTTCTTGAATATGATGCCTGGAGCTTGGTGTGCCTATCTTTGGGTAGTTTTGCCCATTCCTCTTTGCAGCACCTTTCAAGTTCCATCACCGTTCCACCGTCGGTGCACAGCCATTTTCAGATCTCTCCAAAGATGTTTTGGATGTATGGATTCATGGTTGGGCTCTGGCTGGGCCACTCGAGGACATTCACAGAGTTGTCCTGAAGCTACTCCTTTGATATCTTGGATGTTTGCTTAGGGTCAGTGTCCTGCTGAAAGATAATCCATCACCCCAGTCTGAGGTCAAGAGCACTCTGGAGCAGGTTTTCATCCAGGATGTCTCTGTACATGGCTGCATTCATCTTTTCCTCAATCCTGACTAGTCTTCCAGTTCCTGCCTCTGAAAAACATCCCCACAGCATGATGCTGCCACCACTATGCTTCACGGTAGGGATGGTGTCTGGTTTCCTCCAAAAATGACGCCTGGCATTGACACCAAAGAGTTCAGTCTTTGTCTCATCAGACCAGAGAATTTTGTTTCTCATGGTCTGAGAGTCCTTCAGGGCAAATTCCAGGTGGGATGCCACATGCCTTTTACCATATAAGTAGAGAGATGTAATGCCAACTTCTGGTCTAGTGGTTAAGGCGTTGGGCTTGAGACCAGAAGATCCTCTGTTCAAATCCCAGCCTGACTGGAAAATCACTAAGGGTCCCTGGGCAAGGTCGTTAATCCCCTATTGCTAACGATGTGTAGTGAGCACCTTGTATGGCAGCAGCCTTGCATCGGGGTGAATGTGATGCATTACTTGTAAAGCGCTTTGAGTATCTGATGCAGATGGAAAAGCGCTATATAAATGCAGTCCATTAACCATTTATGTCAATTTAAATCATGTTATATCATACAAAACTGATGGGCTTGCTGGTGATTTTTACACAGTTTTGGCAGCTTGATAGAAACTGAAGGCAGGTGTCAGAGCCTTCGTGATGCCTCTCATATTTTCTTTGATTTGTGTGGACTAAAGTAAATAATGCATATTTCATCCTACTGACTGTGTGATACCTCAGTGATATCGAAATAATTTATGACTGAAAATAAAATGTGAATTTTTTTAACAATGAGTTTTGTTGTTCAGCAAAAGAACATGGTTCTTCTGGAACAATATCAGGATCTTTAAGAACGATCCCAGCCTATATTTCTTTGAAATCCTGAGAAAAATATAATAATTGCTGCAGTGAGGCTGACAACCTTCTGATATCGCACAGATCTCTGCATGTTGCCGTTGGATTGACTAAAATCCCCACCCCCCAATTTTTTTTTTTTTTTTCAGGTCGGATTATTTTTTCCCAAAATAGACTTTATTCATGTTTGAGAGGTCACTCTCGCATTTTTAAGGTGCAAAGGTGCAGATATGACTCAAGACAATATATTTTTTTTCTAAATAGAGTTGTAAGTTTGTGGAACAGCCTTCCTCCTCATGTGGTAAATGATTCAAATGTTATTACTTAGAAATAGAAATAGAAATACTATGATTATTTTTACGGTGTTTGATTTTTATTGTGATTGATGATTTTATGATGGTGTTTGATGACTTTTACTGTGCTATTTATATGGTTATATTTCTGAGTTTTACTATGATGCTTTTTTAAAATGTTGAATAATGTGTGTTTTTATTATATTTTTATACACGTTTTATGAATAATTAATGATTATTGACCATGATTTTCCGCCTCAGTTCCTGACAGTCTGCATGCTCTTATCAATAATATTAGCACGTTTTGTCCTGAATATGATTTAAAATCAACAAGAACTTCATTCAAGCTACACTTTCAATATACTTCGAGGGTATAACTTGCTGAAGCCACGGCAGAACACGCAAGAAAACACACAGAAACAGTTCTTTACAAGTGCATTGCTGGCAGGCAACCGGAAGTAAATTACCCCAACTCTCGCAGGTTGCAAGCTCAGAAACAGAACTCAGTGGAGCGAGATCTTGAGTTGGCATTCCATCTCTCTACTTCTATGCTTTTACTAAGGAGTGGCTTCCATCTGGCCACTGTACCATACAGGCCTGATTGGTGGATTGCTGCAGAGATGATTGTTCTTCTGGACAGTTCTCCTCTCTCCACAGGGGAATGCTGGAGCTCTGACAGAGTGACCATTGGGTTTTTGGTCACCTCCCTGACTGAAGCCCTTCTCCCCCAATCGCTCAGTTTAGACAGGCAGCCAGCTCGAGGAAGAGTCCTGGTGGATCCGAACCTCTTCCATTTACAGATGATGTGGGCCACTGTGCTCATTGGGACCTTCAAAGCAGCAGAAATGTTTCTGTACCCTTCCCCAGATTTGTGCCGTCAGACAATCCTGTCTACAGACAATTCCTTTGACTCCATGCTTGGTTTGTGCTCTGACATGCACTGTCAACTGTGGGACATTATATGTACACAGGTGTGTCTTTCCTTATCATGTCCAATCAACTGAATTTACCCCAGGTGGACTCCAATTAAGCTGTAGAAATATCTCAAGGATGATCAGTGGAAACAGGATGTACCTGAGCTCAATTTTGAGCTTCATGGCAAAGGCTGTGAATACTTATGTACACATGATTCCTTAGTTTTTGTTTTTTTAATGAATTTGCAAAAAATCTAAAAAAAAAAAAAAAAAAACAACTTTTTCACATTGTCATTATGGGCATTGTTTGTAGAATTTTGAGGGGAAAAAATATTTCATGCATTTTGGAATATGGCTGTAACATAAAATGTAGAAAAAGTGAAACGCTGTGAATTCTTTCTGGATGCACTGTTCCTGGTTGATCATACACCTGGCTATAACCCTACAAAATCTCTGACTTTGTACAAGTAGTATATTATACAAATAATGAATGTTTATGAGTTAAATGGTACAAATATTTCATGAGGTGAAAGCTGGAACATACCATTCAACGAGGCAGCCTCGTTGAATGGTATGTTCCAGCTTTCACCGGATTAAATATTCCTTCCATTGAAAGAATGTAAAAACATTCATTATTTGTTTTATATAATGGCTAAAATAGATCCTTGTCATTTGATATTATATTCATTTATAAACAACAGAAAGGGACTTACATTTGGGTGCGTCATTGCACTGACTTATGTGTGTGTATATTAGTTTAGATAGAATTTTATTAATCCCTTGGGAAGACTCAATTACCTAATTGGAGGAGTAAAATATTTATATGAATATAAACTTCGGCCACTTCTGTTGAAAATTTTTCATTTAAAGTGTATTTTTTTTTTTATTTCCATCCTGTTCAGGTTGTCTGTGCATCTCTGGATTACAGAACTCCAATCCTTACTGCAAGATGACGGCTGGCGAGTTCTTCAACCTGCCACTTAATGTCTACATCATCATCCTCGGCATCGGCCTCTTCATCCTCATGCTCAGTCTCATTTTCTGCTGCTACCTGTTCAGGTACAGCACTTAGAGCTTTTACATACATCCCAGTTGGTCAGCTATGCTATAAATTTGCTATTTAGAGTGCATCAGGTAATTCATGTAAAACATGAACAAGAGGGCAGTAATCTGCGTCATTTCATTACTTCCTGGTGTACGTCTAGGTGGAGACTAAGTCTGCTCTTTATAACAGGAATTAAGTATTATAAATTGTGGTGTTTTATTCATTTTTCCCTCCGCTGCTGTGTGCGCGACTTTCCACATGCTCGCACTGTGTTCATGTGCGCGAACACGAGCGTGCACAAAACTGTCACAGCGGTATCGTGCATGGCTGTCCGACCATATGTCCCTCCCAACAGCAGGTGGAATGTTTTGTGGTTCCCCATTTCATTTTTGGTTCACAGATTTTTTTCCGGTTTCTGCGTCTTTCATGTTCTGTGTGAAGGGGCCCTTAAGTAATTCCCCTTTTAAAGCTTTTTGAAAAAAATATGATTCCCATGTGTTGCATATAGCATATAGTATATGTTTAGGCTACTTTGTTAAGGGCCCCTTCACACATAGTACAAATAAGTAGGAATTTGGCAGACACCTGCCACGAGAGGGATCGAATGGGCTCTCACAGGGCCCTCTGTGTCTTTTAGCCGCTGATGTGCGCGAATAGTTGTAGCGACACATGTACAAGGCGTTGAAGGCAGCTCCAATTTTTCACGAATGGCATGCAATTCCTCCTTCATGTGCTAGTCGGCTTAAATTGTGTTATGTGTGAAGGGGCCCTAAAATATGCAGTAAAACTTGCATATAAGGGATTCAGGTGGACCAGTGAATTTTGTCCATTATAATCTCAATCCACTATATGTATAAAACAGAACAGGAGCAGTGGCTTTTTCTGCTTCAGTTTGTCCCTCAACGAGCTCCACTTCTTTATACACCCATCAACCTCCAAACCAACGGTACGGTATGTGTAGTTTTCTTCCATGAACTCATTTGAGCGTCTTCTTCCGACTCCGTGTTGTAAAGTTGGTCATATATGCGGACTTTTCTGCCAGAGGTTCTTCTGTTTGATCCAGAATGTAATCAGCATGCGGACTACAAAAACTTTTAAAATATGAGGGGAAAGTTAGGAGTGAAAGCTGAAAATTGACCAATCACAGCGTTTGCAGTCTCCGTCATTTCGACCAGGCTACAGAGAAGGTTTGCAGCCATGCAGAAGGCGCTGATCTAAAGCGGTTGTCTTTGGTTCGTCACATCCAGGGATATGTGTGAAATTTAACAACTGTTACAGTGCAGGCAGCAAACAGCATTTTGTTAATCATCGCCGGCCTTGAATAAAGGCCTGCCTTGTTTAGGCACCGGGTCTGAGCACGGTTTGGAAAAAAATCAATGTCCAGGCTTTTAATCAAGGAAATGCAGTTCTGAAAAGTTGACCAGGATGCAGGATACCATCATTAGGGCTCTAAGAGTTAAACACCTGTGTCAGACATCAGAATGTTCTGAAATACATGTAGGTTGCATACAAGCTGAGTTTGAGAAACTGCAAATGGTACACAGTAAGTGGGGGGAAAAAAGACCTAAGGCCCACTGTTACAGTCTTTAACAGTGAGCAAATGTGCCGTCTGTCAAAATTTCTATCAAAGGTGCATTATTCTGTGTAAAAATTTGTTGTTCTCTGTCATTCCTTTAGCATCTTTCAGTATTAGGTGCTGCTGACATGTGATAGCTGGCATGCATCACATGAGCATGTGGCGTTTAAATCCCAGTGGCTGATTCTGTGGGTTAACAGATGGCATTTTCCTGCACTCGACAGACTGGGTTGCAATAACAAAATTCTCAAATACTCTCAAAGGCAAAAGTGAAAACTTCTGAAAGCAATCACAGGCTGCGTCAGATTATAGAACCTTACTATTGTCACTTTATGGGATTTCTGAAAAATATTTTGGATCTTCTCTAGTCCACACAGGGTCAAAATTATACATATGGTACATACATTTGCTTTTTTAAAGTGTTCCAGATCAGTTCATGTCATGTATACTGTTGATGCACAGGCTGTTCCTTGAGTTTGACAATATACAACGTCCAGGAATGTTTTGATTCATACATCTTGTACAGACAAGCCCTACAGATGACAGATCTTGAGCAGTCAGCCACATTTTATTGGGCAGAGGATGTGGTTTTTGTTTTTTGACCGTTCTTGTGTTTTACAGACTGAGGCGACAAGGAACAAGAGAACAGTATGGCTACAATGAGGTAATATGAAGTGCAACATCTACTTCAACTTTCAGTCTTATTATATTGTAATTTAGACAATAATATTATTTGCCCTCTAGAAGTAAACTTTAATCCATCTTTGTCAACAGGTTGTTTTGAAAGGTGCAGGAAAGAAACTCAGCCTTCTTGGTGTAAGTCGAATATTTGGATTATTAAAGATTTTACAACAGAATATATGATGAATTTATAGAAAATACATAAAATAAACTCCCCCATCATTAGCTCTACCTAGACCAACTAATAAAGTGCTTTATGCAACATGCTAACAAGGCATCCTGGAAAAAATTCTACCCATTATTAAAAATTAACAATTTAATGAATTATCTTAATTAATTATCAATGCATAATGGTTTATCATAGAACAATAGCATGTGCTTGCCAAGAATCATCCTTTGACAAAAACAGCTTTGTCTATTAAATGGTTATAATTCTCTTATTCACCTCGTGTTCCCAGCCAGCACACACACTGAACACTCATTCTACACCGATAGAAATGAAAAATTACTTTATGTGGTTAGTGCGCTTGTTTTCCAAGGAAGATGGCATCTGGTTCGAAACCACCAGGAAGAGCACCTTGCGTAAAACATGTGCCAAATTGACATGCGGAACCTAAAAACAAGAGAAGCCAAAAGAAAGTCATTAACAGCTTATTATTCATAATTGCACTTTGCACTAACCTGTGAGGGCCCATTCTGTACAAATAAATTCAGACTACTTCTACTTTCTAATTTAATATTTTTAAGCTTGGTTTGCTGATCGTACTCGTGAATTTATATTTTGAATAAATTCTTTTTACTACTTTTACACTATGGCTTTGGTACTTTTACACAACTAATGCCAGCTAAGATGTATTGCACAACAGATGCAGAACAGGTATAATTACTGCTGGAGATTAGGAGAGGTATGTGGTAATTTTAGCAAGGGATCATAATAATGGCTGAATGGGGCTTTTTGTCTTTGGAAATGTACACAGACTGAACTGTGGAGGAATGATTCTGTTTTGATCTGAATTCTTTACTGTGCACTGCAAACCTGAAAGGACAATTTGAGGAAACCATTTAAATTTAGTTCAATCATATAATTCAAGCATATATTAAAATAATTTATTTTAATAGCAAATAAATAAATAAATAAACTCAGTTGATATGTGTTAACTAATTCCATTCAAATTATGTCAAACTTAACAGACTGAACTATTTCACACTAATTCATAATATTTCATCAGCTAATTAATATTCTGATCCAATTAAGAAAAATCTGCATATATTATATTTACACTTTTCTGTGCTCCTCGCAGTTTTTTTTTGTTTGTTTTGTTTTGTTTTTTTTGTTTTTTTTTGTGTGTGTGTGTGTGCTTTTTATACTTTGGTTGAGGCTTAGATTCAATGTCTTACATTTACTTCCCATTTTTTGGGATTGGATCCATAAAAGGAAGTAAATAACATTTAATGTCCCTCTAAATTAAGACAGTAGTCTTAAAGGGAATACTGGGCAGCATCAATAAAATGAAAGCTTACTTTACAAAATAAAGAAAAGTCACCGAAGCAAGCTCAAAAAAGTAATATTCGTCTAAAAAGTTCACACTATCTGATAATTCTGGCTCAAGTAGTAGAATGTGTTGTCTTGTAAACTGAAAGGTTGGTGGATCATTTCCTGACTACTCCTTTATATGAAAATGTTACTGAGTAAAGCCAGTCTCCCTTTGCTGATTTCTGACACCCGATTGTGTATGTTTTTTGATAAAAAAATAAATAAAATAAATAAATAAATAAATAACTTACCCAATTGGGGCATACTATTCATGACCTTATGATTCAAAAAAGTGAATAATTGGAAGTAATCTGTGCAAATCGGGGGTAATATGAGTCTTTTACTGCAATTTTGGTTTTTGTTTCATTAGTACATCTTGAAATAAATAGTTCTGCTTGAATATGGATTTGCCTGCACAGCCGGGCTACAATTAAAGCTGTACAGTCTTTAAAATTTCTTAAAACTCATGAAATTTAGTTTCTACCAAAATCCAAGCATTATGTTGTAGGTTTATTTTTGTCTTCTTCTTTGTCTTTCGGCTGTTCCCGTTAGGGGTCGCCACAGCAGATCAGTCGTTTCCATCTCACCCTTTTGTAACTTTACAAAATTACAGCTCATTTTAATGAAGTGAATATATTTATCTGGGGACAATATCACAGCAAATACTGTCTTTTCCTTCTAATGGCATTGTGCAGATGAATTGCAGGAGAAAGCTTGTGGGTACATGTGTGAGGTTTTGAGATTACCTGTAACCTGACCCACGTACCCCCGATACGCGTTTCCAGGACCTGCACACTAACATCCATAAAATGTCTTGTAAATCACTTCAGAAATGTTATCTGGTTTCAAAAACAGTGTTTTTGGAATTAGAATTGTATTTCTCTCTAACTTTCACAAAATATGTGAGAAACATTTTACATTTTTACAGGAATGAGTTGTTTCAGAGCATTTTCTGCCATCTTGGCTTATTTTGTTTGAGTGAGCAGCTAGCTGACAGTCACCATGGCCTTCCCACAGTCCTCGCACAGCTCGGGAAGCCCCCACATGATCTATGATGTCCTTTCCAAAAGCAGTTCATGACATCTAATCGCTTGAATTTCTACTCATCAGGCATTGAAATTCTAAATTGTTTCCAGACAGTGTGAACTTTGATCATATTGGCAATATAATATTATGTTTTCCTTATGTAAATGCTAAGGAATAAAATTATAGTGATTCCAAATGATGATTTGAATCTTAAAAAACCCAAAGACCATACAACTTTAAAAGCTAAAATTAACATACAATGCAATAAACATACAATACAATGATTGTGTTATTTGTTAAAAGTGGTGGGTGGTTTCTTTGACTGTTCACTGATCACTTAAAGTATTTTCTGGAATTATATATACATAAATTCCATGAAAGGCATGCTGCACTCTTCAGCAAAATACAGTTTTCAGATGTTACCAGATTCATTGTACCTTTAAAGGTAGCATGTTGTTATAACCACAGACATTAGTACATGGATTGCACACAGTACTATAGGAGCATGCCCAGTAGCTCCTATATCATGGGGGCTATATTTAATGGTGCTTGCATTAAACACTAACCTGATGCTTGATGGTGTGTGTATTGACACACAACTTTAGATTTCTGTTGTGGACAACCTAGCCCGGTTTTCTCATTTTTGCAATCAAGACAGCAGTCGCCGTCAGAATTAAGCAATGGAAGACTGGCATAAGACACTAACCTGAAAAAATCTGGCTAAAAAAACATTTAAAAGCACATCAACACCACAAAATAGCCAGAAAAAAATGCATTTACATTTGCACATCTGATCCAGTCAGAGCTCAGATGTTGAGCAGACTAGGTCCTGATTAATACTTGGAAGACTTCTTAGGTACACCAAGAGCTACACGTTTCTCATAGTAGAACTGGAGTTGTGCCAGGAAGGGCACCCAGTGTAAGACTTGAGCCACATCCCAGTACAGATCTGCTGTGGCGACACTGAGCAACCTTGGGTTGCTGAAAGCAAAGTAAATTGTAAGTGAACTTAGTTATTCCATATTTCCGTTGTTAGGCCACACAAGATCATTTAACAAAAATCAATCAAGTTCTGCTCAAGCTGGTTGTGTTGAAGTAACTCATCAGATTTTACAGGATAGAAATAATTATTGTTGGGGAGTTTATGGTCAATTTAACAAAATCATAATATGGCTGGATATCTGTAAGCATACACAGAATGAACTGAGGAGTTGTGATTGTGTTTTGGTCTGGGTACTCTGCTGCTCTCTTTAACCGTGTATTGTATTAACTTTGATTGGTTAGCATTCCACTTTTCATTCAGCCTGAGTATTATCTTATAACTTTAGTCGGCATTCCTTTAGGTAATAATTTACTCCCTGACACTCTTGCTGAGACCTCTGAATGCCAGAATTTCACTGCAATAATAAAAAGGCTAATCAGAAAAAAAAAAATGTTGATAGACAATCATGTTACTTGTTGGCAAATCTCCTTTTTAAACCACTTTTACTTGAGAAAAAAATTAAAAATAATCCACAAAATATTTGTAGATCTGGTATTTTGCAAATGTTAATTAGTTTCTGACATGACAAATTCCATTACCACACAGTTTTAGTTGAATGTATCATTTTTTGATTTTTAAAACTCAAAAGGTTAGGTTAACCTGGTGAAAGTGCCTCTTTGACATTTAATTTGACCCTTCCACCTCTTCTGTGCCCTGCTGGGCTGACCGTGTTGTCAGGTCCCCGAAGAAAAATGAAACCACCTAACTGTAGCAAAAATGTAATTTGCCTTTAGCATGGATAGTGCATCAGTTTTAGACAGAACTGATTTCACAACCTGTCGTTTCCCTTTTGCAGCAAACATGTGCAGTGTGCTTGGAAGAGTTTCGCAGCAGGGACGAGTTGGGAGTGTGCCCCTGTGCCCATGCTTTTCACAAGAAGTAAGTTCTAAAGCCTTGTTTCATAAACCATCAAAATCTACACATTTGCTCATGATGGAATTGTACTTGTTTAAGCTCTGGAAGCTGACCTCAACACAAGAGCATACAGGGTTGAAGTTTAAAGTTAAACTGCATTGGTGAGGACATCTTAAAGGACAAAAATCTAGACTAGGCAGACCTCTGGAATTCTATTTTAAGAATTTTTGTTTTCCTAAGTTGATGACTGAAACACTAGAAAAGAGAAAAACAAGCTTTATGTAGGGGTTCCTCGCAGCATATGTGCTTGCATGTTTGAACATGAACAAGCTCAATGCCAGAGTTGTTTTTTTGCCCTGTAGCTTAGGCGTGGTGTTGACAGTAGCACTTTAAGACCGGTATGCCTCTTGAACTGCAACACCAGCTCTTCTGAATGGAACAAATTTAATATCCAGTAGTGACTGTTTGCTGAATTCTCTTTCACACCTCACAATTCAGCTGTTTGTTTCTTCTTTTTATCCCCCTTTGATAATGTTTTGTACTTTTTTTTGTGTTTCCCAGGTGTCTGCTGAAGTGGTTAGAGATCCGCAGTGTCTGTCCCATGTGCAACAAGCCCATTTGTCGCCTCCAGCCAGAACCTCCCCAAGCACCAGAACGGCCGCAGAGCCTCCTGGAGGTCTGAAAAGGAGACGTACCTCTAACGCTGCCTCGCCTATGTGGATGATTTACACATAACATCCCGTTTGTCTTTGCAGCTGACTGTAGTTTTAGTTAAATAAACAGTTCTGAGGCAGAGCTTCTGTGCAGGCAGAAGATTTATAACCAGATGATTTTAAACATAAGCACAGAGCCCTTCCAGCTCCATATTAATATTCAAATATAAATAGTAACGACTTTTCATCGATATTTCAGACATGGCGCGTGTCTCTGCGCATGATCCAGCACATAGGTGCCTCAGTGTTGAGTACCCCAGTGCCTGGAGATGGCCAAGGGAATGTCCACACTTCACCTGGCTGCAGCAGATAAATGGTTATTCTAGCGATGTGGGGATGCACCGGTTGTCTGCCAGAGTGGTTGCCATCCAGGACCCAAGGTGGTTCTGTGGTGTCATAGATGCAATAAAGCACAGCACCAGGACATGTTCCCAGACTTGAGGGTGACAGTCACAGGTAGGATTGATATTGCAATCTTAATTTTGGAAACTGACTGGTTGATTGGATATGCTGCAGCAGTCAGTGAAACTAATTCAGACTGTGCTGAACCAGACTTGAAAGACACCACAGCTATGTCAAACTTGCTGTCAAGATTTATATGCATAATGTACGAATCTACTCTCTCTGAAAACTTGTGTATGCAATGACTTGACAGAGTCTTTGTGTATCCAGGTGAAAGTTGGTACACAAAGTCAGCTCACAAAACCATGAGAGGTTTGATGTTGAGTGGGATTCTTTTGTAGTTATGGCCACCAGGGGGCTGAGGCTTTGAAAGTTGTGTATGCAATAACTTGACAAAGATTTTGTGTATATTTCTCAAAAGGACATTCGGAGTTGCTTTCTTCCACTGACAAAATCAAAATAGTGGTGATTCATATGCCTGTAATGTATCCTTGAAAACATACCTGAATCCTGTGGTGATGTCACAGAATTAAGCTTATATTTTTGCATTTGGTATTTTGGCCATGTGGTGCAGTTCTGTGGGCGTGTTGAGGACCCCAACAACTGGAACAGGCCAAGGGGTTGCTTACATGTCACCTGGTTGTGGCTGATAGATGGGTACTTTCAAGAAATAGGGGTGGACTTGTTATCTAATTGGGTAGCTGACATCCCAGGTCTAGCAAAACTGCATTTTCCCTGGATGCAAAACCATCAATAGCATCCAAATGTGTTAGATTGATGTAGTTATTGAGGACAAATTAGTTGAGATAAAATTCTTTCAAGAGGGCACTTCTACTGACAGTGTCTTACAGTTATGACATGCTACCGGGGCCGGCCCAGCCTATAGGCAGTGTAGGCCATTGCTAAGGGTGACGTCCATCCAGGGAGTGCACAAATAAGGAAAAAAAATAAAGTCAACTTTCACTGTTATTATACTAAAACTAGTTACTATTATTTACCTTTTAATATAAAATAAATATAAGCCCGCCTATTAAATAAAAATAATGATAATAGTGTGGCAAGCTGCGTGGAAGAACAGAGCAAGCTAAAGCTTTTGTCTTTTCTGCACTCTGCCACAAGGAGGTGCTATTATTTATACACACAACAACACAGAGACAATAAAAATAATGAAGCGATCGCCGGGCCGGTCGCTAAGACTGTAAATTGTTGTGCTGCAATGCATTATGGGAGTTCAGTACCGTAAGTGTAAAATGTAGTGTGTTTGATGACTTCTGCCATTGTCTCTGTCTCTGTATGTCTCTGTCTCTCTCTGTATTGTTGTGTGTAAAAAATCATAGCACCTTGTTGTAAGTAAAATTAATAGCACGTCTTTGAGTGCAGAAAAGACAAAAGCTCTGGTTTGGTCTTTGTTTTTCCATGCAGCTTGTCACAGTCATATGATGAATTATTTGTGGGGGAGGGGACGCCATTAAAAATCTTGCCTAGGGCACTAAATTGGTTTGGGCCGGTGTTCTGTCGAGATGAGCTCCCCCGCTGAGTTGAGCTCCCCGTAGTGTAAATTGACAGTTATGTGTCAAGTTGAGCTCCCCGTCATCTAACGACAATATTCTGCTACATGTAAATCTTTACTTTTTTAAATTGAAAAGACACTTATTACTATATTTTTATGTAAAGACAAAACTTATGTGGGTTTTCTTCGGTAGTGGAGCTCATCTAGATGGGTGACCGTATGTGGGTTTTCTTCGGTAGTGGAGCTCATCTAGATGGGTGACCGTGTCCCGTCGAGATGAGCTCCACCATGCAACTGCACTTGCGCACCTCATCTCGACGGGGAGATGCACAGTAGCACAGTAAAGCGAGGTAGCTCAACTCGACGGATGTGTTCAAGTCCTGGGTAGAGAGAGATGCGCATGCGTGGTGGAGCTCATCTCAACGAGTAGTTCATCTCATCGGGACACCAGCACTGCATGCTACAGTGTTATAGATATAATTTAAATGAGAGTATTACATCCTGCGGCACAGCTCTGCCTCTGAGAAATGACTGTGTGACAAACCACATTCTGGTTGTTGTCTGTTTTCCTAAAAATGATGCGCAGGTGAATATGGCTGGATCTCTGAAACACATTTCAACTTCTGGACACCAACTCTGATGATATCAGAGCCTCCATCTCTTTAATGTCCTGACCATCAGGACGAATGCAGAGACTTTACAGGCAAACACGCACTGGAGGAAACGAGGACATCCAATAAAAGTACAGAGAGACCTTGGTTTATTTAACAAAACAATTAGAACTAACAGGAAGCACGAATGTGGAATTATTTTTCTTACAGTTTCCCATTATCTCATATTCAGTCAACTTCCTCCATGTAGCCAAGCTGACTGAAGGGAGTGGAGCTCTTCCTGGCAAGAGGGTTGACTCATAAGTGATCTCATGAAACAGACAACATGCTGTCACATCCAACTACAGTAAGGCTGCTCACTAACCACAGCACTTAAATAGCTCCTATAGTAAATACTACATGTTTTGTAAGTTATTTCTATGGAACTGTTTTGTATTATAACTGGCTTTAAATAAAAGTATAGTGTGTCAGTGATGGTGAAACGATTCGTCGTTTGTTGAGTGACTGCATGCCACTATTTCCAGTGAGGGAGAATTGGACTAATAGTTCTACAGAGAAACCTTAGCTCCATGCTGTGCTGTTATAAATAGGAACACTGCATGGATATGAAGATCCTGCTTCAGCTGGTTTCTTGTCAGTGCCAGGAGCACCGCTAAACCTGACTAACCTTCTATTTGCCATGAAATACACATATCCACACAGACACAAGAGGTTATAACAAGGAAAATGTGAATACAGATTGTTTGAGCCGTAAAAATTGGCTATTTTTTCCGTAATGTCTATGTACATGGGCGGCAATATTCTGATCTTAACTTGATTAAGACAATATTCTGAATAAGACACTGCAATATAAACAGCATCTTATGATTACCTAAACCTGAATAAGGTTATAATCAGACTACGCAATAATCTACAACTGTAATTAAAATGTGGAGTATTCTAAAATTAGATTATTACAGTGACGAGTAGTCATGTAAACACATGACTCAGATTGATTTCCTGTTGGCATTTTAAGAGCATTTTGCAGCACATAAGGCACAGGGGACATAATGTGGTTGTGAATCATTAATCCGAGAGTGTTCTGCAACATGTAAACAAAAATATGAATGTAACATTCTATAAACTTCTCACGTAAACACCATGTCTTATTTGTCTTATTTAATATAAGGTCAGTAGTCAGATTATTGCTGTCCACCTAAATGTAAACATACTTCATGTGACAGACATCTGGCAAAACTCAATTTGTGTTTAACTTAAGGTTTGCTTAGTCAGGATCTGTTCCATATCTCAAATGATACCTGTAGTTTTAGAAATGATAAAATGCCACATGGTTCAAAAGATCTGAACCAGTATTTACCAGAACTTTATTACCTCCTCCAATGAAGTTGGACGGAGGTTATGTTTCGCCAGTTTGTTTGTTTGTGAACAGCCTGGAGTCCACAATTTTTCATATATCATTATGGAATTTTTTTAGTGAAGATTCATATCCTCATAGGCAAGAAGTGATACAATTTTCAAGGTCAAAGATCAAAGTCTGGAAAAATTCCTATCTTTAACATTGAACAAATTTTCAAAAATATATAACTGTGTCAAAGAAGATCGAATTTCTTTCATATTTGAGAGTGTTATGTAGGATGGTATCCTTTATCGACTGTTTATTTAACTGCTGGGGAGTTTCTCCTGAAGTCTATCCTCTCCAGTCTTGAGCGGGTTCAGCTCCAGGTTGTTGTGACCACACCAAAGGACCAACTGTTCTACCTCCTGTCTGCAGCCTCATCACCATCCTGGATGAGACCAATGATTGTGGTGTTGTCTGCAAACTTCAAGAGGAGTTCCCTGAGGTGCAATCATTTGTATAGAGGGAGAAGAGCAGTGGGGAGAGAATACACACCTGAAGGGCGCCAGTGCTGATTGTCCCTGTGCTGGATGTGATGCTCCCCAGCCTCACCTGCTGTATCCTGTCTGTCAGGAAGTTGGAGATCCACTGACAGGTGGGAGCTGGCACAGAGAGGTTTTTTTTTTGGTAGAGAATGTCGGGGATGATGGTGTTGAACTCCGAGGTGAAGTCCACGACCAGGATCCTCACGTATGTCTCTGCAGAGTCCAAGTGCTGCAGGATGTAATGCAGACCCATGTTGACTGTATCCTCAACTGACCTGTTTGCCTGGTAGGCAAACTGCACAGGGTCCAGCAGGGGTCCTGTGATGACCTTCAGGTGGCTCAACACTCAAAATGGTTCAAGTCCCCCCCCCCCCCAAAAAAAAATGTTATTTTATTGCAACAACTAATTTAGCACATTCATCTGACGGGAAGTGACATTAAACCACATGAACAGTGTCGAAATTACGGCACAATTTAAAAGAAAAATCATCTTTTTAAAGGAACCAGCAGTTACTGGAGAAACAGCTGCTCAACTGTCCATGTTCAGTTTTGTGTTAGTCATTAGTTCATCTGTAAGCAAGCAGTTAAAATGTCAACATTTAATTTCAAACATTTTATCCAAAGTCTCTTGATGCTGATTTTAAATATCTCCAAATCCTGCACAAACTGCCTGTAAAGCAAGTGGTTATTCACGGAAAAACAAACAGAAATCAAACAAAGAGAAAACAAAAACAATTTGGAGTGTCCATATAAACTGTTTGTTCAGTCTTTAAAATGAAGAACCGTTTCTGAGCTTGGGCATGCCAAAAGACAGAGGTGATTATGAAAAAAACACAGACAGTGGAAAACAGAAGAATTTCTGGTGAAGAAAGGCTTTTTCGCAACAGCTGGCCAAAAAAAAAAAAAAAAAAAAAAACATCCTCCAGTGTAGGAGTGGTTGTGTCAAATTCTACAACAGAATGAGGTGCATAAATAGTTGAACACACACATTGTTTTTCAATTTTGAGTTGTCTTGGGTGTCTTGGTGGCTTGCTTCACTGGTCTCTTTCCTGCACAGTTAGCGACATACATTTTACATTTATTAATGACTGATGTAAATGAAGTCCAAGGCATATTCAGTGACTTGGAAATGATTATGTGTCTACCCTTGAGATGGCAAAAAAAAAAAAAAAAGATGCTGTTAAAAGTGTTCATCAGTATATGAAATAATACTTATATAATAATAATATAATATTTACAATATATAATAATATTTACTTCATCCAAATATTTATGGCCTCTTAAAATTGAGGGGCTGTACATTAAAATGTCTGTAATTCTTAACTGGTTAAAGTCTTTGTGTACATTTAGCCAAAAAGGGCAGAATCTGGCCAGTGGCTCATGGATGAGTCTTGTGACTGGAGAGACTGGAATCCTGTCTGTCTTAACCTCGATATGTAATACTTGAAGTGCCCCCTGCTGGCAACATAGTTATATTATCAGAAAAGGTATTCTTTTCACAAATTCACTTTTACTTTGGAGGCAAAGTGAATTATTTGGAATAAATACTGACAGAATTTTTTATTTTAAATATCATTTCAGTCTCTAGTACCCTTATTCTGGGTTTCAGTTACTTTAGATGTTACTCTTCCATGTAATGTGTTGTTGTAACTGCACAGAAACATAGGGATCATTTGTAGTCCTGCACAGTAAATTATTGTTGAAAAAGATAAACATCCTACTGTTTCATACGCTTTTATTTTGAAGAAACCAGGTCAGTAATGTCGCTGAGTTTGTGGTGTCATAAGGGTATATAATGCATTTAGAACTAAGCAGTAAACTGAGACCCTTTGAAATGGGGCCAACGTGGAAGTGCAGTTCCTTGACTGGCCACTTGAGGCTGGCTCCAAAACAGAGCACTTTCCCATAGGACTCCATGTTAAAATGTCCAGCTTCAGAACAGAAATAAACAAGTTTACAGCCTGGTACAAAAAAACTGTTTTGGTCTCTATCAGAGGTGGTTTCTCTAAGACTGCAAGGGAAGCTCAGCTTCATGTCAAATGTCAAAAAATTAAATGGTGAAATATGTAGTTTGTTATCATATCATTGACTACAAATGTGTTAGAACACAATCTTGAAGACGAGTTCATTCAGAAGCAGCTATTTATCACACATCAATTGACTCTACGAGGTCTATTAGAAAAGAAACCGACAGTTTTATTTTTTTTTAAAAACTATATGGATTTGAATCACGTGTGATTACATCAGCCAAGCTTGAACCCTTGTGCGCATGCGTGAGTTTTTTCACGCCTGTCGGTGACGTCATTCGCCTGTGAGCATGCCTTGTGGAAGGAGTGGTCCAGCCCCCTCATCGGATCAGCAGTTTATCTGGACATTCCACTGTTAAAGGAGATTTTTTTAATGAAAGACGTGTGGACGGATTGGTGCGTCGGCTCGCAGCCAGTGCGGCGCGCCCGCCACAGGAAAAACACCTCCGTTGGAAGCCTTAAGGACAAGTTGGAACATGCCCTGCTGTTAAACAATTTCTCAGATACTCACTCAACTGAAAGCCACCAAAAGCTGCCTGGATTTTACAAATGGTGCTTTTCCTGTGGCGGGCACGCCGCGCCGGCGCGCCAATCCGTCTGCACGTCTTTCATTAAAAAAATCTCCTTTAACAGTGGAATGTCCGGATAAACTGCTGATTCCGACTTCTTCTGAAAGTTCTCTGTTCTCTCACGACGTCCTGGGTCAACAGAGGCTTAAATTTGGAGGTTTTCAGCTTGAAACAAGATGACGACGTCGACTCGGAGTGCTGCACGACGTCCCGCTCCGTGGGAAGTCCTTACAGCGATAGAAACAATCCAAAATCTCTCATCAGCCGTTAAAATTTTCACCGAAAACCAGCTGAATTTCTCGAATGGTGTCCACTCGGATGTGCCTCACAGTTTTTGAAAAAATTTTGATCAAGCACAGCGCCAGTCTCTCAGCAACTTCTCAGACAAAGGAATTCCGACGAGGGGGCTGGACCACTCCTTCCACAAGGCGTGCTCGCAGGCGAATGATGTCACTGACAGGCGTGAAAAAACTCTTGCATGCCCACGAGGGTTCAAGCATGGCTGATGTAATCACACGTGATTCAAATCCATATGGTTTTTTAAAAAAATAATAAGGTTGGATACTTTTCTCACAGACCTCGCATTTTGTTAACTTCTCATAAATCTTTTTCTTATAGGTCTGTGGTCAGTGCATTTTCCTGTAGAAGCTGAGTGTCCGTTCACTTCAATGGGACTGCCTGTTTTTTTTATTGCCACGAAACGTGACAGTCATTGGATAAAGCCATGATTTTGTCCCACCCCCGGATGCTGAGCGTCTCTGGGGGGTGAATGGAGCTGAGGGCGGGCCTGGACGCTGGTGTTCTGCACAATGATTGGATGATCAGTCGAAAGGCTGAATCCCGTTTTGATTGACAGCTACTGGAATATGAGAATTAGTTTGCACATTTTGCATATTTATGCATTTTAAATTTATGCCAAAGTGTTTTTCGTGCGCTATACTGTAAATCAGTCTGTTTTAAAGACACACAGAGAAGCACACTGGATTAGACGTTCTGTGAAAGCCGTATGAGTTTCTCTCTGCTTCGTTCTTCAGTAAGTGTTTAAAAGTCATCGCACGTTAATTAACGTCTGGGTTCGCACCACAACATCAAAGTATTCATAATTATAAGTCTATCCAGGCATATGTGGTAATAATTAATGGTTGCTGATGCATTTTATTTATGAAAATTAGTGAGAGAGAAAATGAAGCCTTTTGAACCAATGACTCAATTAGATATGGCGACATCTGCTGGCCAATCTTTAAAATAATATTTGCATGGAACTATGTCATGAAACAGACCTTGTTATCTGTGTTTAATAATAAAGGTTCTATGTGCTTCTTGAAATTTTTGTTAATATTTTTGTTTAAAAACATTAATAATAAAGTAAGACCCTTTGGGTGCTCCCTTGTTTTCACTCTAGGGTCACCACAGCAGATCCAAGTTTTATGCCGGATGCCCTTCCTGATGCAACTCCATATTACAACCCCTGGCAAAAATTATGGAATCACCGGCCTCGGAGGATGTTCATTCAGTTGTTTAATTTGTAGAAAAAAAGCAGATCACAGACATGACACAAAACTAAAGTCATTTCAAATGGCAACTTTCTGGCTTTAAGAAACACTATAAGAAATCAAGAAAAAAAGATTGTGGCAGAGGAAAAAAATATGGAATCACTCAATTCTGAGGAAAAAATTATGGAATCACCCTGTAAATTTTCATCCCCAAAACTAACACCTGCATCATATCAGATCTGCTCGTTAGTCTGCATCTAAAAAGGAGTGAACACACCTTGGAGAGCTGTCGCACCAAGTGGACTGACATGAATCATGGCTCCAACACGAGAGATGTCAATTGAAACAAAGGAGACGATTATCAAACTCTTAAAAGAGAGTAAATCATCACGCAATGTTGCAAAAGATGTTGGTTGTTCACAGTCAGCTGTGTCTAAACTCTGGACCAAATACAAACAACATGGGAAGGTTGTTAAAGGCAAACATACTGGTAGACCAAGGAAGACAAAGCGTCAAGACAGAAAACAATATGTCTCAAAAATCGAAAAATGTACAACAAAACAAATGAGGAACGAATGGGAGGAAACTGGAGTCAACGTCTGTGAACGAACTGTAAGAAACCGCCTAAAGGAAATGGGATTTACATACAGAAAAGCTAAACGAAAGGCATCATTAACACCTAAACAGAAAAAACCAAGGTTACAATGGGCTAAGGAAAAGCAATCGTGGACTGTGGATGACTGGATGAAAGTCATATTCAGTGATGAATCTCGAATCTGCATTGGGCAAGGTGATGATGCTGGAACTTTTGTTTGGTGCCGTTCCAATGAGATTTATAAAGATGACTGCCTGAAGAGAACATGCAAATTTCCACAGTCATTGATGATATGGGGCTGCATGTCAGGTAAAGGCACTGGGGAGATGGCTGTCATTACATCATCAATAAATGCACAAGTTTATGTTGATATTTTGGACAATTGAAAGGATGTTTGGGGATGATGAAATCATTTTTCAAGATGATAATGCATCTTGCCATAGAGCAAAAACTGCAAAAACATTCCTTGCAAAAAGACACATAGGGTCAATGTCATGGCATAGGGTCAATGTCAATGAGCAGATCTGATTTGATGCAGGTGTTAATTTGGGGGATGAAAATTTACAGGGTGATTTCATAATTTTTTCCTCAGAATTGAGTGATTCCATATTTTTTTCCTCTGCTTGGTCTAAAAAAGTAACCGTTACTGACTGCCACAATCTTTTTTTTCTTGATTTCTTATAGTGTTTCTTAAAGCCAGAAAGTTGCCATTTGAAATGACTTTAGTTTTGTGTCATGTCTGTGATCTGCTTTTTTTTCTACAAAATTAAACAACAGAATGAACATCCTCCGAGGCCGGTGATTCCATAATTTTTGCCAGAGGTTGTACATGGAGAAATGTAGCAGGGGTGGGGTTTGAACTGGGAACCTTCTGCACTGAAACCAAGCTCACTAACCACTTGGTAATTGTGCCATCATAAAATATTGCATGTAATAGAGATACAGTTGTATGCAAAAGTTTGGGCACCCCTGATAATGTTTATGATTTTCCTTTTTAAATCATTGGTTGTCTGGATCAGAAATTTCAGTTAAATATATCATATAGCAGATGAACACACTGATATTTCAGAAGTGCATTGAAGTTTCTAGTATTTACAGAAAGTGTGCAATAATTACTTAAATAAAATTAGGCAGGCAGATAAATTTGGGCACCCTTGTCATTTTATTGATTTTAATACATTTAGCACTAATTATTGGGACACAAAATTAGTTTGGTAAGCTCATTGACCCTTGACCTCCTTACACAGGTGAATCCAATCATGAGAAAGGGTATTTAATGTGGCCATTTGCAAATGTTTCCTGTCTTTGCATCTCTTCTAATGAGTGGCAACATGGGGGCCTCTAAACAACTCTGAAATGACCTGAAAATAAAGATTGTTCAACATCGTGGTTTAGGGGAACGATACAAAAAGCTATCTCAGAGATTTCAGCTGTCAGTTTCCACTGTAAGGAACATAGTGAGGAACTGGAAGACCACAGGCACAGTACTAGTTAAAGCCCGAAGTGGCAGGCCAAGAAAAATCTCAGATAAGCTGAAGCAAAGGATGGTGAGAACAGTCATAGTCAACCCACAGACCTGCTCCAAAGACCTACAACATGATCTTGCTGCAGATAGTGTCTCTGTGCATCTTTCCTCTACACAGCGCACTTTGGACAAAGAGATGCTGTATGATGCTGTAATGCAGAGGAAGCCTGTTCTGCATACACGCCTCAAACAGAGTCGCTTGAGGTACGCTAAAGCACATTTGGACAAGCCAGCTTCATTTTGGAATAAGGTGCTGTGGACTGATGAAACTAAAATTGAGTTATTTGGACATAACAAGGGGTGGTATGCATGCTGAAAAAGAACACAGCATTCCAAGAAAAACACTTGCTAGCTACAGTAAAATTTGGAGGTTGTTCCATCATGCTGTGGGGCTGTGTGGCCAGTGCAGGTACTGGGATTCTTGTTAAAGGTGAGGGTCACATGGCTTCCAGTCAATATCAGCAGATTCTTGAGAACAATGTTCATGAATCAGTGACAAAGTTGAAGTTGCGCCGGGGTTGGATCTTTCAACAAGACAACGACACTGCTCAAAATCTACTAAAGCATTCATGCAGAGGAACAAGTACAACATTCTGGAATGGCCATCTCAGTCCCCAGACCTGAATATTATTGAAAATCTGTGGTGTGAATTTAAGCGGACTGTCCATGCTCGGAAACCAACAAACCTGAGATGTTTTCTAAAGAAGAATGGTCCAAAATACCTTCAACCAGAATCCAGACTCTCATTGGAAGCTATGGGAAGCATTTAGAGGCTGTTATTTCTGCAAAAGAGGATCTACAAAACATTGATGTAAATTTGATGCCCAAATTTTTGCACCTGACTAATTTGGTTTAAAGAATTATTGCACGCTTTATGTAAAACTTCATTTCACTTCTCAAATATCACAGTGTTTGTCTGCTATATGATATATTTAAATTGCTGTTCCAAACAACTAATGATTTATAAAGAAAAATCATGGAAATCATCAGGGGTGAATTTTGAAATGCTTGTGCAACTAAGGACTGTTATGACCATTTTACATATTTGAATTTACATATAAATAAATTGACAAATTTTATGATGTAAATCGACAATGAGCATCCAGACCAGCGGTCGCCACTGGTCTCTATAGACAGCTTCCACCCAAGCGGTAATCTTCTTTTTGTTATTATTATTATTATTATTATCCTTTTGTTCAAAAAAGGCAACATCACAGTTATATTCTGCATTTACAATTACAGTTAGTTAGTTTTTGGTTTTACACACTATAAAACAAGCAAATTAAGAACAGTAATAAACATGAACATTGCATCTGAACTAAGCACTCACAGTCATGGAACATTCATTAGGAAAGGGAAATCAAACGGCGATCAACATGAGAAATTCCTGGAGGAGTCGTGTAAATGCATGGGTAGGAGATATGAAATTGATCTATTTGTTCCAAATTTCATAGAAATGGTCCTTTTGAATTCTCAGAGTATATTAATTTTTCCATTCTATAAATTTCCAATATAGCCAAGTACAAATGTTTGAAATCACCGGTCGCTTGAGTTTTAAACACTGAAGTTAACACCTTATGAATGTCAACCCAATATTGCTTCAGTTTGGGGCAGTCCCAGAATATGTGGTAATGGTTTGCTTCTGTTGAGCCATATTGTCTCCAACACACAGGGTTTGTATCTTTATATTTGCCCTGGTAGGGTGACCTAAAATATCTAATTACATTTTTTCCAACAGTGTTCCCTCCACATCAGGAAGTTGGTGGTGGACCAATGGAAGGGCATACTTTCTCCCAGTCTTCTGTAGTTATATTTATTCCCGCTTCATGTTCCCATTTGTCCTTTATATGTAAAGTGCTCCCATTTTTGGCCTGAAGCAACACATTATACAATCGAAAGATAGCTTTGCATACAGATGTAGTGTATGAAAACTTAAAATCCTGAAAAAGTCCATTTCATCTGGTGTCAGGTTTGTAAGCCTACAATTCTTTATAAAATATGCACGCATCTGAAGGAACCTGAAAAAAATCTGTCTTATCCAGTGAGTGTTTAGATTTTAAACTCTGAAAACTTTGCAGTCTGTTCATGATTTGAGTCTCCCTCAGAAATGACTATGCCCTGGGAGTTCAGCATGAGGTCGAGGATCCGTATGTAAATGTTGTTAATCCAATCTTTGTCCATGATTGAAATCTTTTATCTGTTTTATTAGGTTGGAAATCTGTGTCATAGGCACACCATCTAAATATTTTTTAACATGTTGTTGATCTCACAGGTCTTGACCACTTTCTGCCATATGTTTAGTGTGCCATTAATCCATAAATTCAACTCTGCAAGTTGATCTGTTAGGACCTTGTCTGCGATTGCAGCCTGCAGGGGGAAATTTGATGTTATGCTCATTTCTATTGTTTTCCATTTGGCTTCACCAATGTAATATAGGAATTAATTGTGAGGCATAGTAATAAAACCTTAAATTTGGGAGTGATCCCCCCCACCCCTTCTGCTTATCTAGTTGTAGGACTGTAAAGTGAATTCTCAGTTTCCTACCCTGCCAAATGAAACGGGAGATCCATTTATTCCATTCCCTGAATTGTGTATCATCCACCTCAACCGGCAAGGTCCTAAAAACATACAATAAATGTGGCAATGTATTCATTTTTACTGCATTTATCCTTGCTTTCAAGTTTAGAAAGGGGATCAAATTCCATCTATGTAAGTCAGTTTTTGTTGTTGAAGATAGTGGTCCATAATTCATTTGCACTAATTTCGAAAGGTCCTTTGTCAAAATAATTCCCAGATACTTCAATGAGTCCGCTTCCCAATTAAGATCAAATTTGTCACGTAATGATTTGGAAACATTGAAGTTCAAAGTCATCACCTGCGTTTTTGACACATTTAGTCTGTAGCCTGACAAATTCCCAAAATTGGATAGTACGGCCATCAATTCAGGAAATGAATTTTCAGGCTCCCCTATAAAGACTATTACGTCATCTGCAAACATCGCCACTTTTTGCTCATCTCCTGTCACTGTAATTCCTTTAATCACCTCACTCTGTCTCATTAATTGGCCCAGAGGCTCTATAAAGCGGGCAAAAAGAAGAGGGGAAATTGGGCATCCCTGCCTCGTACCTCTCTCCAAGACAAATGAATCGGAGAGATCTCCATTTATCTTAATTTGGGCCCTTGGTTTCAAAGTCTGACTCCATTGAATAAAGATTGTTTGGTCTAAATTGATCAATCTGGTAATATGTCTTCTAGTCTTCATGCCATGATAGATGTAAATAATTTGAAATCCAAATTTAAAACACTAATAGGTCTGTAGTTACCACACTTCTGTTTATCCCTGCCCTCCTTTGGGATGACTGAAATGACCGCATCTCTCTAGGATGAGGGAATTTCTCCTTTTCTATAACCCAATTAAATGCCTTTAATAAAAGAGGGGATAATTCTTGTTTCGGAACCTTATCCCACTCTGCAGTGTAACCATCTGATCCTGGGGATTGTCTTTAATTTAGATATGGCTAGGTTCAGTTCTTTAGTTGTTATTGGTCGTAATAATGTCACGTTTTGAGTATTTGTGAGTTTTGGTAGGTCTAGAGATTTTTAAACATTCTTCAAACTGTATCTCCTTTGGAACTTGAGATTCTGAGTATAGGGCACGGAAAAATACTTCAAAGCTCTCCTAAATTTTCTGAAGTTTAGTTTCAATAGTCTTGGTTTGGGGGTTCTTTATTTTATAAATGGTATTTTCCATTCTTTGTTTACATAGTTTATATACTAGATTCCCCCCGATTTCATGATATTTTTGCTTCAAAAAAATTATTTTCTTCTGGGTTTCCTGTGTGTAAATCTCATCAATTTCACCTTGTCATTTTTTAATTTCCTTTTTCACATTGGAATTTGCTCTGGTACTATCTGCTTTTTGTAGCTGTTTTAGGTTTCCCTGTAAGTCTACTAATTTTTTTCCCTTTAATTTCTTCAGGTGAGATGTTATTGAAATACGTTTGCCTCTCAGTACGACTTTCAGCATGTCCCATAAGATTGTCTGTGACACTTCTCCAGTATCATTTAGTTCAAAATACTCTTTAATTTCTTCTTTTAGTTTCTCTTTAAGTTTAGAATCATTCAAACTATTGGTGTTCAATTCCATAACCCTTTTCAGGCCTTCTTCTCTAAGAAAATAGTAAGTGAGATTGGGCTGTGAGCCGAGAGGTCAGTTGTCTTTATACTACAATCTCTTACTCTAAATCTGTCAGCATCAAGCATAAAAAAGTATTCTTGTCTTGAATAAATGGTGTGTGGAGATGAGCAATGTGTGTAGTCTCTACTCTTCGGGTGCAAGTTCCCCCAAACATCCAGGATCCGTTTGTAAATTGCCAAAATTCACTTCCTTGGGGGATGTATACATTTGTAATGGTTATTTCAATTCCCTCTATTCTCCTTATCTTAATAAACCTGCCCTCACCATCCTTTAATTCTGAGATATGCTCATAATTTATTGTACTCAAAATTAGAATAGCCACACCTCTCCTATGACCTTGTTTAAATGAGGAGGAAAATACATACTTAAAGTCCTTTATCCTTAGTTTTTCATGTTCAGGTTTGCTCAGATGAGTTTCTTGGAGGAGAGCGATCTGAGCCTTCTCCTTTTTTAACTTTGACAAAATGTTACTCCTCTTTATGGGATTTAAAACACCATGAACATTAAAATAAACAATTTCTAATGATTCTCCTGACATGGGTATTTAAAATGACATTAATAACACCTTTCTCTTCAAGAGTTGACTGTAAGTGCAATGCAGAACAAAAGAGAACTACATCCCACAGAACTACATCAAACATTAGGAATAATAATAATAATAAAAGACAGCCCCAATTCCAATGAAGTTGGGATGTTGTGTAAAATGTAAATAAAAACAGAATACAATGATTTGCAAATCCTCTTTAACCTATATTCAATTGAATACACCACAAAGATAAGATATTTAATATTCAAACTGATAAACGTTATTGTTTTTGTGCAAATATTTGCTCATTTTGAAATAAATGCCTGCAGCACGTTTTAAAAAAGCTGGGACAGTGGTATATTTACCACTGTATTACATCACCTTTCCTTCTAACAACACTCAATAAGCATTTGGGAACTGAGGACACTAATTGTTGAAGCTTTGTAGGTGGAATTCTTCTGTTGAACAAGAGGGATTCAGTTGTTCAACAGTCCGGGGTCTCTGTTGTTGTATTTTGCGCTTCATAATGCGCCACACATTTTCAATGGGCGACAGGTCTGGACTGCAGGCAGGCCAGTCTAGTACCCGCACTCTTTTCTATGAAGCCACGCTGTTGTAACACGTGCAGAATGTGGCATGGCATTGTCTTGCTGAAATAAGCAGGGATGTCCCTGAAAAAGACATTGCTTGGATGGCAGCATGTGTTGCTCCAAAACCTGGATGTACCTTTCAGCACTGATGGTGCCATCACAGAGGTGTAAGTTGCCCATGACATGGGCACTAACTCACCCCCATACTGTCACAGATACTTTTGTCTGGAGGACTCGACATCCATGATTTCCAAAACCAATTTGAAATGTGGACTCATCAGGCCACAGCACACTTTTCCATTTTGCATGTGTTCATGTCAAATGAGCTCGGGCCCAGAGAAGGCGGCGGTGTTTCTGGATGTTGTTGATGTATGGCTTTCGCTTTGCATGGTAGAGTTTTAACTTGCACTTGTAGATGTAGCGACAAACTATGGTAACTGACAATGGTTTTCTGAAGTGTTCCTGAGCCCACACAGTAAGATCCTTTACACAATGATGTTGGTTTTTAATGCAGTGCCGCCTTAGGGATCGAAGGCCACGGGCATTCAATGCTGGCTTTCGGCCTTGCCGCTTATGTGTACAAAGTTCTCCAGATTCTCTGAATCTTCTGATTATATTATGGACTGTAGACGATGGAATCCCTAAATTCCTTGCAATTGAACATTGAGAAATATTGTTCTCTAACTGTTGGACTATTTTTTCATACAGGTGTTCACAAAGTGGTGATCCTCACCCCATCTTTGCTTTTGAATGGCTGAGCCTTTTGGGGATGCTCCTTTAATACCCAGTCATGACACTCACCTGTTTCCAATTAGGTGTTCTTGGAGCATTCATCAACTTTCCCAGTCTTTTGTTGCCCCATCCCAACTTTTATGAAACATGTTGCAGGCATCCGTTTCAAAATGAGCAAATATTTGCACAAAAACAATAACGTTTATCAGTTTGAACATTAAATATCTTGTCTTTGTGGTGTATTCAATTGAATACAGGTTGAAGAAGATTTACAAATCATTGTATTCTGTTTTTATTTACATTTTACACAACGTCCCAACTTCATTGGAATTGGGGTTGGAAAACGAAGTGCTCCTTTCCTTACTTCCAACCTTGTGGTCCATTTACCAACCTGATCCAAGGTTGACGGATAGCATCTACTCCCGTTGTGCCCCCCATTGCAACAATAAGTCCTCTTTTCTTTATGTCCCTTTTCAGTATCTTGACAAAGGTCTCTTATAATTACTATACTTAGTTTTCATTAACATGCAGCGCCATCTTTCATCAATTTCAGTGTGCATTTTCTACTGGTGATCGTCTATATACTTGCAGTCTTTCCTTGTAGTTCGATTTCCTGGCTCTGCTCGTCCGCTCGTCCGCCCCTCCGCGCCGGTTGTCACGCTGCCTTCTGTATCCTTTCCATCAGCGTCATTGGTTGTGCAATAACTTTAATCAGCATTCCCCGCTCCACTAGGTCCGCCGACGCCTCTTCCACTGTCTCGTATGTTATTATGCTGTCCTCAAAATACACTCTGAGGCATGCTGGATACAGGGTCTGGAACCGTATGTTGTTATCTTTTAGGGCTTTTCGTGCCTCAGCATACTCTTTTCTCTTATGCAGAATTCCTGGGCCATAATCATGGTCAAAACTGATCTTGTTATTATCTCGAATGAAGCCTTTCTTCTGCCGAATCAATTGAAGCACCTCTTCTTTCATTCTGTAGCTCAATAATCTCACGACGATGGATCTGGGTTGTGAATCTGGCGAGGGTCACGGTGCTAGCGGCGGTGCACTCTATTTGCATGTCCTTTGATTCGGGAATGTCAAAGTTTTCTCTGAGTAGCTTCTCTATGAAGGGGATCATCATCTTTGGCATCTTTGGATTTGATTCATATGTTTTTACGTCAGCCAAGCTTGAACCTTCGTGCGCATGCGTGAGTTTTTCCATGCCTGTCGGTTGCGTCATTCACCTGTGAGCACGCCTTGTGGGAGGAGTGGTCCAGCCAAATCAAATCCATATGGTTTTTGAAAAAATAATAAGGTCGGATACTTTTCTAATAGACCTCGTATAGTGTGTGTGTGGACAGCCAAAAACCACAGAGTTCGGTAGTAGCTGCGCAAGTGCCATTTGCCTTTGTGATGCTAATGGAAAGACGGTTGAGGAATGGTTGGTGGAACAATGGCAAATTCATAAGAAATAAAGACTAACTCACCAACCCCTCCGTCAGTATTGATTTGATTTGAATTTATTCTGCAATAAAATTACATAAGAGTACAAAAAATACTGCCAAAGATAACACAAGAAAGCTTCCAATATGGATGCTTATTTACATTGTGGTCCTTGAGAAAAAAAAAGAAGACATACGAGGTCTATTAGATAATAAACCGACCCTTTTATTTTTTTTTAACTATATGGATTTGAATGACGTGCGATTACACCAGTCATGCTTGAACCCTCGTGCGCATGCGTGAGTTTTTTCACGCGTGTCGGTCACGTCATTTCCCTGTGGGCAGGCCTTGAGTGAGATGTGGTCCCGCCCTCTCGGCTGAATTCCTTTGTTTCACACGCTGCTCGAGACGGCGCGCGTTGCTTTATCAAAATTTTTTCTGGACCTGTGAGGAATATCCGAGTGGACACTATTCGAGAAACTAAGCTGGTTTTCGGTGAAAAGTTTAACGGCTGATGAGAGATTATGGGGTGTTTCTGTCGCTGTAAGGACTTCCCACACAGTGGGACGTCGTGTAGCGCTTCCAGGTGCCGTCATCAGCCTGTTTCGACCTGAAAACATCCTAATTTTGTTGTGTGGGCCGCTGAAGAGGAGGTACTGCTGGCTCACCACCACCAGAGGGCACCCTGCCTGGAGTGCGGGCCCCAGTCACCAGAGGGCGCTGCCATCTCACAGGAGCAGCCGGGGTGACAGCTGTCACCTACGACAGCTGTTACCAATCTTCTGATCCGCAGCGGTATATCAGCAGGACGACGTCTCCACCTCTTTGCCGAGATATCGCTCTACCAAGGAGGTAACGTATCCAGCCTAACGGATTATCTTTTGACCATTAAATACTTTTTGCCTTTACACAGAAAGAGAGAAGAACAGCAAGAGACTGTATTTTGGATAAGTACTCACATTCCTGCACTACAGTGTTTTTCCTGACGAGAGGTGGAGGTGGTGTTTCCACCATACGTGTTGCTGGGTGCAGACGCACCCACATCTGACTGTTTCTGTTCCTCGCCAGCAGTACCGGATCCGACAAGCGGAGGCAGTGGCCACCTGGGAGTTCGGGACTTGGCGGCTCCAGTATTACCGGGGTTCGGTGGCGGAGGAAATCGTGTGGTTCCGGTTCTGCTTGGACAGACGTCTCCTATCTTCGAGCCTGCCCACATGACACCGTTGTGATTCGGCTTATTGTCTGATATTGTAATTGGTTGTGTTTGTTGTCCATGTTTCACAACAGTAAAGTGTTGATATTTGACTTCCTCCATTGTCCGTTCATTTGCGCCCCCTGTTGTGGGTCCATGTTCCTACACTTTCCCAACAGGATATCTCGGCCAACGTCATGGATCCCGAGGGGCGTCAACCGGCTGTTGAACGGCCAATGGAAGAACAGGGCGCACAGGCGTCCGCAGGAGGAATGATCGGTGAGTTGCAGCGAATCCTCACCGCTTTCACGGCTCGGTTGGATTTAATGACCGAGCAGAACGTCCTCCTTAACCGCAGGGTGGAGGCTCTCGCCGCGCAGGTGGAAGCACGCCCTCAGGGCGCCGCTGCGGCTCTCCCTCCTGTCGACCCTGTGCGTAACAGTGACGTTCCACAGGTCGTTCAACGACCCCTCCCACCTTCCCCGGAAGCATACATAAGCCCTCCAGAGCCGTACGGAGGTTGTGTGGAGATGTGCGCGGACTTCCTTATGCAGTGTTTGCTCGTCTTCGCACAACGTCCTGTTATGTACGCGACTGATGCCAGCAAGATAGCTTATGTAATAAACCTGCTTCGCGGTGAGGCACGCGCTTGGGCTACAGCGCTCTGGGAGCAAAATTCACGGCTCCTTCAGACATATGATGGGTTTGTGAGGGAGTTCAGAACAGTGTTCGATCACCCAAATAGAGGAGAGACCGCTTCAGCCGTGCTGCTGTCAATGAGACAGGGGCGCCGGAGCGCAGCTGCCTATGCAGTCGACTTCCGCATCGCGGCTGCGAGGTCCGGCTGGAATAACACTGCCCTCCACGCCGCCTTCGTAAACGGACTGTCGTTGGTCCTAAAGGAGCACCTGGTGGCTAAGGACGAACCACGGGATTTAGATGGGCTTATCGATCTCGTTATTCGATTAGACAATCGGTTAGAAGAACGCCGTCGGGAACGAGACGAAGGGCGTGGCCGGGCACGCGCTGTCCCTCTCCCTTCCGGTTCTGACCGCGTTCCGCCCTCCCCACGCTCCACGGCCCCCACGCTCCGTGTGGTTACAGCTCCCCCTGCTGACGAAGCTATGGACACGAGCAGGGCCACATTTAGGGCACCAGATAGACAGAGGAGGCTGGCCCACGGAGCGTGTTTTGTTTGTGGCTCGATAGAGCATCAGGTAAGAGACTGCCCCGAGCGGTTAAACACCAACGCCCGCCCCTAGAGACTGGGCTAGGGGTGGGCCGAGACATTCACGTGGGACACACCCATATTGCCACACGACTCCCAGTTACAATCCTTTATGAGGATTTAACCCTGAAGGCCCCAGCACTGGTGGACACGGGCTCTGAAGGGAATCTGTTAGACAGCAGATGGCCCAGGGAGATAGGGCTCCCTCTGGTGGCGCTTACCTCGCCTGTGCAGGTACGGGCACTAGATGGCTCCCTACTCCCTCCAATCACACATAAGACACCACCAGTAACTCTGGTGGTGTCAGGAAATCACCGGGAGGAGATCGAGTTTTTTGTGACTTCTGCCACCTCCCGTGTGATTCTAGGGTTCCCCTGGATGTTGAAACACAATCCCCGGATCGATTGGCCATCCAGGGTAGTGGTTCAGTGGAGCGAGACCTGCCATCGGGTATGTTTAGGTTCCTCTGTTCCTCCCGGTTCCCAGGCTAAGGAGGAGGTCAGAGTCCCGCCCAATCTAGGGACGGTGCCGGTGGAGTACCATGACCTTGTGGATGTGTTCAGTAAGGATCTGGCGCTCACCCTTCCCCCCCACCGTCCGTACGATTGTGCCATTGATTTGGTTCCAGGCGTTGAGTTCCCGTCCAGCAGGCTGTACAACCTCTCACGACCTGAGCGCGAATCAATGGAGACCTACATCCGGGACTCTTTGGCTGCCGGGTTGATCCGGAATTCCACCTCCCCGATGGGTGCAGGTTTCTTTTTTGTGGGAAAAAAGGATGGCGGACTACGTCCATGCATTGATTACAGGGGGCTGAACGAGATCACGGTTCGTAACCGATACCCCTTGCCCTTGTTGGATTCAGTGTTCACGCCCCTGCATGGAGCCCAAATGTTCACCAAGCTCGATCTTAGGAATGCGTATCACCTGGTTCGGATCCGGAAGGGAGACGAGTGGAAGACGGCATTTAACACCCCGTTAGGTCACTTTGAGTACCTGGTCATGCCGTTCGGTCTTACAAACGCCCCCGCGACGTTCCAAGCATTGGTTAATGATGTCTTGCGGGATTTCCTGCACCGATTCGTCTTCGTGTATCTGGACGACATACTCATCTTTTCTCCGGATCCTGAGACCCATGTCTGGCATGTACGTCAGGTCCTGCAGCGGTTGTTGGAGAACCGGCTGTTTGTGAAGGGCGAGAAGTGCGAATTCCACCGCACTTCTTTGTCCTTCCTGGGGTTTATCATCTCCCCTAACTCCGTCGCTCCTGATCCGGCCAAGGTTGCGGCGGTGAGAGACTGGCCCCAACCCACCAGCCGAAGGAAACTGCAACAGTTCCTCGGCTTTGCTAATTTCTACAGGAGGTTCATTAAGGGCTACAGTCAGGTAGTTAGCCCCCTGACAGCCCTGACCTCCCCAAAAGTCCCCTTCACCTGGTCGGATCGTTGCGATGCCGCGTTCAAGGAGTTGAAACGGCGCTTCTCGTCTGCACCCGTTCTGGTGCAGCCCGATCCTAGTCGCCAGTTAGTGGTTGAAGTGGACGCCTCGGACTCAGGGATAGGAGCTGTGCTTTCCCAGAGCGGGAAGACCGATAAGGTCCTTCACCCGTGTGCCTACTTTTCCCGCAGGTTGACCCCGGCCGAACGGAACTATGACGTCGGCAATCGAGAACTCCTTGCGGTGAAAGAGGCTCTTGAAGAGTGGAGACATCTGTTGGAGGGAACATCCGTGCCATTCACGGTTTTCACTGACCACCGGAACCTAGAGTATATCAGGACCGCCAAGCGGCTGAACCCCAGGCAAGCCCGCTGGTCACTGTTCTTCGGCCGTCTTGACTTCCGGATTACCTACCGTCCCGGGACCAAAAACCAGAGATCGGATGCCTTGTCCCGGGTACATGAAGAAGAAGTCAAGGCGGAGTTGTCGGATCCACCGGAACCCATCATCCCGGAGTCCACTATCATGGCCACCCTCACCTGGGACGTAGAGAGAACCGTCCGGGAGGCCGTGGCACGAAGCCCGGACCCCGGAACTGGGCCGAAGAACCGACTCTACGTCCCACCAGAAGCTAGGGCTGCAGTCCTGGACTTCTGTCACGGCTCTAAGCTCTCCTGTCATCCAGGGGTGCGAAGAACCGTGGCAGTTGTCCGGCAGCGCTTCTGGTGGGCGTCCCTAGAGGCCGACGTCCGGGATTATATCCAGGCCTGCACCACCTGCGCCAGGGGCAAGGCTGATCATCGCAGGGCTTCGGGACTGCTCCAGCCGCTGCCCATGCCCCATCGCCCCTGGTCCCACATCGGTCTGGATTTTGTCACGGGCCTCCCGCCGTCCCAGGGCAACACCACCATCCTCACGATAGTGGACCGATTCTCCAAGGCGGCCCACTTCGTGGCCCTCCCGAAGCTCCCGACGGCCCAGGAGACAGCGGACCTCCTGGTCCACCACGTCGTCCGGCTGCATGGGATTCCCACAGACATCGTCTCCGATCACGGTCCCCAGTTCTCCTCGCAAGTCTGGAGGAGCTTCTGCCGGGAACTGGGGGCCACGGTGAGTCTCTCATCCGGGTATCATCCCCAGACCAACGGGCAAGCAGAACGGGCCAATCAGGAGGTGGAGCAGGCCCTGCGTTGTGTGACAGCCGCGCACCCGGCGGCCTGGAGTACCCATCTGGCCTGGATCGAGTATGCCCATAACAGCCAGGTGTCGTCAGCCACCGGCCTCTCCCCTTTCGAGGTGTGTCTGGGGTACCAACCTCCTCTGTTTCCGGTGGTTGAGGGAGAGGTCGGTGTGCCCTCGGTCCAGGCCCACCTACGGAAGTGCCGTCGGGTGTGGCGTGCCGCCCGTTCTGCCTTGCTGAGGGCCCGGATGAGGACAAAGGCCCATGCAGACCGTCGGCGGACCCCGGCCCCTACGTATCGGCCAGGGCAGGAAGTGTGGTTGTCTACTAAGGACATTCCCCTCCAAGTGGACTCCCCTAAATTGCAGGACCGGTATATCGGTCCGTTTAAAATCCTCAAGGTCATCAGTCCAGCCGCAGTGAGGCTTCAGCTTCCGGCCTCACTGCGGATCCATCCCGTTTTCCACGTGTCCCAGATCAAGCCACATCACACCTCACCCCTCTGTACTCCGGGTCCGGCACCACCTCCTGCCCGGATCATCGATGGCGAGCCGGCTTGGACTGTGCGCCGGCTTTTGGATGTTCGAAGGATGGGCCGGGGCTTCCAGTATTTGGTGGACTGGGAGGGGTACGGCCCCGAAGAACGCTCCTGGGTGAAGAGGAGCTTCATCCTGGACCCGGCCCTCCTGGCCGATTTCTACCGCCGCCACCCGGACAAGCCTGGTCGGGCGCCAGGAGGCGCCCGTTGAGGGGGGGGTCCTGTTGTGTGGGCCGCTGAAGAGGAGGTACTGCTGGCCCACCACCACCAGAGCGCACCCGGCCTGGAGTGCGGGCTCCAGGCACCAGAGGGCGCTGCCGTCACCTACGACAGCTGTTACCAATCTTCTGATCCGCAGCGGTATATCAGCAGGACGACGTCTCCACCTCTTTGCCGAGATATCGCTCTACCAAGGAGGTAACGTATCCAGCCTAACGGATTATCTTTTGACCATTAAATACTTTGTGCCTTTACACAGAAAGAGAGAAGAACAGCAGGAGACTGTATTTTGGATAAGTACTCACATTCCTGCACTACAGTGTTTTTCCTGACGAGAGGTGGAGGTGGTGTTTCCACCATACGTGTTGCTGGGTGCAGACGCACCCACATCTGACTGTTTCTGTTCCTCGCCAGCAGTACCGGATCCGACAAGCGGAGGCAGTGGCCACCTGGGAGTTCGGGACTTGGCGGCTCCAGTATTCCCGGGGTTCAGTGGCGGAGGAAATCGTGTGGTTCCGGTTCTGCTTGGACAGACGTCTCCTATCTTCGAGCCTGCCCACATGACACCGTTGTGATTCGGCTTATTGTCTGATATTGTAATTGGTTGTGTTTGTTGTGCGTGTTTCACAACAGTAAAGTGTTGATATTTGACTTCCTCCATTGTCCGTTCATTTGCGCCCCCTGTTGTGGGTCCGTGTTCCTACACTTTCCCGACAAATTGAAGGCTTAATTCACCCAGGACGTTGTGAGAGAACAGAGAAGATTCAGAAGAGGCCGGCATGAGGACTTTATGCGGACATTCCACTGTTTAAGCACATTTTGTAATGAAAGACGTGCGCGCAAATTCGCCGAGTCGTTTCCGTGACGACTCAGCAAATCTGTGCGCGCCGCGACAGGAAAAACACCTCCGTGTTGAAAACCATGGAGGTGTTTTTCCTGTTGCAAACCCCCCCCCCGCGGTCGGGTCCGGCCCGACATGCGACTCTGCCCACACGTTCTTTCATTACAAAATGTCCGTTAACAATGGAATGTCCAAATAAACTCCTCATGCCGACTTCTTCTGAAAGTTCTCTGTTCTCTGATGACTTACTGGGTCAACAGAGCCTGAAATGTGGAAGTTTTCAACTTGAAACGGCGAGACGCTGCCGCCTCGAAGTGCAGATCGCCTTCAGGCACCGTGGGCCATCCTTACGGCGACACTACCAGACCAAAATCTCTCATCAGCCGTTAAAATTTTTACCGAAAAGCAGCTGAATTTATCAAATGGTATCCACTCAGTTGTGCCTTACAGTTTTGAAAAAAATTTTGATCAAACAAAGCAGCAGTCTCTGAGCCATTCCTAAACAATGAAAAAAATCGACGAGAGGGTGGGCAACTCCTCACTCAAAGACTGCCCACAGGCGAATGACGTAACCGACAGGCGTGAAAAAACTCTCGCATGCCCACGAGGGTTCAAGCATGTCTGATGTAATCACACGTGATTCAAATCCATATGGTTTTTGAAAAGAATAATAAGGTCGGATACTTTTCTAATAGACCTCGTACACAGAAATGAAATACAATAATGGAAAACCTCAACAAAATAAGTTACGGAAATACATGAACCAGACAATAATACTCGTGAAATAACAATCAATAAAAGTGATAAAAGAGTATTCTTGAGCAATAGCTCTAAGCAATTCACATACAGACCAAGTAAGTAAAAAACAAAACAAAACAAAAAAACAGAAGTGGATGTTAATAATATAAAAAGATTCCTTGACTAGAATTTCCCTCAGAGCCTGGTTTTAACTTTGTTTTACCAGTGTTGTGTGTTAGTTTCTCCACTAGATGGTGCCCTCAGTTTTGTTTCACACCTGGATCAGAAGAGTGACTGATTATTGATAGACTATTTAAATCCTGACTTTCTGTTCATGTATTGCCAGATACTTGTGTTCCTTGTTTGTCTGTTTGCTTCGTTTTGCCTCGCCAGCTACCAGATCCACCTTCAATGATCCAGGTTGTCTCCAAGAGGATCAAACCTGAATGCCGCCCTGTGACCTTGACTGGGTCTTCTGGCTGTGTGCTTAAGACGCCGAAGCATCCCGCAGCTTAAGCTCAGCTAACCTGGCCTCCTCTCAAATTCCTGTATAACAGCGAACTGTGTTTTCCTGATGTTCCAGATGATTCTGGTGTGGCTCCCAAGCGGACCTGAATCCTGGCTCTGACTACCTGCACAGCAAAGTCACTTTGGAACTCCTCAACTCTTGGCGCAGAGTGCGTCTTGACTACGCCCCAGTTAAAGTGTCCCTGCCAAGTAGAGCTGGGCGGATTGATCCTAATATCGATACTAACGCTGGTATTGATATCGAACGATCCTCATGTAAAAAGATTGATACTCAAGCTTTTTTCTCTCCCGTACACACTGACTGCTGCGCATGCAGATTCATCAAAGTCTCCTCTCTGTCTGTAAAAGCAGCGCTACGCTGTGTCACACAACACGGAGCAGCGCACCCTTGTATTGTGGTTTGTAAGCCCTCTACCTCAGGAGATTTTGTTTTAAGTTGTGTTGAGTGATATTTTTTTAAACAAAAATGTTGACTGTGATAATAAAATATTTTGTTGTCACGTACAATGTTTTGCGAAATTCTATCCTCTGTGTTTTGGATCCTTTGGAGCTATGAAGCTTAAATATGAAAAAGTATCGGTATCGATATTGATATTGGCGATACTGGGCCTGTATTTACTTTGTATCAGATCAATACCAAAATTCCCGGTATTGCCCACCTCTACTTGGGTTGAACACCTGCTAGTTCAACCAGAGGACATACAGTTAGGATCAGGACACTTGATAGTTCATCATAGTTCAAATAAGGACCTAAAAATTCTTCTACAGTCCCTCCTCTGGGACTCGAAAGAGTCCCATTACATCAACTATACTCTTGGGTTGTTTACTGACAAGACATCCTCATTTGTGCATTGCAATAATAAAAAAGAAAAACACATCACTCGACTTACTGATAACTCTGGTGCGGATATGAATATCAGTGATACTTCACACGGTAAATATATTGAAGTTTAAGTGCAGGTGAACCTACCTACTAAGGCACAAGGTGATCAATTAGCTGGATTATATCAACGCAAGGTGACATTCAAACATTGAGTTTTGGTGTAATTCAAGGCACTTAAAATGGCCACATAAAACAAGTTACATCAACCTCTTAATCATGGCAAAGTAAAGGCCTTACATTGACATTAGTGCAACCAATCATCTTTTGCATCTATTGTCTCACTCAACCAGAGGCTCCAACCCATTATACTTGGTTCTACATATTATTTTGTTAAAGCGTCACACATTTATTTATTGATTTATTTTTTTTTTTTTAAATGCATCAAATAACCCCTACGTTACCACTATTTAGTCAACCAATCAAGAAACTATTCTAAGGTTGCGCAGCTATATCTAGTTAAATGATAAACACAATAAATGGTTTCCCTTCATGTCCGTCCTTAAGTCATTTGCCTTAGTCAATCATATAATGGTTTTCATTATAGGCCATTTCTCAACGTTTTCCACTTTGTTTTTCTTCTTTTTCAGCTTGTTTTCTAATGCCCTTTTTGGCCAGACGCCAAATTTAGGCGATGCATGTCTCTTGAGGCATGCTATAATTTAAGAAAAAGGGGTCCCTATGGTGCATCTTTACTACTAAATCTACAAACACGCCGTGTAAGGGTCCCCTTTTTATAACTTTGCAATGTGATATCTATGTGTATGCATTTAGCTTTATCTGTGTTACGCAGATGATGGTAAGGACAGACATTTACCCAACCTTCGTTACTAACATATATCCTTCTTTGTTTTTATTTACACTCAGATTTCTGAAACCAGTCCGCAATTCAAACTCAAGAACCAAGATCATAGTCCGTGTTCAGTGCCATTACGTCAGTCCGCGCTCCTCAGCATTTACTCAGCGTCTGAAGTTTTGGGAGAAGTTGGGGAATATGGGGAGGTTGGCCTTTCAGGGGTAGTGGGGGAAGGATCAGGAATTCTGGCTTTCAGACAGTCGTGCAGTTCTCTGATGGATCTTTCCAGCTCCTTGTGCTGCTTGGCCAGGTTGTACAGGGCCCCCAGAGAATTCTTGCCCACATTCAGGGTGGTGGTGGCCAGCCCTAGCTGTTCCCTTTCCATATGCTCCATCATGCTGGCTAGCATGTCCATACTAGACTGAAGACCACACAGTTGAGTATGGAGGCCCTCCTGAGCACAAGAGATGTTGGCATTGTCACGGTGTATCCTTAACAGGTATGCAGCTGTCTGACTCAGTTGTGGCATGATTTCCTCAAATAGCTCATGGGGAATGTGATTTGTGAGGGGCAGGAGCTGCTCCAAGGTTTTTGGAACAGACTCTTGTGGAAGACGAAGCTCTCGAACCAAGATTGCCATGTCCAGTGGGGTGACCATGACCAGATTAAGGTTGTGCAGTCCAGGGGACAGGAAGTACAAGGGGGAAGGCATTTCGTGTGTGGGGGGAGTATTGTTGATGTCGCACAGGCAAGTGGTTGGGACACTCTGGGCATTTAGCAGCCTGTACAAAGCTCCCCTCCGTCCTGGTGGGTGAGTTCGGCTAAGGTCTACCCCTGCTGAACCTCCTCCAGAGGAACTGGGCTGATCAGAATATCTCTCCTGCCTTGGGGTTGGAAAGCTGGGGACAGGTCCTAGCAGTGAATTGGGTCTAGGATGCACTCGGGCAGTTGCTGCATATGGCCAACCTTGGCTGCCTCCCCTGGAGGGTATCGTTGCCACTGGCACATGTGACTGTCTCCATGGCATCTGTGGAAGGGGTGTGTTCCTGAGTCCAAAGGGTCCTTCAGGTGATGGTGGAGTCCTCGGGCCGACTCTTGCTGCAGGCAGATTCTGTGAAGCCGTCATCGCCAGGTGCTGGAACGATGAAGATCCTTCTGTTGCCAACTGGTTTAGCTGCTGGATGGAAGGCGGCTGTGGCGACCAATCATGTCTCGACCATCCCTCCTGTATATCCTCTTCTCCAAACAGTTCTGAGAGTCCAATCAGACTTGATAGAGGCAGATCAGGCATAGGTCCCTGATCAGGGGAGTCTGGTCTCTCAGCCATACTCCTGTGTCCTAGTAATATACATATACGTTCATTATTACAGCTCCATGTCATTCTTTCAGATATTGTCTATCCTATCCCTCATTTTTGTGGGTGCATGTGTGTGAATGTAAATGTGCGTGCATGTCTTCTTCCTCGTCTACAATATCACCAAGCACGGTCCATCCCAGTCCTCCCTATCTGGGGTGTACGCCACAATATTAGGGAGCTGGGGGCTGTCGGGGAGGATAATTGGTATTTCATCCATTTCCATCTATTCTGGTTCTCTGTCTGTTTCGTTTGTGCTTTCTTCCAGGGCTCGGATGGCTAAAAGTAATTAATCCACTGCACCTCCTGGAACCTAGAATGGATTTTTGGAGTAACCCCGAACAGAGCCAATGCCCATCCCCATTTATCCGCGTCTTCATCTGCTTTAACTCTGCTACTGTCTATGGCTTCTAATTGTCGGGGTATCCCTTCTGGTATCCCGTTTCTTACTGTGATGTTGTAGTCTGTTTTATTCCTCTTTTCTTACGAAGTTTCTGTGGCATGGGTTGTATTGAATTTGGCATTTCAATTACTGTTATAGCTCCTGTGAGCATCACAGGAGCACAAAGGCCTTTCCAATTAGGGGACAGCGATGACAGGAGTTTCCTTCTTTGTCCGCATATCCAAAAGATGTCAGCTAAGGGTACCGTTCCCTTAGCTAAATTTGGAGTAGATACCCATGAAGCATGGGTGAGATTCAGTCCAATTACAGACCCCCCTGTGGCCGGTACTATTTGTTCACACTGTATGCCTGCTGCTGGCAGGGTGTGACAGACGGTAATGTTCCATGCTGTTTTGGCCGGTTTGTATTCTTGCTGCTTTTGCATACACTGTATGTGGTGTTTTGACTGGGTCGTCCCTACCTGCCAATCGCTTATGTATTGTGCTACTAATCCTTTAGCTATACAGAATGGGTGTATCATCCCTTTCTCTATTTTAATCATAGGTGGAACGGTTCCTTCTGTACTTAGGGGCACTGGACAAAGTTTACTGTCGGCAGCATATTTTTCATCACCTACTGCCATTTTCATAACACATTGTGTATAGCATTCTGCTTGGTCTGAGTTATGTTGGGGACTCCTATAACAGTTGTTGATATCAGGTAGGGGTTTAGCCTGAGGTATCACACCTTTCCGGTGACAGGCTATGCAAGGCTTTTCACTGATCTGCCTAGCCGAAAATTTCAACCATTGGTAAAATAGATTTGTCTTCAACCCTTGTGTACGGGCTAGGTCTGTACTGGGAACCCATCTCCCTAAGTGACTGCTTGTTTCTAGGCTTCTAATTGTCCTCTTTTTCCTTGGTTTGATTTTTACCCATTTTGTGGCTTCATGTACTGTAACAGTTACGTCTTGCTTGGTTTCCCTGCATCCTCTTTTATCACAAATTACCTCTATGTTGAGTGTTCCCTCCTCTTCACATTTGATGCTAATGGCTTCGCCTAATATGTAATCCCCCAGCTTTCCCTGTATTCCTATGTTCTTGTAGGCTTTTGATTTAATGTATACCAAATTATATGTTTTTCCTGTGTTTAGAATGCCTTGTTTAGCTGCTATTGCGGCCATGGCCACGGCACAGTCCGTTGTATGTTTTGGATGTCTATTTTCTCCCATACTGACCACCAGTAGTATTGTCAATCCCTTGAATAATTCCTTAATCATTGCTCTGATGACTGTTGAGATGTGCTACTAGATGTGCTACTGAGTGAGCCGTCACTAGATGAGCTGTCACTAGGGATGTGTGGTGTATCTGTGCTTTGTCTGGGTTGTACTTCCTGCGGTTCTTCTGTCGGTAAATCTACTAAGTTGCTGTCCGAGTCTGATGTCTCCTGTGGCCTGTCTATCTGTCGGTCTGTATTTCTGTCTGTCTGTTGGCCTGCGTCTCCAGTTGTTTCTGAGTCTGCATCTGAGTCTGTCACTGCTCTATCTGGCAGGGATCCACTACTCTCTGAAGCTGTGCGTCGTCTTTGTTCAATCAGTCTCTGTGAGCGCCTTGGCCGGTGTTCGCCTGGCTGCAGGGAGGCGTGGCCTTCCCTCGGTGCTTCTTCTGGCTGCAGGGAGGCGTGGCCGTCCCTCGGTGCTGCTGTAGGGTCTCTGGCTTCTCTTGCTTCCCCCCTTGGCCCGGCGGCTCTGCCAAGACGAGCTTGCCGAGGCCGCAGGGGCGCTGGGCCACCAACCCTACAGCAGTGGTTTAAATGAAACCAAGTGTCCTTACCGTCTACTTTGACTGCTGTACGTGAGGCAAGAATAACTTTAAAAGGACCTTCTCGGCGGGGCCTGTCCCACTTCTTTTTGAACACCTTGACGTAAACCAGATCACCAGGCTGGATGCTCTGATTTTCGAGTGGAATCTCTGCTTCTCTGTCTTCTGTAGCACCTTTGACCTGCAAAAAGATAGTTTTGTGTATTTGGGTTAACTGTCTCAGATAATTATGCCATTCGTCTTGTAGCTGCTCCAGCGATGGTCCTTCGTAGGGTCCTCTCAGGTATGGAATAGGCATCGGCCGACCTGTAAGAGCTTCAAATGGTGTCAAATGGGTTAGTCGGTTAGTTTGTGAGCGCATTGACAATAAAGCAAGCGGCAACGCATCCAGCCAGGTTAGTTTGCCATTGCTGTCTGCTATGATTTTTGCTAGTTTGTTCTTTAAAATGTCATTAGCCCGTTCCACCACCCCATTTGATTGAGGGTGATAAACACACCCAAACTTCTGTTTGATACCCAATTGTTTGAATGTTTCTTGTGTAACCTTGGCTACAAAAGCCCTACCGTTGTCAGATGAGATAGTATCTGGAATGCCAAATCTTGGAAAGACATCTCGGCACAAGAATTTGGCTACCGTTTTATGGTCTTGATTTGCAGAGGCTACTGCCTCAATCCATCGGCTGAATCTGCATATCACTACCAAAACATATCTCATTCGTTTAACTCGATTTTCAGCTCCCATGTCTATGAAATCCATCATAAGATGTCTGAATGGCCCATCAGGGACCGGAATGTGGGCTAAAGGGGCTGTGAATGATTTCCGGACATTGTACTGTGCACATACCTCACACTCATTCAACAAACGGTCCACTGTAGCTGCCATATATGGTGACCACCAGACAGCTTTTAGTTTGTTCATAGTTTGGACTCGCGAACAATGATCGGGTCCGTGGGCCCAAATGATTGCATGTCGTAATAAATTGGTGGGTAACACAAAATGTCCATGACTACTGCGCCACAGCTTGTCCGCTGGCCCCTGACTGCGTGTCTCAATAGCGCCTCGTTTAACCCACATTCGTTTTTCTTCTCCACTGGCCCTACTTTGAGCCACTATCAGTGCGTCAAGTGAAACCAGTGGGGCACAATCTTGGATGGTTAGCAGGGGAAACATATTTTCTCCTTGTGCCCCTTTGTGAGCTGCGTCATCTGCTAGGTTGTTACCTTGAGCTATGATGTTATTATTCTTTTGATGACCTGCACATTTAATGATGGCTACCTCAGACGGTAATTGGAGAGCTTGTAACAGTTGGGAAATCGCTTCTCCATGAGTGACAGGGGTGCCATCTGCTCTCAGGAATCCCCTTTGTTTCCAAATGTTTGCATGTACATGACATACGCCATAAGCGTAGGCTGAGTCTGTGTAGATATTAACACGTTGATCTTTAGCTATCTGGCAAGCCATAGTTAAGGCTTTGATTTCTGCCAGTTGGGCTGAACAAGGCTGATCAATTCCTTGGGACTCCAGTAATTCAAAGGTCTCGCCATCCGTGTTTAGTTTAACTATCCCCATACCCGCATGCAATCCCGCGGCATCCCGAAAGCATGAGCCATCCACGAACAGGGTTAGATCTGCATCTATGGCGTGATTATACAAATGTTCTCTGGCTCTCAAAAATTTCTCTGTCTCTGCCACACAGTTATGTGGAGTACCATCTAACGGTGTGGTCAATTTGGTGGCGGGATTCACCGTGTGACAACGTTGTATTGTTATTTCTGGAGCGGACAACACAACTTCATATCCAGTGCGTCTAGCTTGTGTTAAGACAAAACGTTGACTGGTTAGCAGGGCATGTAACTGATGCGACGTGTACAACGTTACTGCATGTCCCATGATTATGGATGATGCTTTTTGAAATGCAAAGGCAGCTGCTGCTAGACCCTGATAGCATGGTGGCAATCCTGTTTCAATGTTGTCAAGCTTTGTACTATAATAGGCCAATGGTTGTTTTCCTTCATTTGTTTCCTGCATTAGTACAGCACAAGCATAGCCAGCTTTTTCATTAACATACAAATGGAAAGGTTTCCCATAATCTGGGTTACCTAACGCGGGAGCAGATTGCATGTCTGTTTTTAGGGCCTCAAAAGCTCCCGTTGCCTCATCTGTCCAGACGAGGAGAGCTGCATTGCTTGTTTGCCCCACTGCTCTAATCATGGCACGCAAAGGTGCAGTTTTTATAGCATAATCACAAATCCACGGCCGACTGTACCCTGCCATCCCAAGGAATGAAAGCATCTGTCCCACTGTTTGGGGTTTGGGAGCCTTGATTATAGCCTCCACTTGGCTTGGGGCTATACATCGCGTGGTCCCACACAACTGTCTTCCCAAGTATTCTACTTGTTGTTTGCAGAACTGCAATTTGTCCTTACTTACTTTATGACCTCCATCTGCCAATGCATGCAATACAATTAATGAATCTTTTTCACACTGTTCTTGAGTCTCTGATGCAATAAGGAGATCATCCATATATTGCACCAATGTACTGGGTATGTCAAGGTGTTGTAAATCTTCAGCCAGGACTTTGTTAAAGATGGCTGGGGACAGGTTCAGTCCCTGAGGTAGCCGTGTATACGTTAGCTGTTGTCCCAGAAATGTGAATGCAAACAAATGTTGTGAGTCTGGGTGCACAGGCACACTGAAATAGGCTGAACACAGATCGATTACTGTGTACCATTTTGCTCCAGCAGGGATGCTTGATAGTATAGTATGCGGATCAGGTACTATACGTGCATCCATTTCTATTATTGCATTGATAGGACGCAGATCATGTACCAGCCGATACTCTTTGGTATTGTTTTTAGGGATAGGGTAGATAGGAGTATTGCATGGGCTTGCAGTTTTTATTAAAACTCCAGCTGCCATTAGTCCCTTAATTACTGGTTTTATGCCTTCAATAGCCTGAGGTTTTAATGGATACTGCCTTTGGTGAGGCAGTTTTGCTCCCGGTTTTACTTTTATTTTTACTGGTAAGGCTGTTTTTACTAGTCCTACATCCGTTTTGCTTTTGGACCACACCACTGGTGGTATTTGCTCTAACAATTTCTCTTGTTGGGCCGATAACACCATCTGTCCCTCTGGTCTAGGATTGAGCTCCACTTTTTGAGCTATAGCCTCATCATTTACTTTTAAATTAATTTGTATAAACTGCTGGTCTTTTGACAGATGTACTTGTGGACTTTCCATGTTTTGCCATTCTTCAACTTCTGAGGCTGTCTTTACCATTGGACCTAGGTCATGGGATTCATACTTTTCAGAGACTAAAAGGGTCACATGAGGCATGGCATTCGGCACTTGATACCATTGTTGTTCAGCTGAAGTTAGCTTGACAGAAGCTGCGGCCCCTTGGGGGCCTAAATAAATTTCTGTGGTGGTTATGTGAAACAGCCGTTGATTCATCAATACATCCCAGCAGCATGCATAGTCAGTTTGTTCTTGTTTGGCATCGAACATCAGGGTGACATGTAAAGGTAAACTAGGTGTATATACTGCTTCATAGTGTTGTTCTGCCCAGGGCTTCCATTTTTCCCATTCCAGTTGAAGATTTGAATTTTCTGGTTGTAACTTCAGCCAGTATACCATGGGTTGCACAGGTCGGACCTTGTTTTCCATGTCCATAAGCACCATAATGTTGGCAAGTGCTTCGTCAGGAAAGTGTATTTGCAGTCCTTGATGGGTACACACTATCTGGGTTTGTAGCTTACATAAAATGTCTCTTCCCAGCAAATTCACAGGTGTATTTTGTGAGTATAACAGGGGTGCTTCAATTGTTTTTCCTGCAATCGTTACAGGAAGTGGGCGTGTAAAAGGTATTATTTGAGTTTTCCCAGAGAAGCCGATGGTCTTAATTACAGACCCAGAGAGGGGGAGATGAGCGCCCATTTTCCCTATGCAAGAGTATGTTGCCCCTGTATCCACCATGAAAGGGAAATCTCTGTTTTGTATATTAACGGTGACGGTTGGCTCTTCCTTAGGTATCATCGAAATAGCCAATGCCACCGTTTCCCCCTCTGTCTTCTCTAGGCCCCCCTATTGCCAATAGGCAGAGGGTCCAACCCAAGGTCGGGCCGGACAATTTCTCATTCGATGTCCAGGTTGTCCACAGCTCCAACACTCATTAGAGGGTTGATCCCCTATTGGGGGTGTTGATCCCATAGGCGGTCCCGCTTGACTGTTCCTGGGAGCTGAGTTCTGGAATCTGCTTCCAAATGAAGGTTGGCGAGATCCTCTTCACCACCCTCCTCTTTGACCTTGACAGTTCCGTGACTCTCCTCTCCACCCATGACTGTAGGTGGGTCCATTTCCGGGTATGCCAGTGCTATGGTAGTGATAGTGATGCTCCACTGGTGCCGAGACTTCTCCTGTAGGAGTGCTTCCTGCTGCTCCTTGGGGGCTCTGTGTGGCTGTTACCACAGGTGCCTGTATGGTGGCAGCAGTGTTTGCCGTAGGGCCTAGGCTTGCCGACTCAGAAGGAACAGGGGTCATCATTGGTGCCTGGGTCTTTGTTTTTTCTTTCTTGACTTTGGTTAGCTCTCCCAACTGCATCTGCACCAATTTTTTCGTCAGGGATTTTGCTGCATCTTCTTCTTTTTGTTTTTCTTTCTTGTAGATTTCAAGATGGTGACAAATATGCTCAGAGTATAAAGCCCAATTCATTTTTGATAGTCCCACGACTCCATCTAGGGCTTTCTGAACCTCATCTGGTAGAGCCTTTTTTACAGTTATTTTAAACAGGATTTCAGTTGCTGGAGAATGGTTCCATGCATTTCCTGTTTCCTCCGCCCATCTTTTCTGGAATCGGTGCAGGAACTTCTTTGGGCACTCTTCAGGTGTCCACTCCTCATCATCCAATTTAGAGGGATCCAAGACCTCAGGGTACTTTCTTCTCAGTCCTTCCCACATGGAGTTTCTATAGCGATTAACGGGGACTTCATCATGTTGATTAGTGCCCATCATTTGTGTTAGTCCAACCTTTCCTGCTAATTCTTCAGTGTCATGTTTTCCCATGACATGCATTAGCAAGGCTTTTATGTCACCTAAAGACAAGGTTACCCCTGCAGTGCCTTCTTCTAAGGCAGTTATCCATCTCCCAGCTCCTTGGGTGATGTCTGGCAGCCTGTTGGCCAGCCCCACCATGTCTGTCCAGCTCCATGGGGTATACACATGATGACCATTTCTAACCACCAATGGGCATATGAGGTCTTCGTCCTCCTCTTCTTCTGTGGGGGCTCCATACTGTCTTCCAGATCGAGTGCGACTGACTGGTTCCAGGCAGTCTATCCAGTTGGTTATATTCTGTTCTAAAGCCGCTATGTCTTTGGCTACACATTGTTGTCTTTGCCTGAGTCGGGCCTCTTTTGCACTCTCAATGACGATCTCACCAGAAATTTTTCGGGTGGGTGGCTGTATAATGTGATTCCCTTGATTGGGCGTCGATTGTTGTAATATTCTTCTTTCCTCGGCGTCCCTATGTCTTTGTATTCTTTCCTTCGCTAGCCGAAGCTGCTCAGCTAGTTCTTCATTATCTCTTCTGGCCAGATCCAGTGTGTCACAGAAGCTCTTGTGCCACTCTTCGGAGCCTCTATAGCCTGTGAAGGTCCAGTCGGCTGACTTATGGTGGGAGGGGACGGTTTTCAGTGGACCTCGATGTGCAGGCGGAGCCTTCAGGTCTCTCTCTTTATCCTCGTCTGCCTCCGTGTCACTGTTATTTGTGGCCCCCCCTGCTGGTCGTGGTGAGCGACCACCTACTTTTGGACTTGGAGACCTTGTATGATCCATTTGACAGACTGAGGACCTGTCTCCTTGTGGCTCTCGAGCTTTTAGTGTCAGTGTGAATTTGCCCTCCACATCCATGCCTTGGTCCTCTTCACGAGTTCCTAATACAAATTGTCCAGTTGTCTTTCCCATATCATGACGTTTATATGGGGGTGGCTCTGCTTCCCAGCTCGGTGCACTGGCTTTAGTGTCTTTGGATCTTTCCTCTGTCATTTTTTCTCTTTTCTGCTGTAGCCTCTGTGCTTCCTGCTTGAACAAACTTCTTTTTCTTCAGTGCGTTTTTTGTTGTTATTCACGTTCTTCTGCTGATCTTTAATTTCTTTTTTCTGTATTTCTACCGCAACTGCTTCACACATCACCGGATCAAATGATCCCTCCAAAGGCCATTGCCTGCCCCCATGTGACCTTTTGTGCCACTTTCTCATACATTGGTTGGCCTTAATGCGTTTTCCTGGATATTTTCTTAGTACTAAGTCTAGCGGGGTACTTTCCCGACCTTGACCTTGAGAGTTACCCATGTAACCCTGACAAACGCTATGTGAGGTGTTTCTATGGTGTTCTGGTAGTCCCTCAGGGGCTGTCCTGATCCAGACCAATAACTTGCCGGCTGTAACACCTGTTTTGTATTTTAGACCCTTAAAAGGATTAAATTTCCAACTGTTATGCCCGTCTTCTTTTTCTTTAACTAAATACGAAAATTTACCTGTTTCCCACCGAACCTTCCTTGGGACCACAGTCAGAGTCAACCTAGGAAACAGTTCTTCACCTGGATCGGTTGGCAGTGTTATTAAATGATTTAATGGTATGCTAAGTTCTTTATTAGGATCAGCACAAAGCAGCTCCAGCCACGGGGTTAAACCCTGATGCCACAGACGTCTTATCAGCAGCTCCCAATTAATTAGAGGGAATTGTTCTTTCTTTTGCTTCAGATTGATTACCTTAGTAATCTGCCATAATTTCTGATTGATCTCTTGTTCGTCCTGCCAATGTTCTGCTCCTACCCTGTCAAAATAGGTCCTTTCCAGCCAAAAATGTGTCCTGATTCCCTGGGTTTCGATGTCTCCGTCAGTCAAGTAATGTTCTGGGAGTATTGTTTCATCATCACTTAAGTCTCCCATCAAAGACTGTCCCAAGCATTGATCAGTCTGTCAGCTTTTTCACTATAATCTAAGCTTTAACTCTTTTGATTTATAACCAATTTTATTTCTTTACTCCTCTTACAACCCTAACACTTCCTAATGTCTTTGCTCCCGACTTTCTATTTTCCTTCTAATTTTTTAACTTTCTGCTTCTCGTCTTTTTCTGCTATGTTTGTTTATTAGTTTTCTTTCTTTGAAATAATATCTACCTTCTCTGTATTTACATAGCAGTCTCTTCTCCTGTCTTTTTCTTCACTGTCTCTGTTTCACACTTTCCTCTCTGCCTGTCATGCACCTCCCAAGTCCTTCTGTTGGGTCTAAACACCTCCTCCTCGTACCTACTCTTCACATTAATCTTGTATGTCAGCCAGCCTGCAAGCCCTCACAGCTTTGCCTGCAACTCCCCGATTACTCTCCACTCTCCCACACACCAATCTTCAAAAGCTTTATACACAAAAATTATTAAAAACAACTTTCTATATATCTCTATCTAGACCTCTGCCACCCTTTACTCCGCGGCTTTAAACAACCTTTTTAATCACTTAACACCAATGTGTTCTGTTTAAATATGTATCTCTTCTTCACGTTAGACAGCTTCTCCGGCGCTGCCAGCAACTTCATATATTATTTTTTTTACAAGCCCTCTTTGAGCGTACAATATTTCATTTACTTCTACGCCTTACCACGCCTCGCGTGCGTATCCTGTGCTTAATATATTTTTTCACAAGCTCTTCTCTGAGCATACAATATTTCATTTATTTCTACGCCTTACCGCGCCTCGCGTGCATATCCTGTGCCTTTCTGCACTTTCTTCTACTTTTTTTTTTTCACTTACTGAGCTCCTCGTGAGCTTAATGTGCCTTTGCACTGAAAATACTCTCTTTTTCTTTTCTTATAAAAAACTCATATTACTGTGTACTTAATTACTTATTCTTCTCCCACGCCCCACAAGCGTGTATTTGGTGCCTTACTGCACTATTTCCTGCTTCATTAATTCTCATGTATTCTGCACTAACTCTTTATTCATTTTTTTTATTTTTTTTATAGTTTTTCTCTTTTTTGAAAAAATGACGTCCTTTATTGAGCTCTTTTACTTACTGTCAGCTGTGCTACTTTGCACTTTTCTCTTTAAATCTCTTTATCACGTACCGTATTTCTACTGCGCCCCCTCAGGCGCTTATCTTGTGCTTCCTCTGCACGTATTCTCTGTTAAACTCTTTTTCTCACTTATTTCACTTCAGTCTCTGTTAAACTCTTTAAATAACCTTGTATTACCTTGTGTCTATTTGTCAGTATACTCCCCTAAATTAACCCCTACAGCGCATGCTATCAGCCGGCACGTTAGTAACGAATTTCAACACCAATTATTCCCCAAGCATCCAGGTTAATTCTCCACGCACTCTTTTCCGCACCAGAGTTCATGAACATTCCTGACCTTTCACTCACACAGACATTCTTTTTCCCGGGAACACACACACCTTCTGAGCATTTTATCTACAAGGCCTGATAATTTTCAATCTTATCTTTTTTTCTCTTTTATCAATTTTCTTAGTCCAGGTTCTTTTGGGTAAGAGGCAATTAAAAAATATCACCTGTCAACTTGGGCGGAAATCCCGACTCACTCCTCCAGATCGTGCAGAAGTTATAAAAGGTTTCTGCTTACCTTTTAGTCGTGATCACTGTTATTTACGGTCTGGAGGGATGAGCTGGACTGCCCCAGGCTGCCGGAATGCCCCTGGACCCTCCTGAAGCTGGCTCGCCAAGTTCTGTCGTGGCTCGTCTTTAGTCTTCTCGGGATGTCGTCTTTTAGATAACACAAACTAATTGCAAGTGATATGCTAGAAAAGGACACAACACTTTAGAATAATTCAGCCTTAAGCAAGATAAAATGCACAGAGTTTTTAAGTTTATTTAAGCCTTCGACACAGAGCTTAGACAAACTGAGTCCTCTAGAGAGACTGAATATGACAACCGCGCTCATCTATTTATTGGAGACCCGCGGGCATCGCTCCTCCTTCGACTTTTTTATTTATTTAATTCCCAAGACATGGTTTTCTATTGGAAGCGTCCTCTAGTGAACCCTAAGCAGGTGTTAGGCCATTATTTCAATGTGACAAACGCTCCCATTAAAACGTGAAGGATTTACAACTGATTTTTTTTAAAAGACCTTCAGCCACAGGTGCAGCTGGCCTGAGGCCCCCCCCGCACGTGGCCTCAGCCACAGGTGCAGCTGGCCTGAGGCCCCTGCACGTGGCCCGCGGGAAAGCACCTAAAAGGCCTTGGAAAGCCCCTGACAGACTGAATGACTAATAGAGCCCTTTTTTTGGGTTGAACACCTGCTAGTTCAACCAGAGGACATACAGTTAGGATCAGGACACTTGATAGTTCATCATAGTTCAAATAAGGACCTAAAAATTCTTCTACAGCCTCCAAGCTTGACCTACATTTTCGCTGCAACGGATATGACGTCGTGCGGGTAAATGTGCACCGGTCACACTCTCACGAACGCCACTAGCTTAGTTTATGGCAAGCTAAAAGCGGACGCTCCAGTTATGGCTGAACAACTGTCCATTTTCTGGGTATTCTGTGTTAGTATGTGGCCGACGTGCTTGATGAATTCCTGCGCAAGAAGTAGTTCCCAAAGATAATGAGTTTATCTCATCTAAATTCATTCTAAAATTTACCAGTAATAAAATTATAAAGATAACTGAAGTTTTAAGAGTGACGTAATAAATATTTAAGAAATTTAAAGTTTAAGAGCAACTTCACCTGTTATTGCTCAAGCATTGACAGCTTGCGCTCTTGAGAGTGTGGCGAAAGTAGTCTGGCGAGTTCAATCTGTGGGCACGAGCTATCCCACAATTCCAAAATAGCAAAGATGTCGGTCCAATGAGAGTGGCACTGAGCGCGGTGTGCACCGGTATTGGACGTATAAACAAAGCTGGTCAAAGCAAGCATCAGTGTCGCAAGTCTGTAGTTTTCCAGTTATTTCCGTGAAAATGCCGAAAAGATGTGTAGCAGCGGGTTGTTCTAACTATCCCAGTGACACAGTGAGTCTGCACGTTTTCCCAAAAGATGAAAAACTGCGAAAGGAGTGGACGAAACAGGCCCAAAGGACCAGAGCGGAATGGCATCCAACCCCAAGTTCGGAAGTCTGCAGCCAGCATTTCACCGAAGACTGCTTCGAGGCAAGGCCATTCCTGAAAGAATCCTTTGGCTTTAAAGTGCACTCGAAACGCATTCTCAAACCAAATGCGGTTCCAGCTATATTCAAAAGGAAAGCAGAGGATCCAGCAGGCCAGCATGAGACCGAGCTCCCCAAGCAAAAAGAGCGCAAGTCATCAGCTGTTGCGAAGTTGACCCATCGTAGGGTGTGTGTGGTTTATAAACTGATTAAAAAAAAAAAAAACGAGCGCTATGTGGTTTCTGAAGAACCACCACATGTGATTTATTTTGGATGTATATGAAAGCCCAGTGTACATCAATAGCATATGCAGCATTTATCAGGTTTATAGTGAAAGGACTATTTTTATAATTATTATGTGCCTAGGTTCTATTGGTTTTATATGTATATAGCATAGTTATGTAGCTTTATTAGACTTATATTTGATAGTTATTTTTTATATATAATAAAAGAAACATATGGATGAAAAAAAATTATCCATAGTCACATTCCTTTTTAAATTGCAGGAGATTACAGATATTCTGTCACATGGTGCTAAAACATCAGGTACAAGTGAGATGGAAACACAGCAACCTGCTGAAGCTTCTCACCTGGCACCTGTTGACATCCCTATGGTAAGTGAATCATGGACCTGGCCTGTAACTTCTCTGCTTTTCACTGTGTGAAATAAAATGGTGTGTAAAGATATGTAAAATGCTGGATGCGCATATTACACGTTATTATATTTCTTGCAGAGCAATGGAAACAGAAATAATTTCATCATCACAAAGTGATGAAATGACATATTTATTTAACAATTAGACATAAAAATTAAACAGATTTTGTGTTCTTCTTGGCAGCACGGTAGCTTAGTGGTTAGCACTGTTGCCTCACAGCGAGGTCATGGGTTCAATTCCCGCCTGTGGGCTTTTGTGTGGAGTTTGCATGTTCTCCCTGTGTTTGCCTGGGTTTCCTCTGGTGCTCCGGTTTCCTCCCACATCCAAAAGACATGCAGGTTAGTTGTATTGGAATCTTGAAATTGTCCATAGGTATGCAAGTGGGTGTGAATGTGTTTGTCTATTTGTGGCCCTGCGACGGACTGGCGTCCTGTCCTGGGTGTACCCCGCCTTGCGCTCTATGACTGCTGGGATAGGCTCCAGCCCCTCGCAACCTGGATTGGACTAAGCAGTTGAAGATGAGTGTGTGTTCTTCTTGTTACAAATAGACAGTAATAAGTACATGCTGATGCAGTTAATAAAGTCTTCCTTAACAAATGATTCAACATAAAAAAGCATAAAATGACAGTCACTCAGTGCACGGAACATAACTGCAACATTGCTGGGAGGTTGTAATCTGGTTGCTCCAGATAACAGAATATTTACAGAGGAATCTTTCAAATGGTTAGGTAAGCACCAAATCTGGCAAATACTCCTTATGCCGCGTTCACACCGGGCGCGTCCAGACGCCACAAATTCGCTTCGGTATGGTGGCGACGGACACGCCACCATCGCCCGGTGTGTCGCTCTGCTTTCGCTGCGAAAATTCGCCCCAGTGTGTCATCAAATAGGAGGAGCTTCCATTCTGCTCACCGGCTCCAGTTATCAGTCAAGTTAACATGACGGACCTTGATCACACAGAGCGAGTTGTTGTGGAAAGCTCCCAGTTTGGGGCGTATCATCATTTGCTGCAGAAGCTGCGTCAGGATGACGGCCGCTTTCAGCGGTCCTTCTGCCTCTGCAGGACCCAGTTTAAGGACCTCCTGTCCCGTTCACGCATGCACATGTAAACAATTAAAAAAAAAAAAAATCCGCTGCTTGCTGTGGGGCTCCTCCTCGCTCTTCCCCAAAAAACTCTGTCATAATTGTGTTTATAAACCAGTCACCATTTGTTTTATTACACATCTGTGTAGCTAATTAATAAAATAATCTTCACGGATGATTCGCTCACGCGCACACATAAAAAAAACCCTCCATTCCCCCCTGCTGTGGGGCTGCTGCTTGCTCCAAAAACTCTGTAAAGGACAAAAGAGACAGTTCTGCTCACAGGCTGCTACCAGAGACAGGACATGTTCACATCCAACTCAGTCAAACTCCAGACATCTCCACGTCACTACATATCCAGTCCCTGATTGGTCATCGTGGCGCGACAAGACAGTTCAGATTTTTCAACTTGGGGAGGAGGGCAACGCGACGTGACGAGATGCAATATCGCGCCACAAACGTGCCAGTCGCTCAAAATCACTTCATTCGCATCCATCGCGTCGCGCTGTGTGGCTTGGCGCCAAAACGCTTATTCGTGCTGATTATGAGAAAGTGCGGTGCAAAAACTACAGCAGTGATCCGGAACTGGGTAAGTGACTGTAATTTGCATTAATTTTATCCAAAAGTAGAGCAACTTTAACTTTTAACTCCTGTGCAAACTGAAATTGACCTTTGTCATCATTTTTTTTGCTGTTTTTGCCCAATAATTCCATAACATTCAGTCACAGATAGTCCAAACTATATCATTTTTGGAATCTCTGTATCAGACAAATTATGTGATATAGTTTTCAATATGATTGGGGCATCTTTTAATTCTGACCCCTTACCCCGGTGCTTGCTTGCATCACCATTTGAGGGATTTTTTTTAAGTTATCCGCTGCACAAGAACTAACGTTGTGTTCATGTGGACACGGGAACAACCAGATTACAACCTCCCGGCTGCAGTTCCGTTCTGTGCTAGCTGGATTAGCGTCACAAGGCGCGTGCGGCGGTCTGGGGTTGAGTGTTGTGTCTTTGGCCGTTGCTGTGGAAGCGTCATCAACTGTGATTAGCATAGCGAGGGAAAAGGAGTTCAGCAGCATCAGGCACGGCAGTGTAGTTAAACAACGCCATTTCGTATGAGTTTAACTTCTTTACTAAGAAGAGTGCAGACTGAGTAATATAAGGCTCTTCGCCTGAGGTAAGCGACGAAAGCTGTCACCGGTGAACAAATCTGTTTAGTTTCTTCCTTGATTCCACAGGCTAACTTTAGCAGCTAGCCATGTGTAGGTAACGTTAGCTAGTGTAGGTTTGGCGTGTGGCTTTCCAGCTGCGCTTCTCTACGAAGTGTCTTAACTGTATCTGTTGCTCTCATAACTACAACAGAACGTTAAGTTTGATTGTAGTGTCGTTGACGAGTCACTGGGAATGTCATCGCCTCCATATGGCCGCAGAAGTCACGATGGATCAGCGAGCAACTCCGGCAGCGACGCAGAGCACGAGGTAACTTTTCCACATGCTTCGTTTGTCTTCTTATTTTTCTGAAGTAACATCATTTCCACATGTGTCAGCGTGTGTCCTCGTGGTTTTTCTGCTGGGCTACATGAAGACGTTTGTTTTTGTCTCCCGCCAGTCGCGCTGTTGCATTTCCTGAACATGCAACTCAGAAGTTTCACAAACACGACGTAATAACAGTTAGTTGGTGGTAGTACTGAGAGATGAGATGAGGCCCCAGGTCTGAAAGTACTTGGACAGTGACTCTGTGTTTTGTTTTGCTTTCTTTTTTTTTTTTTTTGCCTTTTATGCCACCACAATGGAGTTGAAACGAAATTATCAGGATGTGATTGTAAGCGCAACCAATATTTTGCACCACTTTTTAAGTCATTGGATAAACTAAATGTAGAGGTTATTGTCCGCACATCGCTTGTACAGCCAGGTTTCTTCATATAAATCATGGGATGGATCTATGAACATTTCCAAGTCACTGAATATCTTGGACTTCAATTACATCAGTGGTTAAGAAATACAAACCATATGATACAACCCCTGGCAAAAATTATGGAATCACCGGCCTCGGAGGATGTTCATTCAGTTGTTTAATTTTGTAGAAAAAAAGATCACAGACATGACACAAAACTAAAGTCATTTCAAATGGCAACTTTCTGGCTTTAAGAAACACTAGAAGAAATCAGGAAAAAAAAATTGTGGCAGTCAGTAACGGTTACTTTTTTAGACCAAGCAGAGGGGAAAAAAATATGGAATCACTCAATTCTGAGGAAAAAATTATGGAATCATGAAAAACAAAAGAACGCTCCAACACATCACTAGTATTTTGTTGCACCACCTCTTGCTTTTATAACAGCTTGCAGTCTCTGAGGCATGGACTTAATGTGTGACAAACAGTACTCTTCATCAATCTGGCTCCAACTTTCTCTGATTGCTGTTGCCAGATCAGCTTTGCAGGTTGGAGCCTTGTCATGGACCATTTTCTTCAACTTCCACCAAAGGTTTTCATTTGGATTAAGATCCGGACTATTTGCAGGCCATGACATTGACCCTATGTGTCTTTTTGCAAGGAATGTTTTCACAGTTTTTGCCCTGTGGCAAGATGCATTGTCATCTTGAAAAATGATTTCATCATCCCCAAACATCCTTTCAATTGATGGGATAAGAAAAGTGTCCAAAATATCAACGTAAACTTGTGCATTTATTGATGATGTAATGACAGCCATCTCCCCAGTGCCTTTACCTGACATGCAGCCCCATATCATCAATGTTTGTGGAAATTTACATGTTCTCTTCAGGCAGTCATCTTTATAAATCTCATTGGAACGGCACCAAACAAAAGTTCCAGCATCATCACCTTGCCCAATGCAGATTCGACATTCATCACTGAATATGACTTTCATCCAGTCATCCACAGTCCACAATTGCTTTTCCTTAGCCCATTGTAACCTTGTGTTTTTTCTGTTTAGGTGTTAATGATGGCTTTCGTTTAGCTTTTCTGTATGTAAATCCCATTTCCTTTAGGCGGTTTCTTACAGTTCGGTCACAGACGTTGACTCCAGTTTCCTCCCATTCGTTTCTCATTTGTTGTGTTGTGCATTTTCGATTTTTGAGACATATTGCTTTAAGTTTTCTGTCTTGACGCTTTGATGTCTTCCTTGGTCTACCAGTATGTTTGCCTTTAACAACCTTCCCATGTTGTTTGTATTTGGTCCAGAGTTTAGACACAGCTGACTGTGAACAACCAACATCTTTTGCAACACTGTGATGATTTACCCTCTTTTAAGAGTTTGATAATCCTCTCCTTTGTTTCAATTGACATCTCTCGTGTTGGAGCCATGATTCATGTCAGTCCACTTGGTGCAACAGCTCTCCAAGGTGTGATCACTCCTTTTTAGATGCAGACTAACGAGCAGATCTGATTTGATGCAGGTGTTAGTTTTGGGGATGAAAATTTACAGGGTGATTCCATAATTTATTCCTCAGAATTGAGTGAGTCCATATTTTTTCCCTCTGCTTGGTCTAAAAAAGTAACCGTTACTGACTGCCACAATTATTTTTCATGATTTCTTATAGTGTTTCTTAAAGCCAGAAAGTTGCCATTTGAAATGACTTTAGTTTTATGTCATGTCTGTGATCTGCTTTTTTTCTACAAAATTAAACAAGTGAATGAACATCCTCCGAGGCTGGTGATTACATAATTATTGCCAGGGGTTGTATTGTATGGTAAATCTGTCGGTAGTGATGGCTTCAAGAACTGAGTGATGCCAACAAGGCACCGCTGACAAGTCAGACGGTGTTATAGGCTTCTGCGACTGATTGGAGAAACTGTATATAATGCAACTTTTGTTACATTGCCAGTCACAGCTTCATGGTGCAGTGGAACAGAGAAGGATGTTCTTAAAAGAAAACATTAAATCTTGGCGCAAGTCTCCTTTGTACCTTCTGACAAACTAACTAAAAGTTTGCACCTTCATTTTAGGAAAATCCTTCTCTGTTCTACTTCATAATGATGATGTATCGCTGGTGATGCAACAGACAAAACTTGCAGTGTGCATCGTTCTGTCTTCAGTCACATCCAGAGGAGCTTAGAACTCATTGAGTTGTAGTGGGTGTTTTGGTGGCTTTCCTCACTCTGGGTCAGGTCGCTCAGTTTTTCAGAGCTGCTTACTCCAAACAGATTTACCAGTCAATAACGCATTGCTGTTTCTTTTGGCTTATCTTGTTTTGCTGTAGATTTGGCATAAGTTTTATGTGTAATGCCCTTCCTGATGCTACATGGTGAATGGGCCACAGGTGGTCTTGAACCAGGAAGCAGCTTGCACTGCTTAATTTACCATAAAGTATCATACTTTATGCATTTCTTAATTAATGATGTAAATGAAGTCCAAGACATATTTAGAGACTTGGAAATGTTCCTTATTTATCCATGTCTTATCCAAAGAACAAGCTATGATTTGTGTTAACAGTATTCTTGATATGTAGCTTGTTCAGTTACTTACGGCCCAGAAAGTAGAGGGTCTCTATATGAAAATACCTGTAATTCATAATTAATTGTGAAGCCCCTTGAATTAAAGCTGACAGTTGACACAACAAGCACATATTGTTTCATTTCAACTCCATAGTGGTTGTGTACAGAGGCAAAATCACAAAAAGTATGTCACTGTTCACATCCTTACAGATCTGTCAAGAAAAGGATAAATGGAAAATGTGCATTGTAGAACTCCCTGAGGATCATAGTTATACCCACAAAGTTATACTTAAATAAGGCACATACTTGCATGCAAATTCAGTCATGGCGTAAAAAATTCAGCAGGTGTTTTGTGCAGAATAATTATGATATTCCCATGGGAGCTCTCAAGTGATGTTACTTTTCTCTGGGCTCAGCTGTGGATAGTTACATTGTTATTTATGCAATATTGAAATATGACCCATTCTCCATGTAGAGTTATGTCAGGAAGGCATCGGACATAAAACTTGTACCAAAACAAGAGAAGCCAAAAGAAACAGTAGTGTTACTGAATGGTAAATCTGTCAGAATAAGCAGTTCTCAAAAACTGAGTGACCTGATCCGGAGTGAGGGAAGCCACCAAAAAACCCACTACAACTCTTAGCGAGGTATAAGCTCCCCTGGCTGTGACTGGGGATGAACAATACACACTGGAAGTTTTGTCTGTTGCATCACCAGTGATACATCTTCATGGTGGATTAAAACAGGATTTTCCTAAAATGAAGTGTGAAGATGTGAAATTTTTTTGCTACAGTTTGAGTGGTTGTTTGTGAGGGGTGACATTAGTCCAGCTTCACTAACACATGACTTTGATTTTGCAAGTTCTTTGTTTTTCTCTACAGCCAAGGCTCCCTCTCAATCAGTTATATCCTTATATCTGTTGTGCTCTCTGCTGCGGCTTCTTCATCGACGCCACCACCATCACTGAGTGCCTGCACACATGTGAGTTAAAAGAAGCTTGTTGTATCGCCAATGCATGTTGTGGAATTGGCCTGTCGGAAGCATGGGGAAAATTTCACTTATCAAAATTTCAGTTGTGTTTTGACAGAAGATAAAAACAAATAATAAGCTCTGCCACATTTGCAACTTAAACACCTTAATATATAAATTATATGTTTAATGTGTATGTACTAAATGGAGGGTCAACCTGTGTTGGATTTTTTGAGATCAGTTTTGGGCGTTGTTGCTACTTGCACAGGACTTTGGTCCATTGAGTGTCCAGGAGTGCATTAACACATACATCCAAATGGCCTCCATTGTCGTGATGTCCAGCATATAAAACAGAATAATTATAATAAAAAAAAAGATCAACACAAAAACTGCAACTGCCAAACATAAATTTAAAAAACATTATATTTAATAGCAGAGTGCTTTGTGGTAAATGGTAAAAGACAGTACATTTACCATATTGTCCATAAAACCTTTGGTTTTTGAGATTAGCATATTTTAGTTTTCTTTGAATTCAACAATAATTTTAAGTTGGGCTATCACGAGAACCAATACTTCATTTCCAAATTGATGCCAAAATTTTGAAAATGTGGCCGTTCTTATTTTCTTACAGTATCTATAGTACTGTCAGTCATTCATTCTTTTTCTGTCACATGTCCAGGTTGCAGTGGCAGTACGGTACTACAGTACTGCATGGATACAGGATGCAATTTTTCCAGAACTGCTGTTTAATGCCAGGCGCAGAAAAGACAACTCCACAAATTTAGTGGCAAATGCAGCAACAGCTTTGGCCGGGCATGTTGACAAGAAAAGTAATAAGAGTTGGATGTGTATGCATTTTGCATGTGAGGCAGATGAACAAGAAACAATAACTGATTTGCAAAAATCGATATGTAAACGCACCAAATTTATGGACACCCCTAAAAGACAGGCATCCCGATCCATTTAAAGATTTCAAGTTGAGTGAGGGTCAATTCATGTTAACAATGTGTGAATCTTTAAGTTTGCTGTGTTTAGGCTAATTAAGTGTAACCAGCCTGTAGTACTGTCTTGACTGTTCTGTGTCCTGTCATAAAATATAATCTTTGTATTTTAAATAAATGTTTCTAGTCTACAGTTGTACATCAGATTTGACCAAATCTGTCAGGCCAACATAGAGCTGAAACATTTTACAGTGTTTCAGCTGTCTTACCATGTTGCTTTTGTCCCATCTCCCAGTTTGCAAAAGCTGCATTGTGAAGCACTTCTTCTGCAGCAACAGGTGCCCCACATGCAGCATTGTGGTTCACCAGACACAACCACTATACAACATCAGGTGGGCCACTTATGTTCTTGTAATATCTGAAAGTGTATCACCTTGTATACTTTGATTGTGTTGCAGTTATAAGTTAGTGTGCTTGCTTCAAAAACAGAAGGTCTCCGGTTCTGTGCCCGTTCTCCACGTACATCTGGAGTTGTGTTGGGGATGGCATTCAGTGCAAAACTTGTGCCGAAACAAAATTCCAGTCCGTATCTGATCTGCTGTGAGAATATTGAGCAAAAAGGGAGAAGCCGAGAGCAATGATATACTTGGTGATTGTGTTCCATAGACTGTATCTGCGTGCTGGACTGCCCCTGGCCAAGCATCAGCCCATCTGCCCCTTTTTTTGTGACTCCAACTTTTTATTGACTTTTACATTTTTTCAAAACAAACACCTTCAATAGAACATCAAACCTAACAAAAAACAAAACAAGGGTACACTGCTCGCCAACTCGTGACAGGTACATACAAGACACGCATCAACAGTCTATTCCGGAGGCTACTTCTCCTTAGATTGCCAGTACATTGTCCCATGTAAGATTCAGTGTCCACACAATTTTTCAGTTGACGATCCTTATGATGCACTAGTACCACCCACATCCTTCGCTTTATAGCATTCCAAACACTTAGACCAAATCAAAGTGCAGAAACATGCAATTCAGTTGCCTTGTTGGGAATTAAATCTTAAGAATGTGCTCCATTTCTCATTCTATTTTTCAACGTCATTTACTATACGACAGGATATTCACTCAAAAGCCGTGACTTTGCTTAGTCCTGTAAGATATTCTTGAAACACTGGGCCTTTTGGATAATTCCACTTTCTCATTATCATCTGTTTGGCAGTTATTCTACTGGTTTGAATCCAATTAGACAGAGGTTTTGTGTTATGGGCCGTAGGTTTAGGATTGGCTAATACGTGGAGACTAGGGCAAATATGATAGTTCACGACTGTGATTTCTGTGGTACACTTGTGTATCTTTTTCCAAATGTCTGGATCGGTGGACATGACCATAATGCCGAAATTTCATACTTCATACCTCCAGCAGCCTGTTGTTTCCGTCAGAGCTAGCCTAAATAGTCTAATTGGATGCCAGTAAAATCGAGGAAGAATTATAAATTGAACTAGTCTTATTTTTACATCCTAGAGACTTGTTTGGTGGTCCCAACAAATTTATCCCATTTGCTTTCTTCAAATGTAGTACTCAGATCCCTCTCTCACAAATTTTTCAAAACAGTGTTGGATATACGAGGTCTGTCAATAAAGTAACGGTCCTTTTTATTTTTTTCAAAAACTATATGGATTTCATTCATATGTTTTTACGTCAGACATGCTTGAACCCTCGTGCGCATGTCCAGCTCTCCACAATTTCTCTGATACTTACTGGACTGGTAAGCATTGAAAGCAGAGATAGGCATGTCCAAACTTGTCCCATGACACGCCGAAACGGAGGTGTTCCTTTGTCTCGCTTCCAAAGCGAATCGGTCTTTACGCGCAAAGCCTCCGCGTGGCTTTCCATGACAAAATCTCTTGTTAAAAGTGAAATCTGCCGGAAAATGGCTGATGTCCAGCTCTTGTGATAACCAGAGAAAGAGCACACGACGGTCTCGTATCCACAGAGCCATCTGTTTAGAAATGGTCCAGTGGCTTGTGCCGCGTTGTCGCAGCTCGGGTCGCGGCGCGCCGAGCGTCCTTAAAGGGGTCCTTAAAGCTGTAGTAACAGTCCTTATTCTCTGTGAAGCCTGTAAAAGTTTCACCGAAAGCCAGATACATTTTTCGAATGGCTTCCAGGTGCCAGTCTCTAACAGTTTCTGAAAAAATTCTGATGGGGGAAAAAAAGTCCTTTTCATTCTGCCATTTCCAGACAATGAAAATCCGACGAGGGGGCGGGACCACTCCTTCCACAAGGAGTGCTCACAGGCGAATGACGTCACAGACAGGCGTGGAAAAACTCACGCATGCGCACGAGGGTTCAAGCATGTCTGACATAAAAACATATGAATGAAATCCATATAGTTTTTGAAAAAAATAAAAAGGACCGTTACTTTATTGACAGACCTCGTATATACGTGGGCTGTCTGTAAAGTATCGGCCCTTTTTATTTTATTTTTTTTTAACTATATGGATTTAATTCATATGTTTTTACGTCAGGCAAGTTTGAACCCTCGTGCGCATGCGTGAGTTTTTCCACGCCTGTAGGTGACGTCATTCGCCTGTGAGCACGCCTTGGGAAGGAGTGGTCCCGCCCCCTCGTCGGAATTTCATTATCTGGAAATGGCGGAATGAAAAGGACTTTTTTTCCATCAGATTTTTTTCAGAAGCTGTTAGAAACTGGCACCTGGAAACCATTCGAAAAATTGATCTGGCTTTCGGTGAAAATTTTGCGGGCTTCCTAGAGAATAAGGACTGTTAACTGTTGCTTTAAGGACCCCTTTAAGGACGGTCGGCGCACCGCGCTCCGTGCCGCGATGACGCGGCACAAACCACTGTATAATTTCTAAGCTGATGGCTCTGTGGATACGAGACGTCGTGTGCTCTTTCTCTGGTAATCACAAGAGCTGGACATCAGCCATTTTCTGGCAGATTTCACTTTTAACCAGAGATTTTGTCATGGAACGCCGCGCGGAAGCTTCGCGCATCAAGACCCATTCGCTAGATGAGCGAGACAAAGAATGCCTCCATTTTGGGGTGTCAGAGGACAAGTTAGGACATGCCTATCTCAGCTTTCAATGCTTACCAGTCCAGTAAGTATCAGAGAAATTGTGGAGAGTTAGACATGTCCAAACTTGTCCACTGACACGCCGAAACGGAGGTGTTCTTTGTCTCGCTCATCAAGCGAATCGGTCTTTACGCATGAAGCCTCCGCGCGGCGTTCCACGACAAAATCTCTGGTTAAAAGTGAAATCTGCTGGAAAATTGCTGATGTCCAGCTCTTGTGATTACCGGAGAAAGAGCACACGACGTCTCGTATCCACAGAGCCATCCATTTAGAAATGGTCCGGTGGCTTGTGCCGCGTCTTCGCAGCTCGAAGCGCGGCGCGCCAAGCGTCCTTAAAGGGGTCCTTAAAGCGACAGTTAACAGTCCCTATTCTCTGTGAAGCCCGCAAAATTTTCACTGAAAGCCAGATAAATTTTTCGAATGGTTTCCAGGTGCCGGTTTCTAACAGCTCCTGAAAAAAATCTGATGGAAAAAAAGTCCTTTTCATTCCGCCATTTCCAGACAATGAAATTCCGACGAGGGGGCGGGACCACTCCTTCCCAAGGCGTGCTCACAGGCGAATGACGTCACCGACAGGCGTGGAAAAACTCACGCATGCGCACGAGGGTTCAAACTTGCCTGACGTAAAAACATGAATGAAATCCATATAGTTTAAAAAAAATAAAATAAAAAGGGCCGATACTTTACGGACAGCCCACATATAACTAGATTCATTAATCAGCATAGAATAATAGTGGGAAGCTCCATGTCCTGTCCCTGCAGTTTGTAAAATTCCCTTAATGAGGTCAGCACCTTGGGGTGGTGTATTCCCTTAATGAGGGCAGCACCTTGGGGTGGTGTATGTGTAGGACCAGAAGTAGGTGTCTTCAGTTGAAGATATCTCCAGAATTGATTTTTGGTAAACTTAAACTGTTCAACCAGATTGTCACAATGATTTAAGGACACCTTCTTCATAAAGGTCACCCAACGTATGAATCCCCTTCACTACTCATTGTTTCCACATAGGTGATGATTTACCAATGAGTTTAGGATTGTACTGTAAACCAGAGGACAAGCTTAGAACTGGGCTAATTCTGAATATGCAAGATATTTTCTTCCGTATACGTTTCTATGAAGGCTCTCAGTTGTCCAGGTGGTTTCCATAGTAGAGAAGCTTGAATCTTCGACTGTACTGGGTTCCTTGACGCGAGTCCTCGTGTCAAGCAACCCAGTCCAGTCGAAGATTCAAGCTTCTCTACTATTCTTCCGTATACGTTGTAAATAAGAGATAACTGGGTGAGAGCGTGTGTCTGGGGGCATGCTAGCTGTTAAGAACAGCAATGGGGGAAAGGAAGCACAGAGAGATTTTTTTTGATAGTGTACCAGTGTGTTGCTCTCTCTGGTGGTAGTACCCACTGTGATAAATGCTTCAGACCAAATGCATAATAATAAAACTCTAGGCTTGAGATCCCTGAGCCACCTTTTGCTGCAGGCTTCTGGAATTTACATGGATGTATTCTAGGCCTTTTGCTGCTCCTGAAAAATTTGTTACAGAGAGCATCAACTAGTTTGAAGTATTTTAGAGGGATAATCGGTGGGAGAGACTGAAGCAAATAGTTGGCTTTGGAGAAACAGGTCATCATTATAATATTGACCTTTCCCCATAATGACAGAGTGTAGACCATCTCTCCACATCTGTGTTAATTTTTTTTTTTTCCAATAATGGTTCATAATTACATTGCACTATCTCTGTTAAATGTCTAGGGAATAAAATTTGCAAATATTTAATTCCCTTGGTGGGCCATTGAAATGGTCCAGCTTGAAATAATGTTTTTGGACAGCATGTCGCCAAGGGGAGAGCCTTTGTCCAATTCACTGCATATTCTGAAAAACTGGAAAAGGATTCTATAATTCTAAGTAGAGAGGGAATGGATTTGCCTAGATCCATAATAAATAATAGAATATGATGTGCATACGAGGTCTGTTAGAAAAGTATCCGACCTTTTTATTTTTTGCAAAAACCTGATGGATTTGAATCACGTGTGCTTGCATGAGCCAACCTTGAACCTTCATGCGCATGTGTGAATTTTTTCACGCCTGTCAATTGCGTCATTTGCTTGCAAGCAGCCTTTGTGTGAGGACATGTGTAGTCTCTCGTCGGATTTTCATTGCAAGGAAAATGGCGGAACGACTGGAGCAGCGCGACTGCATCAAATTTTGCCAGAAACTGGGTGACAGCCAGGTGGAAACCATTTGGAAGATTCTGACAGCTTACGGTGACGATGCTATGGGCATCACACAGATTAAGGAGTGGTACAACCGGTTTAAAGACGTCCGCACAATGGTGGAGAGCGACCCACGCTCCGGTCGGCCATCAACATGCTGAAGTGACCAGATCATTGCCAAAGTGAACGCTGTGGTGAGGCGGGACAGTTGTGTGACTATCCAAGAAATTGTGGAAGAGGTGGACATCAGCACTTTTTTCAGCACATTCCACTGTGACAGAAGATTTGGCCATGAAAAGAGTGGCGGCGAAATTCGTGCTTCGGCACGAAGCTGATAACGGCGGAGCAAAAGCACCTTTGCGTTGAAGCCTCACAGGACATGCTGTGACATGCCCACCTCTTCCACCATTCGGAAGATTCAGACGGCTTTCGGTGGCTTTTCAGTTGTGTGACTATCCGAGAAATTGTGGAAGAGGTGGGCATCATTTTTCGGAGTCCAGCATGTCCTGTGAGGCTTCAACACGAAGGTGCTTTTGCTCCGCTGTTATCAGCTTCGTGCTGAAGCACGAATTTTGCCGCCACTCTTTTCATGGCCAAATCTTCTGTCACAGTGGAATGTGCCGAAAAAGTGCTGATGTCCACCTCTTCCGCAATTTCTCGGATAGTCACACAACGGTCCCGCATCACCACAGCATTCACTTTGGCAATGATCTGGTCATTTCAGCATATTGATGGCCGACCGCAGCGTGGCTCGCTCTCCACCGTTGTGCGAACGTCTTTAAACCGGTTGTACCGCTCCTTGATCTGTGTGATGCCCATAGCATCGTCACCGAAAGCTGTCTGAATCTAACAAATGGTTTCCACCTGGCTGTCGCCCAGTTTCTGTCAAAATTTGATGCAGTCACGCTGCTCCAGTCGTTCCACCATTTTCCTTGCAATGAAAATCCGACGAGAGACTACACATGTCCTCACACAAAGGCTGCTTGCAAGCAAATGCAATCGACAGGAGTGAAAAAATTCACGCATGCGCACGAAGATTCAAGGTTGGCTCGTGCAAGCACACGTGATTCAAATCCATCAGGTTTTTGCAAAAAATAAAAAGGTCGGATACTTTTCTAACAGACCTCGTATAGCATGATTTTGTGTGTACTCCCTGGTATGGAAATTCCAGGGATATTGGGGTCTTTGCGAATTGCTGCTGCAAGAGGTTCCAGTGACCTAGACAAAATGGTAGTGGAGAAAGTGATGAACCTTGTTGGGTCCCGCGTCCCAACTTGAAATATGAGGAAATTATACCATTAGTTTGTACCACTGCTTGAGGTGTGTTTTATAAAAGTTTCATCCACCTCAGAAATGTCTACTGAAACCCATAAATCTCTAGCATCTGAAAGAGGTATTGCCACTCCACACAGTCGATTGCTTTTTCAGTGTCGAGTGAGATAGCTGCATTAGGTGTATTGCTGTCCAACCCCCTTTTTTATTTTTTGAAGAAAATTGGTTAAATGCTCAACCTAAACTAAATTTAATTTTGTGACTTCCACACATTGTAAAAAGCAAAAAGATGAGTGTCCACGTCTTTTCTGTGATGACATCATCAGTGTGCGCTGGCAGTAGTCGGATGACAGTGACGTCAGTTTGAAAGTTTACAGCCCGAGAGTTGCGGCACAAACTGACGAATTGAGTAAACTGATTAGAATGGATTTAATTAATAATTTGTCTGGTAGCAAAAATCATCGAATGCATCAGTTTTTGGTGGATTTTAAGCTCTGATGGAATGAGTGGACAAACAGCAACTGCTGTGTGCAGCTGTTCTGGAATGGAAACAGAAGATTGAAAAATGGCTGTGCCTCATATTACCTCCCGCAGTCAACTACTGCAGACAGAATTCTGCTGTGACTGTTTTTCTGTTACTGACATGAGAAAGCAGCTTAATGTTGACTGGACATCCACTGATGAGCTAGAAACAAGTACAAGACAAAAAAAAATGTTTAATCATTGGGAAAGTTCTTTGTCTGCTCAGAGGTTTGAGCGTGCACACAACTTTATGACTGACTCGCAAGGCATCGTCTGACAAGGACCCCGTTTAATGGATCAGAAAAGCATTTGTACAGGACAAAAACAGGCAAAACTGGGTGATTTGTTTTTATTTGTGATGAAATCAGACATATTATTGAAATGGGCATTCTGACTAACATAATATTGGCTATGCTCATGCATTAACCCAACATCCATTGATTATCAGTTAGCTAAAATTGCTAATTCCTCCAAAAATATTTGGCACCTTTGCGTTGAAGCCTCACAGGACATGCGAGACACTGATATATACATTCTGGACTCACACGCCAATCCAGCAGGGGGCGATTAATAGTCTATATATTAAAAGTGTGAGTGCATGATTTTATTTAGTGAGTACATAATATAATTGTATATATGGTAAAAATACATGGATGACACAAGAAAATTAAAACACGTATTTCCATAAATACTGATAATGATAACAGTGTGTGTATATGATAACAACAACCTAAACAATTTATAAATACTGTCCTCTGTAGTTAGAATTTTGTGTGAAAAGCCCTGGGCACTCCGATGTGCGAGTACAGTATATGCTTTTCAGTAACTGCCTTAATATGTTTATGTATTTGGTCTGTTGTGTCCTCTTGCTTGATGCTACAGTCTACAGCTTAACTCCAGCCAAAAAAAAAATCCACTGATGTTGAGGTAAAGTTATGGAAACATATGGCTTAGGTACTATATTCTTTCATCTATCATGTCATTGTGGAGTAGGTAAATTTTGTGTAAATTTAGGCAAGTCTATTGATACTCTGTAGGCACTGTATAATATACAATGGAGTATGACGGTAAATGTTTTTCTGCAGGCCTGACAGACAGCTGCAGGATATTGTTTACAAAATGGTTCCATTCCTTGAAGAGAGTAAGTTTATATTCATATAACTAACACAGTTTGTTCATCTGGATTTTATTTCCTCTCCTCTCAAAATTGTGATGTGATTGCTTTTTTTTTATAATCACAGTGGAAAGAGAACAAATGTGTAAATTCTACAGAGAGAGGGGCCTGGAGGTACCAAAAGCAGGTAAACAAGTTTAAACACACGAAGCATTAACTCCAGTTGGATGTCTTCAAGAAGAAATAACTGGACTTACTTCATTTGTTTTTATGTCATTTTTTTTCTCTATCACATATAAAGAGATTTGTCTGGCTCTTCAGTACAGGGGTTGCACAGTTTAATTCCGTTATTGAATCAGTGATTTTATAAGACATGCCTGCATGTGGCAGAGTGGAGGGCATCACTTTATAAGGTTTCTTGCTGATCTCCAAGAGATGTAGATTTCTGAAATATAAGAAGCTTGGGAACATGTAGTCTTTACATCATTGAGGAAGGAGGCGTACATTTTCACCCAGGAATTGTTTTTTTTTTTTAATTATTATTATTATTATTATTATTAATAATTTTTTTTCTTTAAAGACCACCAGAACATCGGGATTAAGGGTTGGCAATCGGATGGGCCAATTATCGGTGCTGATATTCAGCATTTTTACAAATATCTGTATTGGCCATTTATACTAGCCCATATGCCATTTATTTTTGCAGCGCTGCATGTGGCAACTCACTGGTCAGAAAATTCCGCTTTCACACCTATATAAAAAGAGATTGCAGTCGGTGACTTTAACGTTCCGTGAGTGCTGTGGAACTTTGCGCTGCCGTTATGCAGCTGAAAGAAGTGTCTCTGTCCATCTGACTGAAAGAAAAAAAAGTCCATAAAAATCCTTCAGTAAATCATCCAGCTCTCCTGCGTCTGTAGCCGCTGTTTTGTTCAGAAATTAAGTTTATTTTATAGTTTAAAGGCTTTTTGTTGGCTTGAAGCAGGAAAACAACAGACATACCATCTTTGCTGAATGAGGGGAGGGAAAGAGGGAGAGAGGAGGATTTATCCATTAAAAGAGCAGGTTTCACAGTCAAATCACTCCAGGTTCAGCTTTTTGTGGGGGCCAAGTGGTTAATGCGCTTGGTTTCTGTGTGGCAGGGGTGGGGAACCCTGCCCCTGCCACATGTGGAGTTAATGTGGAGTTATGTCCAGAAGGGCATCCAACATGAAGCTTGTGCCAAATCAACATGCAGATCCACCTTGGATCTGCTGTGGCGACCCCAAGTGAAAACAAGGCAGCAGCTGAAGAGACGTACTTACTACTACTACTACTAAAAAACAAAAAGAAAAACTAATGCAATCCCACTCAAAAATGATGAAAGAAAAAACTGTCAAGATGAGAGAAACACTCTTGTTCCTCTTGTATAAATTGTTGAGGTCTAAGGTTCTAAAATCATTCTAGACTGACACGCCATTCAAACTCATTGCTTAATTTATTACCCCCTTTGAAAAATGTCAGCTGCCTATTTTATAAACACTACCCAATTTAGAGCCAGTGGATCCACACAGGCAACACGGTAGTGTATATTATAATAGCCAAGTGGCCTCTGTGTGCGTGTATGTGTGTGGCTTCGATCAGAACTGACATTTGCCATTGGGTATGCTTATGTATTTTGGGTCAAGGATGAACGCTGCGAAAACGGAAAGTTGATAGCACAAATATTTTTGGAGGAATTAGCAATTTTAGCTTACTGATAATCAGTGGATGTTGTGCTGCAATGCACCATGGGAGTTTGGGGTTTTAAATGTTATTGTGGTTCATGTTAGTTTAACAGTGCTGTTAGTGTTATTGATTTATTGTGTTTTTGTAGTTCAATTGGTATAGTCAGTTTAAAGTGTTATGTTGCTCGTACCATGAGTGAGTCAAGTATTATGTCGGCACCATGAGTGAAATGTGTAGTGCTTTCAATGTCTTCCGCCACTGCCTCTGTTTGTCAAGTTAAAAGCACCTGCGTACCACAGAATACAGAAAGGACAAACAGCTGTGTGCAATTTTAACCACGTGCAAACTGGGGAGAGCTGATATTTGCCATTTGGGTCAAGGATGAGTGGCGCCAAAACCGAACATTGAGAGGACTAATATTTTTAGAAAAGCTATACATATTAGCTAACACTGTACAATGGACACTGATATTTACATTCTGGACTCACACGCCAATCCAGCAGGGGGCGATTAATAGTCTATTTATTAAAAGTGTGAGTGCATGATTTTATTTAGTGAGTACATAATATAATTGTAAAAACGTTAAAAATACATGGATGACACAAGAAAATTAAAACACGTATTTCCATAAATACTGATAAGTGTGTGTATATAACAACAACCTAAACAATTTATAAATACATTAAGACAGTAAACTAACATTTAAAAAGAGCTAATTAACAGGAAATAAAAGGGTTGAGTTCTTCTAAAAACATCTAAGGTTCTAAAAACATTCTGGAATCACACACCATTCCAACTCATTGTAAAAATGTTGCACAATTTATTACCACCCTTGAAAAATGTCAGCTACCTATTTTATAAACACTACCCAATCTAGAGCCTGTGGATCCCCAGGGACAATGTGCTAGTTTAAGTTAAATTGCCTCAAGTTGTGTCTTTTACAAAACATTACAAATCTTGAATTACTTTCATTTATTCTGCCGTGAGTGAGTGAATGAAGGGCCCATCATATCCAGCTAATGGCCCCTGACTTCAAGCATTGACAGGCCATTAGCCCATACCACTCTTTTAAAATATGAATGGCTGGTTTGTAACAAAGTCCCTCCCACAGCACTATTTGATTTGTTAGATGTCACAAGCTCACCCCATCACTACTGAGGGCTGCTGTCCCACAGACTGGCATAGAAGAAGCTAGCTGTCTTAAAGATGGGCCATGTGACATTTCTATTTCCTTTGCTGTGATCTACATTAGGGGTGGACTAATAAGGATTTTTAAGGGCCGATACCGATATGATTATTGACATGGTATGGAGGCTGACACCAATATTTGAGGCAGATATTTGCCTGCAATAAAACTGCGTCAAAATTTAGTATAGCACACACTTAGCACAAAACTTTCTTTAAAATGTTTTGCAGCATTTGTTTAGTTCACAGAACCTTTCAACATGACCTCCACAAAAACGGGCAAGGAGCTATAAATAACATTATGAAGTTGAACAAATAAATAAATAAATACAGCCGACACAGTTCCAGTCTGCACACTGCGTTCCACCAACCTGACTTAAAAAGCCAGTGGCCACAGATGAAACGATTACTCAAAAATTAACATTTAAAAGCTTAGCAAAATTTCACAGTTGATCACAGTATGAAAGGTTATGGGTTTCATGTCAGGATTATATAGCCCTTGATGACTACAGGCCTGTGGACTTTACATTCAGTCCCACCTTCTTGGCCACAGAAAATTGTCCCTATTCTTTTTTCTTTTTTTCTTTTTTCACCTTTTTAAGCTTCCTTTGGGAATGAGTTTTATTTTGCATTGAAACCTGCACTTTTCATGAATCATGAAGATGATGATTTTTATCAGCACATTTCTTTTTCTGTCTCTTCTTTTGTCACTAGTTGATTTTATTATTTTTCCTGTCCTCTTTTGAAGTGACTACCTCCCATCCAGGCCGTGCTGTGTTTAAGAGGCAGAAGAAGGATAACATTCCCCAGTCTGTGTTCACCATTCCCCCTGAGCTGGATGTGTCTCTGCTGCTGGAGTTTGTCGGGTGAGCAACTCCCTGCACATAAAATCACTTAACTGTCCCAAAAAAAATTCCTTAAATAGCAGCCTGTATATTCGCTAAACTCACAATTTAATTGTGATTCAACAGTTGGCAGTAGACCGTTGTTACATTGTTTGATGCGAGTACTCCGCAAGTTGCTCATGTGGAACGCATTGGGGAGCAAAGCGTTTTAATGTGGACATGCATGTTCCATGTAACTACATGGACATGGATGAATCTATGGATAACACTGCGGCAAATGTCCATATCTTACCCAAATTAGGTTGGAGAAAATCCCTTAATGGCCCAGTCACACGACACTTCACGAAGGGCAACGAAGCCCAAACGAAACAAGAAATCTGGACTTTTGTTGACGTTCGTCGGCATTGTTTAACCTTCACGCAGCTTAGTTCCTGCAGCTGGCGGTTCTTCAGGATTATTAAACTGTTGAAAAATTTGAGCGAATGCCACTGAAAACCTCAGTTTGTCTGTACTTTGTTTTGCTGTCGTTCTTGACTTTTTTTTTTCGTTTGCTTAGTTTTTGGAATGGTTAGCGTTTAGTTTGACTGTTCGATCAGCTGAATGTTTTCATACAGTACAGAAGCTGTTTCTGAGCGCTGCTGCCGCTGTGTTCATGTACCGTCAGAAATTACAGGGCAAACTCAGCCTGTTTGCTTGGATTATCGGGGGGGCGGGCTGTCAGCTTCACTGGGCTCAGGCACCTTATATAGGCCAGATTAGGATAATTCAAGTATTTCATCACAAAGATTTCTTTTATTTGTTCATTTTCTATATCTGCTTATTCCAATTAATGGTCACAGGGGATTGTAGCACGGCCGAAACGTATAGACAAACAAATACATTCACACACTCACATCTGCAGTTAAGTTAGAGACACCAACACAAACGATTTATGACCACTAACTAAGAGGCAGAGCAGAGTGTTCTTAACTCTCTGGTTTGTCTTTCCCATCCTTCCCCACAAGCTGACCTGCATAATAGTGTTATGGACACACAGATAAGCTGACTTACAGCCGCTGTAGAGTGTCGCAAAATGAACAGTTCTTTCAGGAAGCTATACATGTTCACAAATCTGTGTTCTTTTCTTTTTTGGTGCCAACTTTAATCACTCGGTCTAAAGTTGTTTGAAGGCTGCATCATTACTGCCATAGTGTAACAAATCAGCAAGTTCATTACACTTAGTCCCCCTGACATAAACACTTATCATGAACAATTCTCATTGTTCATGATTCAACTTTGGATGCTGTAGCTCCTCTGAAAAAGAGAGCTTTAAATCAGAAGTGTCTGACTCCGTGGTATAACTCACAAACTCGTAGCTTAAAGCAGATAACCCGTAAGTTGGAGAGGAAATGGCGTCTCACTAATTTAGAAGATCTTCACTTAGCCTGGAAAAAGAGTTTGTTGCTCTATAAAAAAGCCCTCCGTAAAGTTAGGACATCTTTCTACTCATCACTAATTGAAGAAAATAAGAACAACCCCAGGTTTCTTTTCAGCACTGTAGCCAGGCTGACAAAGAGTCAGAGCTCTATTGAGCTGAGTATTCCATTAACTTTAACTAGTAATGACTTCATGACTTTCTTTGCTAACAAAATTGTGACTATTAGAGAAAAAATTACTCATAACCATCCCAAAGATGTATCGTTATCTTTGGCTGCTTTCAGTGATGCCGGTATTTGGTTAGACTCTTTCTCTCCGATTGTTCTGAGTTATTTTCATTAGTTACTTCATCCAAACCATCAACATGTTTATTAGACCCCATTCCTGCCAGGCTGCTCAAGGAAGTCCTACCATTATTTAATGCTTCAATCTTAAATATGATCAATCTATCTTTGTTAGTTGGCTATGTACCACAGGCTTTTAAGGTGGCAGTAATTAAACCATTACTTAAAAAGCCATCACTTGACCCAGCTATCTTAGCTAATTATAGGCCAATCTCCAACCTTCCTTTTCTCTCAAAGATTCTTGAGAGGGTAGTTGTAAAACAGCTAACTGATCACCTGCAGAGGAATGGTCTATTTGAAGAGTTTCAGTCAGGTTTTAGAATTCATCATAGTACAGAAACAGCATTAGTGAAGGTTACAAATGATCTTCTTATGGCTTCGGACAGTGGACTTATCTCTGTGCTTGTTCTGTTGGACCTCAGTGCTGCTTTTGATACTGTTGACCATAAAATTTTATTACAGAGATTAGAGCATGTCATAGGTATTAAAGGCACTGCGCTGCGGTGGTTTGAATCATATTTGTCTAATAGATTACAGTTTGTTCATGTAAATGGGGAATCTTCTTCACAGACTAAAGTTAATTATGGAGTTCCACAAGGTTCTGTGCTAGGACCAATTTTATTCACTTTATACATGCTTCCCTTAGGCAGTATTATTAGACGGTATTGCTTAAATTTTCATTGTTACGCAGATGATACCCAGCTTTATCTATCCATGAAGCCAGAGGATACACACCAATTAGCTAAACTGCAGGATTGTCTTACAGACATAAAGACATGGATGACCTCTAATTTCTTGCTTTTAAACTCAGATAAAACTGAAGTTATTGTACTTGGCCCCACAAATCTTAGAAGCATGGTGTCTAACCAGATCTTTACTCTGGATGGCATTTCCCTGACCTCTAGTAATACTGTGAGAAATCTTGGAGTCATTTTTGATCAGGATATGTCATTCAAAGCGCATATTAAACAAATATGTAGGACTGCCTTTTTGCATTTACGCAATATCTCTAAAATCAGAAAGGTCTTGTCTCAGAGTGATGCTGAAAAACTAATTCATGCATTTATTTCCTCTAGGCTGGACTATTGTAATTCATTATCAGGTTGTCCTAAAAGTTCCCTAAAAAGCCTTCAGTTGGTTCAGAATGCTGCAGCTAGAGTACTGACGGGGACTAGCAGGAGAGAGCATATCTCACCCGTGTTGGCCTCTCTTCATTGGCTTCCTGTTAATTCTAGAATAGAATTTAAAATTCTTCTTCTTACTTATAAGGTTTTGAATAATCAGGTCCCATATTATCTTAGGGACCTCGTAGTACCATATTACCCCATTAGAGCGCTTCGCTCTCAGACTGCAGGCTTACTTGTAGTTCCTAGGGTTTGTAAGAGTAGAATGGGAGGCAGAGCCTTCAGCTTTCAGGCTCCTCTCCTGTGGAACCAGCTCCCAATTCAGATCAGGGAGACAGATACCCTCTCTACTTTTAAGATTAGGCTTAAAACTTTCCTTTTCGCTAAGGCTTATAGTTAGGGCTGGATCAGGTGACCCTGGACCATCCCTTGGTTATGCTGCTTTAGACGTAGACTGTGGGGGGGTTCCCATGATGCACTGTTTCTTTCTCTTTTTGCTCCGTATGCATCACTCTGCATTTAATCATTAGTGATCGATCTCTGCCCCCCTCCACAGCATGTCTTTTTCCTGGTTCTTTCCCTCAGCCCCAACCAGTCTCAGCAGAAGACTGCCCCTCCCTGAGCCTGGTTCTGCTGGAGGTTTCTTCCTGTTAAAAGGGAGTTTTTCCTTCCCACTGTAGCCAAGTGCTTGCTCATAGGGGGTCGTTTTGACCGTTGGGGTTTTTCATAATTATTGTATGGCCTTGCCTTACAATCAGTGTTGCCACAGTTACTTTGAAAAAGTAACTTAGTTACTTTACTGATTACTCAATTGTAAAAGTAACTTAGTTACTTTACTGATTACTCAATTGTAAAAGTAACTAAGTTAGATTACTAGTTACTTTTTTAGTTACTTTTCCCAGCTGCCGACAACAACCCTCTGCCACCTCAACATGACAATACCTGTTTTGCCAAAACTCACTTTATAGTCACCCTTTCTTGACTTCAATGAAAATAAATACTTGTTTTATAAAAAGTAAAATAGACGTCTTTCTTGACCTCATATTTAACTGTTGACAGCACTGTAACAGTAAAACTTGCAATTTCGAGCCTACATTGTTTCTAAAGGTAACTATTAAATTCTAACATTTTTCTAACATTTAAATTCTCTCTAAACATTTTACTTGTCGAAATTATTATTTTAAGCAATATTAGTTGTAGTAAAAAACGGCTTCAAAATTGCACCTTTAATCTAGGGTGTTGTGGGGGGGTCACATCCCTGCCCCACGCCCTCATTCCATCTGGATTCGCCCCTGCTTTGGCGTTGGAGCACAAAGAATGGATAACATTTATTTATGCAGAAAACATGACCAGATTTACAGGTAAGAAAGTTTTATTGCATTTTCACATCATGTGGTCCTCAGAAAGAGAGTTTAGGTGCATTTGAGTGGAAAATAGTGTTAGTTGTTGACGCGTCGCGGAGGATCAGCTGTTTTTAACGAGACGATACGGAGCGGCTCAGCTCAGAATTCTAAATAAAGGAGGAAAAAAAGTATAAAAATGTCTTTGTAAAGTTCAGTGCAGGTGTGCTGATCACCGCGCTTTAAGAGGTGACGACGAGTCGAGCAGCTGCAAAAAACCGCGGATTAAAAGCTCACAGCTCACTTAAAGTGGGCAGTTCAGTCGAACCCCGACCTCCTGCCCACGGACCAAGTTTAATGCTGTTATCGACCCACAATGAAAAATAATAGTAACGCACAGTGACATGGAGAAGTAACTTTAATCTGATTACTGATTTGGAAAGATTAACGCATTAGATTACTCGTTACTAAAAAAAGTGGTCAGATTAGAGTAACGCGTTACTAAGTAACACGTTACCGGCATCACTGCTTACAATATAGAGCGCCTTGGGGCAACTGTTTGTTGTGATTTGGCGCTATATAAAAAAAAAGTTGATTGATTGATTATATTTTAAATGATGTTGTGACTGCAGATTGCTGCCCAGTTGTGCCTGAACTTTGGTTTCATATATGACTGGATTTATGCCTCCTGATTGTTTCTGCTGTGAAATCAGACCAAAACATTCAGTAACATGTATACACCACTTGATGGCGTTATTATTACAGCATCATTGTTAATGTAACTCGTGTGTGTGTGTGTGTGTGTGTGTGTGTGTGTGCGTGCGTGCGTACGTACCCAGGGCTGAAGAAGGCATTAACAACTACAAGGTAATGAATCAGTTTTTGATGGTCTTTTTAATTAAACATTGGTTAGGTGTTTTTTTCTTCTTTAAGTGAATTTAAGTTCCTGTTTGATGACAGAATCTGTGGTCAAGCTCTTCTTCAATTCTTTACAGTATTCTGGAAATATTTTTGGTCAGAGAACAACCGTATGAAACATTCAGTTTAGCAACACACAAACACTGAATACTTTGGAGTTTGTGCACGGTTGACATACAGACACATCAAAACCAGATTTCTGCTTAAAGTGCCCCTTACATGGTCTAAAGTAATTTTAATCGCGAAGGAGCAGGTGGAATCCAAAAACCTATCTCTAATGTAAGTCTGCAGAATTAATTGCATTAAATTATTAATACCTTCATGAGAATTCATTATTTGATAACAATTCTGATGCATTTTCATTCATATCAGACTTTATCATTCACCTGTGATTACTACCTGCAGTAATATTGTGGCCACATGCATTACTGCTTGTAAAATTTTGGGTGACGCCTGAAACATATCGCCAGTGTTGCATGCACATCATTTCTGACACACTCGACTGATGTGCACTTGTGTGTATTTATGCCGGGCTGCATATGTGTTGCTGCTCGTTGCGCATCATTTGACTATGATAATGGCTTTCTCTCATAACTGTATGGTCTGTGGCTGTTTTTGGAAGTGTATTTTTTTTGTTGTTGTTTTTTTTTTTTGTTTGTTTTTTTTTTCCCCAGTGTAAAATCAGCTTAGAGTGTCTATTTTAGCTGCAGGAAAAATAGCCGATGGGTTTGTGCTCTAGAGGAGCATAGCAGCCGTGATGCGAGACACACTTCTGGGACACTTTCCCTCATACAGGCAGTTTGCAAGGTTTAGTCTTTTTTTTTAACATGATTGCTTAAATGAAAATCAACATGTGATGTATGCCGTGTGGTTCAGGCCTGACATAAGCTTTAAAGCTGAACTAAATGAAATGTTCTCCTGCCCACATATGCCCGACTGTTGGGTGATGTGGTGGAGCTGAATTGGAGTGGATATTGTTGTGAAGATGTTTATGCTGAATGATATTTTGTAAGCTTTGTGTTCATCTGTCTTTAGCCGTTAGAGAGGCGTTATGTTCGTGTGTCTGGTGAGGCCACCATTCGCCATGTGGAGTTGTTCATCAGGAGGAAGATGGAGCTTAGCCCAACCTGCCAGGTGAGACAGTCACAGTTACTTCATAGTCGAGTTGTTTTACACGTTTGTTGGAAAAACCGATTAGTTGCTAACATTTTGGGTTATGTCATCATCTTCCACTGCCCTCATGCCACCACAGTTGTGGTTTTGTTTTTGTTTGTTTGTTTGTTCCCCCCCCCCTCCACGTTTTGTCTCCAGTTGAAGTGTGCCTCAACATTTCTCTGTCAAATACTGTGAATCTGTGGTGTGCATCACGACTGTGTCTTCTGTAGGTCGATGTGGTTTGTGGAGATCACCTCCTCGAAAACTACCAGCTACTCAAAGATGTACAGAAATCTGTGGGAAGAGAGGCTCTACAGGTAAATAACCAGCAGAGTTTCATACTTTTTTATTTTATTTTTTCTGTGATACTGTCACAAATGCGTCACATTTTTGTGATGCTGTCAAGTTGAGTTCACTATTTCTAACCATAACCCCAAATTTTATATCTCACAGAAAAGTAACGCATTTCATGACTGTATCACGAACGAATAGATTCAATTATTTTTCGTGATGCCATCACAAACCATTGTGAGATTGGGTTGTAAATAACAGACTTTAACAAGTTAACACACAGATGTGGTGTTATGACATTATGAAATGATATTTTTCAAATATTTGAATACTTAATATTTAAGTTACCATTACAGCAAATGCATTCAATTGGTACAGTGGGCTTTAATTAATTATAGAGGTACATTTTGTAGAAAGCCAAGAACTCTGAAACTTGACCGATGAAATGTTCTGGGTCTTGTGGTAACTTTGTTCCAGGATGGTTTGCTGGTTCTGCACTTTGGCTTGGTCCTGCCACATCATTCTTGAGTTGAGCAGATGGATGATGGGAACTAAGCGAGGGAGTGAACTGAAATGTACACTGTTATTTTCATTGAAGTCCAGTCTTAATGTGAGGTAAAGTTTCTGTATGGACATTGTAAATACTCCAACATGGTCATGTTAAAGTCAGAACAAATGCAACATGATCATTTGGTCACAGAAACAACTATAAGAACACTCAGCTCACATCCCTCTGTCTAGGATGGGCAATCCTGGAATTGTGCTTTGGGATTACCATCTTTATTGGAGGTTTGCGGTCCCTTTTTTGCACAGTGTAGCAACTTTGTTAATGTCACTCACTGTCTGTTTGTCTGTCATGACATTTTGTTTAGTTAAGTTTGTCAGTGTATTAGTTTTTCAGAAATTGAAATAAATTTTGCAGCATCTCACTATATATATATATATATATATATATATATATATATATATATATATATATATATATATATATATATATATAATATGAAAATTTGCTGCCATTGTGCAAAAATTAGAATTTGTGTTCAATACAGAAAAAAGTTGTGTGGCATAAATAAAGCTGTACTGGAAGCTGTATTATCACTTCGCATACAATGATGATTTATATATATATATATATATATATATATATATATATATATATATATCATCATTCCGTTCCTCATCAGATTTCCAGTGTTACCTGTTGTAAATGTTTTGCTGAATCTCACTATCAGATAGAGCAACACTGATGATCACAACTTCCACTGAAGAAGTGATAATAAAGCTTCCAGTACAGCTTTATTTATGCCACACAACTTTTTTCTGTATTGAACACAAATTCTAATTTTGACACAATGGCAGCAAATTTTCAACTCCAAAAAGCTTCATAGTGCGTTTAGTAAACATCCACTACAGCTGCTTGTAAGTGTCACTTTTGACTGAGGCAGCAAAAAAGAATTCTAGGAAATCAACTGCCCTCCAGGAGTTGTGATGGTATGATGTGCACCCCTTGGCCTCAGGTTGTAGTACTGCAAGGGGGAAAGCTGCTTATTGTGATTTAATTGTGCTGGTATTAAGATAGAGATTTAATTGTCCATCTCCTCCTGGGCTGGTAAGAGTTTAAGGTGAGGGGTTGAGTGCATCCCAGCCAGTTTGTGTGAGCAATAACTCAAAAAGAAATATCATCTTACACATCTTGAGCATAAAAGGGCATTTTGATTTTAATACGGGTGAATGTTGAGCACCACATCAATCGAAAATGCAGTGTTGTTTAGCATAGGTAATCTCTCATGGACATGTCTGCTACCTTCTCAATGTTTCACCTGCTTTCATGTGAGCTAATAAATTATTTAGGATGAAATGTACAACAGAACATGAAAGTAAAACTAATTAAGCAATGACTTTTTGTCACTACTGCTGCATATTAGTAGTGATGGCAAACCTGAAAAACTGCTTTGAAATGTTTGAACACCTTTGAAGCACCCATTTTTCTGAACGTTTTTCTGGAGTCTGTGTGAAAGAATGACAAACGATGTGTTGCCACCTGCTGGACAGTTCAGTAATGTGGATCCATATCAGATTATTACTGTTCATACTGTTAAAGGCTTCAGTCCGTGCAGGGTCTGTACGTGCACAAGCATGTAGTTTGCTTGCTTGTTTATTTTAAAAAGTACATTCCCACCTAAACTGATGTGGTGAATTTATTTGTAACATACATAATCACAGTCATATCTGTTTCCTGCAGGAAAGTAATGATGCAGTAGGAATGTTATTTAGGAGAGAAATCTCCACTTTCTAGCCGTGACCCTGTTAATAGCTTTGGACTTAACTGCATGAACGAACATGAGCTTCGAGCATTGGCAGCACCAGCCATGGGAAATGAAAATTCACATCTTTTAGAAAACATTGATAACTGAGCGACTGCACTGGTCAGTATGTGCAGAGTGATCAGCGGCCACTTGAAGTTGACCACACAATAATCGTCATGTGAACATCAAGATCATTTATGGAGAGACTAGTCTATTGCTCTTTTAATGTGAGAGAAAAAAAATGCGCGCATCACTTCCCCCCCAACCTTCAAAACAAAGACAGTGTAATAATGCTTTTGAGCACTGCCATCGCACAGAGTAGACTCGCACGTTGAGCATGCAGCGTCACCTCTCACGGCTTCTTGAAACAAAACCCCTAATAATGCACTAAAACTGCAGCTCTTGCAATTTCTCAAATGCACTGTTTAAAATGGAGGTTTCAGTTTTAGGTTCTGGGACTGTCATGAAACATTTTCAGGTGTTCAGATTTTCCACTTGAGAATGTAAGAGTTGGGTAAAAGTTGACTTTTGGCCTGAAACTTAGGTGATTTCCAAGTTTGTCTGTGAAGCATGTACACAATATTTGTTGGAAAATCTGCATCTGTTAACTCATCTTTCGGGAAACGCGACATGTTGTTTTTGTTGTTTGTTTACAGGTGTGAAATGATATACCATTCTATGTGGTTATAGTTTCAAATGGATAAATATTTAAAAGGGCTTTGATTGAAAGGACTTGCGCAACTGCCACTACCAAAGGTGAATGTGTTTCCTGAGAAACGGAGGACTGTTAATTTTTGTATAAACTGCTAATGTAACATTGATGCAAATGATTTGTAAACAGTGCTTGTAGCTGATTTTATAAGATGTGTAAAAAGAGTTTGTATGGTGTTTGATGGGATTTCTTACCTTTCCTACTGGTTTTTGTCACTTTGATTTAATAATAAAAAGACTTTGCAGTGATCTTTAAGGTCTAGTATTGATTGAGCTGCTGACGCTGATTAGAAATGTCGAGTCACCGAAAGAAATGTAGAAAAGTGAGTTTGTAATTCTGTGAAGGATTGTGGTTTGTCATTTCAAGGCTCCTCCTTTACAGAACCTCCCCCCAAAATGAGATTGTTTCTATTTTAAGATCAGACCAGCTTCTTCAAGTATTGTTTAAAAACTCCTGTCTTGTCAGTGCTCAGCACCTTTGTTTAGCTTCTTCTTAATCTGGCAATATAATCATTGCCAGATTGGACCAACAACTTGTGTGAAAAATGTATTTTGCCCTAACGTGACGTTAAAGTAATAATATCCTGTTGATCTGACTCCAAATGTATTCTCTGGTAGTCTCAAATTCAGTGTTTGATGCCACTTACACCAAGGTCTATAGAAATCTTAATTTGAAAAACTGTCCCACAGCCTTGGAAAGTAAGAAATAAAACCCTTTTTATCTAGATCTTCCCCTAAATTAAATGGCACTGTTCCAGGAGAGGATCAAGAGTTTCATGAGGATTTGAGAAAACTGATTAGTTTTTGTGTCAGTGAACAACCCAGCAGCTGATGCCGATTAAAAACTCACCAACAGTGTTCTTTAGCTTGTCATAACATTATATTTATTGCAAATGCAACAATGGCAAGCAGGAGTCCACTATGCGTGTTTGTTGATATGTAGGTTAAATAGTCAGGTCCACAAGTATTTGGACAGTTGGAGTTTTGCTTCTGTGCAACGCCAAAATGAAGTTGAAATGAAACAAAGTGCTTGCAGTGCAGGGTTCAGGTTTTAATTAAAGTAGTTCAACAAAAATCTCAAAAGTTCAGGAATTACAGGCAATTTTATTCACAGGTAATATGAAGTGGAACAAAAAGGGATACAACAGAAAACAGGTGCACAACAGCAAAAAGGTGCACTATGCAGTTTCTCTAGTCAGCCACAGAAGCCTGTAAGTCCTTCAGAGTTGTTTTTGTGGCTTCCCTCATGAGTATCCTTGTACAGATTTGTCACACAGTACCATACTGTTTGGATTCCTTAATAACTGATGTACGTAAATGAATTCTAAGACTCAATCAGTGACTTGGCAATGTACCCTTCTCCTGAGTCGTCTAATTTCGGTCGTGTATAGACTTGAAAAATAAGGGAAACATTGTCACTGTCCAGATATGTATGGACTTAACTACATGTGAATCTTCAGAAAGCAAGTTACATGTGTATGCATTGTGCGAATGCTTTAGTTTTCTTTGAGAAAGTACCATTTATTTGGGTTTTCAGGTTACCATCTTGTTTACTATTTCACATTTGTGGTAATACGTAAAAATCTTTGTGAGAAAATTTGCCATTTTAGAGAACAAAGGTGATCTGAATAAGTTCAAGAATTAAACGTATGACTAAGTATAGTGAAAGAAAATGCTGAATCCAAACAACTAAACTGTCCTATTGAAAGCTAAAAAGACCTCAAACACTTTGCCTTTGTTAATGTTTTAGACCTATTCTGTATTGAAAGTAATGACTTGAACTGGCGGTTTCTGTCCTGGTATGTCTCATTGATGACTCTTCAGTTGTTGGAGTTTACGTCTGCCTCATCCTTCTTGTTCAGTTTGTCCTCAGTGATCTTAAAGTTTTCCTTCCGAACACCCTCCTCCCTCTGGCTGCTCTTGGAGGAGCTCACTGTGATCTGTGGCTGGTAACTGTAGCTGGCTGCTCCAAACGAAACCCCAGAATTAAAGTGAGTCTCCTCTCCTTCCAACAGTTTCCTTAAGACAAAACAAAAATATATCAGGATGGCATACTGTTTGCATTTCTTAATGGTTAAAGTAAATTTTGTCAAAGACTTATTCAGGGACTTGGAAATGTGTAAAGAAGTCAGTCCTGTATACGTCCTAAGGCCTGTTGGTGCTTATCCCTGGATAATGAAGTGTGACGCGGATGAGATTCTGGACAGGACCCCAGTCTGTCACAGGTTACTTCCCCAGCTGAGGCCAGTCCACATTAACAGTTGGGGTGACACAATATACAAGTAATGAATGTTTGAGTACAATGGTAACAATATTTCATGAGGCGAAAGATGGAATGTACCATTCAACAAGGTCTCGTTGAATGGTACATTCCATCTTTCGCCTCATGAAATATTCTTACATTGCATGAATGAAAAAACAATTGTTTATATAACACCTAACAGTCCTGACGATGTAGTCCGTACCTGCTGCTGTGCATTAAATTCTTCGTGTACACACTGCCATCTACTTTCCTCAGTCCGGTGAAAAATTGCAACAGAACTTTGTAGAGCTCTCAATCCGACAGTGCTAGTACTGCAGGTATAGATGTGCCAGGGAATACTGAAAATGTCTCTACAGGGCTTACGCTGTAAATTCAGTAAGGTATATCTTATATATTCTATTCCAATTCTAAGGTGGAACTATGCCAGTATACAAAGGTATATCTAAAAAGGAAGAGTAAAATAGGAGAGTAGAAATAGTAGAGTAGAGCCACTTAGGTGCCTGGTCTTGAGAATCAGGGATGGTGTACGACTTCAGTTGTTCAACAGTCCGGGGTCTCTGTTGTCATATTTTGCGCTTCATAATGCGCCACACACTTTAAATGGGTGACAGGTCTGCACTGCAGGCAGGCCAGTCTACAACCCCTGGCAAAAATTATGGACTCACCGGCCTCGGATGATGTTCATTCAGTTTAATTTTGTACAAAAAAAGCAGATCACAGACATGACACAAAACTAAAGTCATTTCAAATGGCAACTTTCTGGCTTTAAGAAACACTATAAGAAATCAAGAAAAAAATTGTGGCAGTCAGAAACGGTTACTTTTTTAGACCAAGCAGAGGGAAAAAAAATATGGACTCACTCAATTCTGAGGAATAAATTATGGAATCACCCTGTAAATTTTCATCCCCAAAACTAACACCTGCATCAAATCAGATCTGCTCGTTAGTCTGCATCTAAAAAGGAGTGATCACACCTTGGAGAGCTGTTGCACCAAGTGGACTGACATGAATCATGGCTCCAACACGAGAGATGTCAACTGAAACAAAGGAGAGGATTATCAAACTCTTAAAAGAGGGGAAATCATCACGCAATGTTGCAAAAGATGCTGGTTGTTCACAGTCAGCTGTGTCTAAACTCTGGACCAAATACAAACAACATGGGAAGGTTGTTAAAGGCAAACATACTGGTAGACCAAGGAAGACATCAAAGCGTCAAGACAGAAAACTTAAAACAATATGTCTCAAAAATCGAAAATGCACAACAAAACGAACGAATGGGAGGAAACTGGAGTCAACGTCTGTGACTGAACTGTAAGAAACTGCCTAAAGGAAATGGGATTTACATACAGAAAAGCTAAATGAAAGCCATCATTAACACCTAAACAAAAAACAAGGTTACAATGGGCTAAGGAAAAGCAGTCGTGGACTGTGGATGACTGGATGAAAGTCATATTCAGTGATGAATCTCGAATCTGCATTGGGCAAGGTGATGATGCTGGAACTTTTGTTTGGTGCCGTTCCAATGAGATTTATAAAGATGACTGCCTGAAGAGAACGTAAATTTCCACAGTCATTGATGATATGGGGCTGCATGTCAGGTAAAAGCACTGGGGAGATGGCTGTCATTACATCATCAATAAATGCACAAGTTTACGTTGATATTTTGGACACTTTTCTTATCCCATCAATTGAAAGGATGTTTGGGGATAATGAAATCATTTTTCAAGATGACAATGCATCTTGCCACAGGGCAAAAACTGAAAACATTCCTTGCAAAAAGACACATAGGGTCAATGTCATGGCCTGCAAATAGTCCGGATCTTAATCCAAATGAAAATCTTTGGTGGAAGTTGAAGAAAATGGTCCATGACAAAGCTGATCTGGCAACAGCAATCAGAGAAAGTTTGAGACAGATTGATGAAGAGTACTGTTTGTCACTCATTGGCTCTCAGTCCATGCCTCAGAGAATGCAAGCTGTTATAAAAGCCAGAGATGGTGCAACAAAATACTAGTGATGTGTTGGAGCGTTCTTTAGTTTTTCATGATTCCATAATTTTTTTTTTCCTCAGAATTGAGTGAGTCCATATTTTTTTTTCCCTCTCCTTGGTCTAAAAAGTAACCGTTACTGACTGCCACAATTTTTTTTTTTTTTTCCTGATTTCTTATAGTGTTTCTTAAAGCCAGAAAGTTGCCATTTGAAATGACTTTAGTTTTGTGTCATGTCTGATCTGCTTTTTTTTTCTACAAAATTAAACAACTGAATGAACATCCTCCGAGGCCGGTGATTCCATAATTTTTGCCAGGGGTTACCCGCACTCTTTTACTATGAAGCTACGCTGTTGTAACACATGCAGAATGTGGCTTGGCATTGTCTTGCTGAAATAAGCAGGAACGTCTCTGAAAAAGATGTTGCTTGGATGGCAGCATGTGTTGCTCCAAAACCTGGATGTGCCTTTCAGCATTCATAGTTCAGTTTCTGGATATTGTTGATGTTTGGCTTTCGCTTTGCATGGTAGAGTTGTAACTTGCACTTGTAGATGTACAAACGAACTGTGTTAACTGACAATGGTTTCTGAAGTGTTACTGAGCCCACGTGGTTAAGATCCTTTATACAGTGATGTTGGTTTTTAATACAGTGCCGCCTGAGGGATCGAAGGTCATGTGCATTCAATGTTGGTTTTCAGCCTTGCCGCTTACATGTAGAAACTTCTCCAGATTCTCTGAATCTTCTGATTATATTATGGACTGTAGATGATGGAATCCCTAAATTCTTTGCAATTGAACATTGAGAATCATTGTTCTTAAACTGTTGGACTATTTATTTATTTGCGCATTTCACAAAGTGGTGATCCTCGCCCCATCTTTGCTCGTGAACAGCCAAGCCTTTTTGGGGATGCTCCTTATTACCCAATCATAACACTCACCTGTTTCCAAACAGGTGTTCTTTGAGCATTCATCAATTTTCCCAGCCTTTTGTTGCCCAGTCCCAACTTTTTTGAAACGTGTTGCAGGCATCCATTTCAAAATGAGCAAATGTTTGCACAAAAACAATAGTTTATCAGTTTGAACATTAAATATCGTCTTTGTGGTGTATTCAATTGAATACAGGTTGAGGAGGATTTGCAAATCATTGTATTCTGTTTTTATTTACATTTCACGCAATGTCCCAACTTCATTGGAATTGGAGTTGTAGAAGGAATTTGAAGGGGTTGGGGGGGAGGGGGGTGCAGGGCAGAGCAAGGTTATCTGCCTGAAGCTGGATAAATGATTCTGTTTTCATTAAACAGACAGAAAGCAGCTACAACCTGTAGGCAGCGATCTCGATGTCCAGAGCCATCTTGACGTTGAGTAGGTCCTGGTACTCCCTCAGATGTTGAGCCATCTCACCCTTCAGGTTCCTCAGTTCACTATCAAGGTGCCCAATAGTGTCCTGCAAATGACACAAGTTCATGTAATCATGTTTTTTTTTTTTGTTTGTTTGTTTTTTTATTACTACTATTTTTTTTTTTTTTTTTTCCCCATAAATACCTCTGTTTCCTTTTACTTATAATGGCTGCGAGTCTACTGGAGCTTATCCCAGAGTTCCTTCCCATTGTAGGCTTGGAGGGCACCATTCACTTTCACATTTACACTTACGTTCTGTTTGAGCGTCATTAATTAGCTCCCAGTCTATAGCAATGTGTACGGTACTTGAGCAAAACCTTGAACTCCAAGTTACTACAAACAGATAAAACCAGATGTTTTTATCAGGACGATCATCCAGCTATAAAACTCAGCCAAGGCCATTAAAAAGCGTGTCCACCCTACAAATAAGTGGCAACTCATCAAAAGCGTATTTTTCTCTAATACTACAGGAAAAATAAATCCACCAAACAAGCTTGTGTAGGTAGGTACTGCCAAACTGACACGATGTAAGCGCCCTAACGTTTGGTGCCAGTTCTGCCCCTGATGATTGCTTTCTTTGCACCTTTGTGTGTTTTTAAATGATTGAAACATGTTCTTCAGTACTGATGACAAATCTGATATCAAAGATTCTAAATCTTTTTTAAACAACTTGCCTATTATTTATGTATATATTTATTTACAGTAAAAACAGTCATCAAAAATCATTTTAGAATGTCAGCAGTGGAGTTTGTATAATTGCACTACAACAGTATGTTCTCTCTGAGTTTATGCTCATTTAAACACTTTTGTCTTCTGTTTCATTTCATACTAATAAAAATGTGCTTGTAAATAATATGGTTTAGTTTTTCATTTGTCAGTTTGTATTCAAAGCTGCAGAAAAAGTCAAAATGTAAAAATGCACCAATTGAAGTATTGTTTTAAAACATTTTCAACATTGAGTAAAATCATTTTAATAAATAGGCTTGTTTTGAGATTTATGTAACCAGCTTGTAAACTATCAAATCAGCCGCCTGCATCATTGTGACTCTGGTGTATGTGTGTATTTAAATCTGTTATCACTGTTCCATCATGTATGCACTCGCAGCCCGTCTGTGGTCTTAATAAACACGTGATTACAGTTAATATTTTTTAAAAATCTAATATTGCTTCAGTGCTACTATGGAATAACCAGATTACTAACAACCACGTGACCTGCCACATTTTATTAAAGAATAATGCTTCATTCTTTTTTGGCATAAAATATCTTTTGGCTTTACAGAGCCCGATGGAAGAGGACAAGCTTGTTGCATTGGATTTAGTCAGAGGTTAATCTCACAGACCAGAATCAATCCTCTAAGAAGAGGATTGGCTGGTCACGCAGTTCTTCAGACATTGAAGGTCACATCTCCATTCCGAGCTCTGAATTCAACTGTATGAGTGACTTCAAACTCTCAAATAGCTGCTTTTTGTTTAACTCAGTTAAAAAAAAAAAAAAAAATACAACAGGACTTTTTATTAAACATGCTCAGAGGTTCAGGTAACCGAATAAAGATTTTATTGATTTTTATAATCTATAGAGATTGTGCAAATTTAATTAATTCAGTAAATTATGTCCAAGGTTCAGTGAGATTATTCTGTTCATCTGTTTATGTCCACCTAGGATGTAAGAAAATCCTCAGGATTTATTTATTTATTTTTTTTCTGTCTGTCTGTTAGAAAGATTACATCAAAACTACTGCACGGATTTTGCTGAAATTTTCACCACAGATGGATATTATGTCATGGAAGACTCCATTAAATTTTGTAGGTGATCCAGATTCCGGATCAGGATTTAAATTTATACACTTCATTTCACCAAATTTGCACCGAACATTGGTGTTAGGCCTTGGAAGTCTCCATTCAATTTTGGAGGTGATCTGGACCTGGATTCTAGATCAGGATTTTACTTTGTTGACTTTTAAGTGTTATGTCATGGACATGGATCAGTATGCAGTTATTACATTGTGTTGTGAAGTCCAGGTGAAGTCTGGGTCACGATGTGAATCACATATAGTTGTATGTAAAAGTTTGAGCACCCCTGAAGATTTCCACGATTTTCCTTTATTGATCATTGGTTGTTTGGATCAGCAATTTCAGTTAAATATACTCAACAAAAATATAAACGCAACACTTTTTGTTTTGCTCCCATTTTGTATGAGATGAACTCAAAGATCTAAAACTTTTTCCACATACACAATATCACCATTTCCCTCAAATATTGTTCACAAACCAGTCCAAATCTGTGATAGTGAGCACTTCTCCTTTGCTGAGATAATCCATCCCACCTCACAGGTGTGCCATACCAAGATGCTGATTAGACACCATGATTAGTGCACAGGTGTGCCTTAGACTGCCCACAGTAAAAGGCCACTCTGAAAGGTGCAGTTTTATCACACAGCACAATGCCACAGATGTTGCAAGATTTGAGGGAGCGTGCAATTGGCATGCTGACAGCAGGAATGTCAACCAGAGCTGTTGCTCGTGTATTGAATGTTTATTGCTCTACCATAAGCCGTCTCCAAAGGCGTTTCAGAGAATTTGGCAGTACATCCAACCAGCCTCACAACCGCAGACCACGTGTAACCACACCAGCCCAGGACCTCCACATCCAGCATGTTCACCTCCAAGATCGTCTGAGACCAGCCACTCGGACAGCTGCTGAAACAATCGGTTTGCATAACCAAAGAATTTCTGCACAAACTGTCAGAAACCGTCTCAGGGAAGCTCATCTGCATGCTTGTCGTCCTCATCGGGGTCTCGACCTGACTCCAGTTCGTCGTCGTAACCGACTTGAGTGGGCAAATGCTCACATTCGCTGGCGTTTGGCACGTTGGAGAGGTGTTCTCTTCACGGATGATGCAAAGGAGATGTATTGCACTGCATGAGGCAAATGGTGGTCACACCAGATACTGACTGGTATCCCCCCCATGAAACAAAACTGCACCTTTCAGAGTGGGCTTTTATTGTGGACAGTCTAAGGTACACCTGTGCACTAATCATGGTGTCTAATCAGCATCTTGATATGGCACACCTGTGAGGTGGGATGGATTATCTCAGCAAAGGAGAAGTGCTCACTATCACAGATTTAGACTGGTTTGTGAACAATATTTGAGGGAAATGGTGATATTGTGTATGTGGAAAAAGTTTTAGAGCTTTGAGTTCATCTCATACAAAATGGGAGCAAAACCAAAAGTGTTGCGTTTATATTTTTGTTGAGTGTATATCATATAGCAGACAAACACAGTGATATTTGAGAAGTGAAATGAAGTTTATAGGATTTACAGAAAGTGTGCAATAATTCTTTAAACAAAATTAGGCAGGTGCATAAATGTTGGCACCCCAACAGAAAAAATACAATATTTAGTAGATCCTCCTTTTACAGAAATAACTGCCTCTAAACGCTTCCTATAGCTTCCAATGAGAGTCTGGATTCTGGTTGAAGGTATTTTGGACCATTCTTCTTTACAAACCATCTCAGGTTTGTTGGTTTCCGAGCAACCAACTTAAAATCACACCACAGACTTTCAATAATTCAGGTCTGGGGACTGAGATGGCTATTCCACAACATTTTACTTGTTCCTCTGCATGAATGCCTTAGTAGATGATGGAGATGAGATTTTAGGGTCGTCGTCTTGTTGAAAGATCCAGCCCCAGTGCAACTTCAACTTTGTCACTGATTCATGAACATTATTCTCAAGAATCTGCTGATATTGACTGGAATCCATGAGACCCTCAACTTTAACAAGATTCTCAGTACCTGCAACTAGCCACACAGCATAATGGAACCACCTCCAAATTTTACTGTAGGTAGCAAGCATTTTTCTTGGAATTCTGTGTTCTTTTTCAGCCATGCATACTGCCCCTTGTGTCCAAATAATAAGTCAATTTTAGTTTCATCAGTCAACAGCACCTTATTCCAAAATGAAGCTGACTTGTCTAAATGTGCTTTAGCATACCTCAGGCAACTCTGTTGTGTGTACGCAGAAAAGGCTTCCTCTGCATTACAGCATCTCTTTGTGCAAAGCATGCCGTATAGTACATCGATGCACAGAGACACTGTCTGCAGCAAGATCATGTTTTAGGTCTTTGGAGCAGGTCTGAGGGCTGACTATGACTGTTCTCACCATCCTTCGCTTCAGCTTATCTGAGATTTTTCTTGGCCTGCCACTTCGGGCCTTAACTAGTACTGTGCCTGTGGTCTTCCATTTCCTCACTATGTTCCTCACAGTGGAAACTGACAGCTGAAATCTCTGAGATAGCTTTTTGTATCCTTCCCCTAACCATGATGTTGAACAATCTTTGTTTTCAGGTCATTTGAGAGTTGTTTAGAGGCTCCCATGTTGACACTCATTAGAAGAGATGCAAAGAGGGGAAACATTTGCAATTGTCCACATTAAATACCCTTTCTCATGATTGGATTCACCTGTAAGGAGGTCAAGGGTCAATAAGGTTACCCAACCAATATAGTGTCCCAATAATTAGTGCTAAATGTGTCCAAATCAATAAAATGACATGGGTGCCCAAATTTATGCACCTGCCTAATTTTGTTTAAATAATTATTGCACACTTGGTGTAAATACTAGAAACTTCATTTCACTTCTCAAATATCAGTGTGTTCGCCTGCTATATGATATATTTAACTGAAATTTCTGATCCAGACAACCAATGACTTATAAAGGAAAATCATGAAAATTATCAGGGGTGCCCAAACTTTTACATAGAATTGTATCTGTTATTTTGAGTCCTCTTCAACCCTTGGCAGACATCAGAAATCTCGAATTGTTCTTCTTTCTTTTGCATTCAGGTGTACTTCCATCTGGTTGTGTTTTTAACCTGTGCATTGCTCATAAAGCGAGTGTTAAAAATACATCAAATAAGTGTAAACCAGACTGGACAAACAGCGATAATAAATACATACCTTGCAACACAAACGCATCTTACTGATTGTATGGATAATATCGTCCTGCTGTCCGAAGCTGCTTCAGACTTCACGGATTTGTATGCTACATAAGCGTTAATACTTCCAAGTTCTTTAAGTTCAACATGACAGCCAGTGCACATTTGATTGCCATCGTCATACTTGTATTTCTTGATTCTTTCAAGATTCCTTCTTACTCCAACCACAGTCGAGCAGTAAGCGTAGACATTGCTAACATGAAGCGGTGATAACGGTTTGAAAGTCCCGTGTCCACACCACAGCTCTCCCGCCGAGATCATGAAGAGATACTTGTTCTGTGGCCACTCGCTGCTGCTTCCTCTCCAAGTCTTCATGGTCACACTCTTCCGAAGTCTGATAAACGTCTGGCTTTCTTGTAGACACACACTGAAATAAAACGTAATTGACAGGCGCTGCAAAGCAAAACTACAGTGGGCTGTCTGCATTGGGTGCATTCTGGGTCGCGTTTTGGCGATATGCAGTGTGGCTACAGTAAACTGACCGTAGGCGTGAGTGAGAGAGTGTCTGTCTGTCTGTGTGTCAGTCCTGTAATACACTGGCAGCCTGTCTATATCCTGCCTCTCAACCAATGATTGCTGACCCTTAACTGAAATAAACAGGTTTAGAAAATGGATGCCTCTCTGGGAACCATCACCTTATCATGGCGGAGAGGTTTGTGTGCCACTATGAACCTGAGAGCTGTGTTGTCTGGAGCCTTTGTGCTCCTGGTAGGGTCTCCCATGGCAAATTAGTCTCAGGCGAGAGGCCAGACTAAGAATGGTTTACAAGACACCATGATAAAACGAGGTAGAGGAAACGTGACCCGGCCCGGAGGAAGCCCAGGGCCCTCATCTGGAGCCATGCAGGCCTGGATGTAGGACCCGTCAGCGAGCGCATGGTGGCTGGGCTTGCCACGGAGCCCAGTCGGGCACAGCCCAAAAAAGCAACGTGTACTTTCCATCTCCACCCTGTGGGCTTACCACCCGCAGTGGGAACTGGTGTCGGGTGCGCTGTCCTTTAGGTGGCAGTGAAAGTCGAAAAAAAAACAGGAAAGGAAAACGGGGAACCATCCAAGCTGTCTACAGTAAGGATGGGACTCTGTTATGTAATCCGGCGCTGGAAGGAACACTTTGAGGAACTCCTGCATCAGACCGGAGCACCCTCTATTGTAGGGGCAGAGCTGGAAGCTGATGGAGGATTTTCATCAATTTCCCTGGTGGAAGTTACTGAGGTAGTCAAACAATTTCGCAGTGGCAAGGCCCCAGGGGTTGATGAGAGCCATCCAGAAATGCTGAAGGCTCTGGGTGTGGAGGGATTGTCTTGGATGAGACATCTCTTCAACATTGCATTGGGGTCTGGGACAGTGCCTACGGAGTGGCAAACTGGGGTGGTGGTCCCCATATTTAAAAAGTGGGACCAGAGAGTGTGTGCTAACTACAGGGGCATCACATTACTCCAAGGTGCTGGAAAGGAAGGTTTGGCCAATAGTCGAACCTCGGATTGAAGAGGAACAATGCGGGTTCTGTCCTGGTCGTGGAACAACCGACCAGCTCTTTACTCTCACAAGGATCCTGGATGGTGCCTGGGAGTATCCCCAACCAGTCTTCACATGTTTTGTGGACTTAGAGAAGGCGTATGATTGGGTACCCCAGGAGATACTGTGGGAGGTGCTGCAGGAGTATGGAGTGAGGGGGTCCCTTCTCAGGGCCATCCAATCTCTGTACTCAGAAAGCGAGAGCTGTGTTTGGGTGCTTGGCAGTAAGTTGGACTTGTTTCCGGTGGAGGTTGGCCTCTGCCAGGGCTACACCTTGTCACCAATCCTGTTTGTGATATTCATGGACAGGATATCGAGGTGTAGTCGGGGGGGGGGGGGGGGGGTCCAGTTTGGTGGGCTCAGGGTCTCATCACTGCTTTTTGCAGATGATGCGGTCCTGTTGGCTTCATTGGCCGGTGACCTCCAAGACTCACTGGATCGGTTCGCAGCCGAGTGTGAAGCAGCTGGGATGAGGATCAGCACCTCTAAATCTGAGGCCATGGTTCTCAGCAGGAAACCAATGGATTGCCTACTCTGGGTAGGGAATACGGCCTTGCCCCAAGTGAAGGAGTTCAAGTACCTCGGGGTCTTGTTCACGAATGAGGGGATGATGGAGCGTGAGATTGGCTGGATAGTCGGCGCAGCAGAGGCGGTATTGCATTCGCTCTACTGTACTGTTTTGACGAAAAGGGAGCTGATCCAAAAGGCAAAGCTCTCGATCTCCTGGTCAGTCTTCATTCCTACTCTCACCAATGGTCATGAGTGTTGGGTCATGACTGAAAGAACTAGATTACGGGTACAAGCGGCCGAAATGGGCTTCCTCAGGAGGGTGGCTGGTGTCTCCCTTAGAGATAGGGTGAGAAGTTCCGTCATCCGTGGGGAGCTTGGAGTAGAGTCGCTGGTCCTTTGCATTGAAAGGTGCCAGCTGAGGTGGTTCGGGCATCTGGTAAGGATGTCTCCTGGGCGCCTCCCAAGGGAGGTGTTCCAGGCACATCCATCTGGGAGGAGACCTTGGGGAAGACCCAGGACTAGGTGGAGAGATTATATCTCCACACTGGCCTGGGAACACCTTGGGATCCCCCAGTCAGAGGTGGTCAATGTGGCACAGTAAAGGGAAGTCTGGGGTCCCCTCCTGAAGCTGTTGCCCCTGCAACCCTAACCCGTAAAATCAGTTGAAGATGAGTGAGTGATGAGTGAGAATGTGGAGGATGTCCAATTATTTGACAAACAGCAACCAACTTTGATGTGATGCATCATGACCACAAAACACCAGCTCTGGGCCGCAGTCGGCCCCAGAGATACCATTTGATGCTGCCTGCTACACACCATGTACATGTCCTCTACCAAAAAAGATCTCTAATCTGACAGATCCAAATCTCTGTCCATACAATCTGATTTTATTCATAGAAAAAAAAGAAAGTGATAGTTGTGGATCCACATGAATCATTGCGGTGTGATTAGTTTTTGAGTAATCCTGCTGATGGAGAGTCGGTTAAAATGAGAAACTATTGCATTATGTTCAGTTCATCCTTGATAACATGATTATTAATCAACAAATACTACAGTTGTCAACAGGTTATCACTGCTCACTGTGACGGCGCACAGATTCTGAGTCATTACGCTCGGCTCTGTCCAATAATAGAACAGGCTCTGAGCAGAGCTCAGGCTCCTTAAGAATTATACCAGCGTTCCAGCAAAGCTGCCCGCTCTCAGCAGGGATCCTCACGTGGTGTCACACACCAATGTCGTCAGAGTGGCAGGAAAGGAAGCACTAAAATCTAAATCTGTGATTTAAGGAGTAAAATGTCAACGCAGTGTTTTGACTGCTGATGTCGTGAGGTTACTAAGTACTCAAATAAAAGCTGGTCTTGATTATGACAGAAATGTAAAAATATAAACAAAAATCATAGATTTGTGATGTCCGCTAAGGGTTGACGAGGACTCAAAATAAAAGATATGTGATTCACATTGTGACCCAGATTTTACCTGGATCTGGATTCCACAACACACATCCAAAACGGTCCGACTGATCAAGATGTTGCAATCTGATATTTAATTCACAGGCTGAAACAAAATAGTGTCTTCCTGATCTTGGTTATACATCATGAAGTCGTATGTTTCTGCTGCAGAACCTGCATATTGATCCAGATCACTCCCAACATCCAACACTAACAGGGTCTTCCTTTTGTACAACAGCCACATGTGATTTAAATTTTGTCAAGATCCATCAATCAGATTTTAGGTGATCCTTGAAATGATGAAAATTTAAGAAAAACGATTTACAATTGGGAGCTTGATCCATATCCACTCCTAAATTTAATGGAGTCTTTCGTGGTCTCATATCTATCTGTGGTGAAAATTTGGTGAGAATCTGTAAAATAGCTTTGCTGTAAACCTTAAAAGCCTACAAAGTGAAATCCTGAGCCAGAATCTGGATCCAGATCACCTCCAAAATTCAGTGGAGTCTTTCATGCCCTAATAGCTATCTGTGATGCAAATGTGGTGAGAATCCATGAAATTGTTTTGACGTAATCTTTCAAAGCCTATTTAAATTGAAATCTTGATCCAGAATCTGGATCCGGATCACCTCCACAATTTAATGGAATCTTCCATGGCCTAATGTCTATCTGTACAGTAGTTTTGATGTAATCATGTTAACAGGCAGAAAATTTTTTAAAAAGCCAATGATTTTATTATGTCCTTGGTGGATGTAATAATAATAGTGTGTCCCTACACTGATTCGTAGGTGACTATATGGAGTTGGGAGAATTCACGTAAGCTGCATGTCTTTGGACATGGGAGGAAGTCGGAGGGAACCCAAACTCCACACAGAAAGGACCGAGTCGGACGCGAACCTTCTATCTGCGAAAGTAACAGTGCTAACCGCTCATCCACTGTGCCACCAGTCATTCTACATGATATTTGTTGATGTTTGTCTTTCAGCTGCTCGCTTTTTGTTCAGGGTCACCACAGCGGATACAGCATTGGAATTTGGCACAACTTTTACACCGGATGCCCTTCCTGACACAACTGCAGTCTTATCTGGAGAAGCAGACATGGATGGGAGACCTCTTAGGAAGACCATGGGCCAAGTACTAACCAGGACCCACTCTGCGTAGCTCCTGTGGAGGTCAGGCGCTCACACAGCGGACTGCCTGCAAGTGTACATAATATTTGTATTTTGTGTAAAATCAAAGTGTCCAAATGAAACTACTGTGAATTTCTCCTCTGTGAGATCAATAAAGTTTACGAGGTCTGTTAGAAAAGTATCGGACCTTTTTATTTTTTCAAAAACCATATGGATTTGAATCACCTGTGATTGCATCAGCCAAGCTTGAACCTTCGTACGCATGCGTGAGTTTTTTCACGCCTGTTGGTTGCGTCATTCGCCTGTGAGCAGGCTTTGTGTGAGCAGTGGTCCACCCCTCTCGTCGGATTTTTATTGCGAATAAATGTCTGAAAGATTTGGAGCTTTGCTGCATCAAATTTTTCCGGAAACTGTGAGAGACCTCCAGGTGGACACCATTCGGAAAATTCAGATGGCTTTCAGGGACGATTTTATGGGGATTACACAGATTGAGTGCTCCAGCCGGTTTAAAGTCCGCCCACAGCTGCTGAGAGCGCTCCGAGCGCCGATCGATAGGCTCAAACCCCGCTGAATCAACCAGATCATTTCCAAAGTGAAGGCTTTGTTGATCGTATACGTCGTCTGACTTCCACAAAAAGGCAGAAGGCATGGACATCAGCACTTTTTTGGCAAATTCCACTGTTACAGGAGTTTTTTCATGGAAAGAGGAGCGGAGGGATGCGCCACCGTGCCGCTCATGGCGCGGCACAAAACCACCTCCGTGTTGGTCTCACAGGACGGCTTTCAGATGGCTTTCGGTGGCTTTTCAGTCGTGTGACTATCCGAGAAATTGTGCGTGAGCTGGACATGCCACAACATGTCCTGTGAGGCTTCATCACGGTGTTGCTTTGTGCCATGCAGCTCCGTCGCGACGCACGGAATTCCTCCGCTTCTCTTTCCATGACAAAAACTCCTGTAACAGTGGAATGTGCCGTTCATTTCCTAACTGGACGCTGTCTTGATCCGGTATGTCATCTGACTAGCACAGGAATTGTGAAAAGACGTGGACATCAGCACTTTTTCGGCACATCGAGACAGACGTGCCGAAAAAATGCCGCCACCAACACAGACACACATAAAGTGGGATAGTAATGTGAAGGAGGAGAGAATAAACGGTACTGTGTCCTGTTTCTGTCACTTGCCTGCATGGCTGTGATGTCAGCGTTGTGCGTCTCTTCCATCTCTGAGATCTGTCTCTCCAGAGACTCGTTGGTGCTTCTCAGGGTCTCCATCTCGATGGTTTTGGACTGCAGTTGCCTTCTGAACTCACTGATCTCCTCTCTGCTGGCTCGCATCGCCTCGTTGCTCCTGGTGGCCTGTTCACTCAGGCTGGCAAATTTGCTCTTGTACCACTCCTCTGCCGACTGCAGGTTCTTGGATGCGACAGACTCGTACTGGTTGCGGATCTCTTTCAGTGCTGAGGTGAGGTCCGGTTTGGAGAGCTCAACCTCCACAGAGACCTTTGAAGCCTCCATCATGCTGGTCAGCTCCTGGACTTCCTCATCGTGCACGTTCTTCAGGAAATAGATTTCATCCGTCAGCGATGCCACCCGGCGCTCCAGGTCCAGGCGAATCACCGCGGCGTCATCCACATCCTTCCGGAATGACTTCATTGTCTGTTCAGCTTCTTCCCTGGCCCTCGCCTCCTCGTCGTACTTCACAGTGAGCTTCTGAAACATGAGGAATGACACATGAATAGAGAATTACGGCTGATTGAGTCGGTCAGATTATAGAAGAGTTTGGATAAACTAAAAGAAAACATGAAAGATGATGTGACCATAGGAAATAAAAAGATGCATTTTTGCACATTTTGTAGATCAAACTACCTGAAGCTCATCTTCCAAGTTGTCCCTCTCAATCAGGATGTGGTTCTTCTCTTTGCTCAGCTCCTCCAGCTGCACCCTTAGATCCTGCATCTCCTGCTGGTAGAGACGTGCGACGCGTGACGGTTCACCGTGCTTCTGCCGCAGCGTCGCCAGCTCCGTCTCCAGAGCTTTGTTCTGCTGCTCCAGGTGTCGGACTTTATCAATGAACATGGCAAAGCGGTCATTCAAGCCCTGTGCAGCAACATGAACACAGACTCTTCAGGTGTGGGATGCATGCATATTTTCAACAGTAATGTTTAAAACAAACTAAACTTGCAGCTGAAGATTTATGAAATGAAGCTACAGACAAAATCAGCTGTTCATTAGATCACTGATGACAAATGCAGATAAAGTGACTTATTCCAAAAAATATACATAATCACATACTAGGTTTCCATGTCCTATGAGCTTTTAGGCCATATAATATTGCGATCTGTCTATGCATGCACGCCTCCATCAACTTCTAGATTAGGACTGTGATTTAAACATGGCTTCTTCATCTGTTTTGCATCACCAAAACAATGTATTTTTTTAATTAAGATAGAGGAGTTGGCACAAAATCCAAATATCCAGGAAATGTTTTTGTTTGTAAAACAATAATGTATGTTAAGATGCTTTGTTCTGTCACTATGGAAACATGCTGCCATGGCTGCCTGACTTTATTGGAGAGGAGACTGTACAGAACCTACATGTTCTGACTGCTAACATAAATGCAGTTGAATAAAAGGCCTGTTTCATTCAGTGGAAACCAACTGCTGTGTGCCACATCAGAGGGGCAGTGTGGACGTGTCACACAGCAGAGCAGACAACATCACCGGGTGTGTTTGACCCGATGTGGGTGTCTGTCACAGTCACAAATGAACAGCTGGAGTTCTAAATTTTACTTATACCAGGAGAATTTCTACATTCATATTCATCGAAATGTGGGAATTTGGGAATGTTTAACATGAAATCCTGACAGACACACCATTAAAAAGTAATGAAACAAAATTACCGCTTTGATGTGACTTTAATTGCAGCAAAACATTTATAGAACACATATTAAACATATTCAAAATCAGACTATTCCTGCACAGTTAGACACAAGCTCAATGATAAGATAAAAGATGATCCTTTAAATGTGTACCCCCCCCCACCCCCCCCCCCCCCCAATAAAACAACACAAACTTTTTTTTTTTACGGGTGATTAAAGAGCTGGAACCCCCACCAATTTATAACCCAGCACATGAGTGTTGATTACTGATTTTATTATATTTTGTATTGATTTTATCATTTTTATCTTTTGTCAGTCTTACCTGTGAAGCACTTCGAGGTGTGTCTTGGCAGATAAGCGCGATACAAGCTTAATCTATTATTATTACTCTTCACACACACACCAGCCCAGTCTCATATTTTTTTTTTTTCGTGCCCCCGTGACGAAATGAGTCAAATTTATAGGTCAAATTTCTGCTGAATCACGACTTGTCGTGCGACCAGGTTGCACGCACACACACACACACACACACACACACGACAGGAGTTGCTGTCTAAGTTGCTCAGCAGCACAGAGGAATTGAGAGCTAGGACTGCAGTTTGGGGATTAAGGGCCTTGCTCAAGGGCACTTTTACAATGGTAATGAAAGCATTCTGTCACCTCATTTATCCATGTTAGTGGAGTCACTTTTGTTCACAAATTCGTTTTGCAATCTACAGGATTAAGTTTTTTTTTTAAGTGTTGTTGTCCATTCGGCTGCTCCCGTTTTTGTTCGGGGTCACCACAGCGGATACAGCCACAGCCGCACTGGTATTTGGCACAAGTTTCACGCCGGATGCCCTTCCTGACGCAATTCCAGTGTTACCTGGAGAAACACTAAGCTGCTGGTGTTCCAGAGAGGCCTCCCATCCAAGTACTAACCAGATCCTGCACTGCTTAGCTTCTGAGATCCGACGGGATCAGGCTGACACAGAGCAGACCGGCTGCATCAATTTTTTTTTTTTTTAAGGAATTTTTTTTGGTGTGTGTGTGTGTGTGGGGGGGGGGGGGGGGGGTGTTGTAGTAATTCCCTCTGGCTCCGTCACTGGAACTCCTTTGACTGCCATATTTTGTTTAAATGGCTACTTGGAAATGAGGCCGTTTTTCTTGTGTGGCTGGTTTTGTGTGCAGCTGTCCCTCTTTATAAAACAGGTGTTGTCTCTTAATTCCCTCCTGACTTTCAGGACACTCACCTGAAGTTGCTCTTTCTCGTTTGTTCGAATGACTTTGAACTCACTGTTGACCACAGAAGTCTGTGTCAGGTTCAGGGAGTCGGTTGGTGCCGGAGAGAAAGAGGCGCGCTCGGCCCGACTGTACACACGCAGCGACGACGCACTGATGCGCGGCGCGACCGCAGACCTGAACCCGGCGGAGGAACGAGGGGTGGCGCCGCTCACGCGGGCGGAGGAGACGGAAAATCTGGGAGATTCTCCGAAAATTTTCCGGTAGGACGACGAGGTGTAGCGGTCTGTGTAGCTCATCTTTGCCGGTGAGTCAGAGAGATGAAGCTGGAGGAGTTGAGCAGCTTTGCAGCAGCTTATAGAGCGACGCGCCACAGGTGGAGCCAACAGCTTTACGCACGGCGTCCCACCGCGTCCGGACGTGCGCTGGGACGTTCAGATGTGGAACCCGGCCCTGTCACCATTTGAAATAACTAAAAACAGTCGCTGAATTGTTTTATTTATTGTAGAATTCATTCATACCTGTGGATTATTTGTTGTGCGTAAAATCGCATCACCTAATTTGACCCTGAATAAACCCTCTCAGCAATGTCACTTACAGTTATTTGTTGAGCAATCAATTAAAAGTGGCTAAATGATTTTGATAGTCGTAGGGACACAATAGTGTAGCCAAGGAAAACAGTTATTCCACTATATTTGGAAAAAAAAAAAATGTGCATCACTGCCACCACATGAGGTTATTGTGGAATTTATTTATTTATTTATTTTCTTTAAAGGGACACACTTCCCTTCTTGCAAAAACAATGTGCAGGATTTGGGGCATTTATTATTTGAATAACATTCATACCCATCTGTTTATTATCTGCGACAAAGCGTGTTTTCAGAAGCTCAAAACGAGCCCTTCATATCAACATAGGAGCCAACCCTACAGTGTGGAGCCACTTGCAAATGTGCACAGGGGCAGATCCCAGATTTGTAAAGGGGGGTGGGGTTGCGTTTTCCTAGAGGTGTCTGAAAGAATACCCCAAAGAAATTTTTGAATTTTTAGGTCCTGCATTTTTGTGCCTTTTTTACTGCAAATTAAAATCACAGAGAAAATATACTCTATAACCCATTTTTTCTGAATTTGAACTTGTATTGTACAGTCGTGAATGTGATGCTATGATGTTATGATGACAAGAACACTGAAATATCTGTGACTAAAAAGGTTGATCACCCTTGCTACACCTAAACTCTGATCTAGTAGAAATGTTGAGTAACTTGCTGAGTCACTTGTTGCTTTAAAAACAGCATTTGGTCCATGAAAATTTGGTCCATGAAAAGAGGAACCCCCCCCCACACACACACACACACCTCTTGATCTGCCCCTGGTGCAGATCTGAATGCACATTTGCAAATTTCAGTAGACATTTACAAATGTAATTGCACATAGACACAGATTGAGAGATGCAAGTCTCCATACACATTTTCAAATAATTTTGCTCCAATAATGTCCTTATTACTTAAGAGAAGGCAAGGCAGCATGAATCCTTGTCACCAAAGAAGTGAAAACATGACAGGGAAATAAAATTTTGACTGGCAATGGCATAATGCAATTTGCAACCTCACAACTAGATGACACTAAATCCTGCAGTGCAGCTTTAAAGGCTACATTTCACACACAGAGAGAAAGCTGCCCAAGGTGTCTGCTCCCTAAATTACTGCAGGGGCAAAGGAGTCCACTGAGCAACAGGTCGCTCTTGCCCTGCTGCAGGATGGAACACTTTTGGAGGCATTTTCTTGTTGCATGTTCTGCAGCCATCCAACTGTACAATTCTGGACTTTAAATCATACATGCATCGTATAGTAGAGTCTCTTCACGTATAGTGTCTATATCCCTCATAGATTTTTTACTAATTGTATTTTATTCTACTTTTAAGTTTTGTTGCATTTTGCTATTATTCAAGATGTTATTCTTCAGTGTATTTTTTATCTTGTTTTTAATTTTTCCATCTGGAACCCTTAAAGTTTCCTTCGGGATAATTAATAAAATGTTATCTTATATAAATATATGATATCTGTCATAAATCTCCTCAGAAATCTCAGTAACAGTTATTTATTAATAAATCAGTCTTCCAGGAAACGTGGCCAAATAATTGTGAGGCACCCTAGAATTTTAATTAAAAAGGATTTTTTTTTTCAATATCTTATAGCTTCAACCCATCAATCATTTGTGACTATGACATGAAAAGACACAATATGATTGTTAAAGGTCTCAACTTATCTTTTGACGTTGGATTAATTTATAATTTAAAGACAGCCCAAACAAATACTGTATCCGAACACAAAAGACATGTTTCTATGAACATGTGATTTATCTATCAAAGTGATCAAACCAACACTAAGAACTGCATACCAGATGGGGGAGGTGATGGTCTAGTGGTTAAGGCATTGGGCTTGAGACCAGAAGATCCTCGGTTCAAATCCCAGCCTGACTGGAAAATCACTAAGGGCCCTTGGGCAAGGTCCTTAATCCCCTATTGCTCCCGGTGTGTAGTTAGCATCGGGGTGAATGTGAGGCATTATTTGTAAAGCGCTTTGAGCGTCTGATGCAGATGGAAAAGCACTATATAAATGCAGTCCATTTACCATTTACAAGCATGCCTTCTTGTTTTATTTACTCAGTTTTTTTTTTTTATAAACAGTTTTAATTTAATGAGGTAATGTTCTTGTGACTCTAGTACCTAATTAGTTTAGTGAGAGGTCCACATTGTGTCATTCGCAACACAAACTTTAACTCTACATTTTGTCTATTGTCGTGGACAATAATTTTATTACACTGGTATCATTGCATAACTTGCATGTTTGTCACTTTAATAAAGTCTTCACGTATATCTAAATTGGGATTTATTGGGTCTGTGTCTCACCTCTGACAACAACAGATAAATTAACGTCCAATATAGTCAAAGAAAGATTAAAAGCTGTACTGCCCCATCTGTCACAGAGGCAGGTTCAGCATCTGGGGCATAAACTAACTAAAAATTTAAAGATGTAAACCTGTAATAATTACACTGTACTTACATCTCCAACTGCTGTATTTGATTATTTCACTTCTTGCAAAAACAAGTTATGGTAGCCAAAGAAAACAGAGTACAGGACATGCTGGAGGACTATACTGCCCAGCTGGTTTGGGAACACCTCGGGATCTCCAGGAAGAGGTAGAGGACTTGACCAAGGATAGGGAAGTGTGGGATGAGCTTCTTAGTCTGCTGCCAACACGACCCGGACAAATGGCAGAAAATTAAATGGATGAATAAAATGTGACTTTTCAATATGATGGATTCCACAGTAAAGGATCTATTCTCACTTAACGGCATAAGACTGAATTCATGACACAACTGTTTATCAAACTAATACATATAAATCAACAAAAGAGGTTTTCATCAAGAATGCAAATATGACCAAAAATATGTTTTTTTTTTCTCTCAAGACACGTGTCCAGTGAGCGGCGCAGGACTATATGACAAGGCAACAGTGCAACAAATATGCCACTTTCAGTCACATATCAGCAGAAATACTCTGTAACAAATGCCGTTTGGTCAGTTATCATGGCACTTTTTTCTCTTTTTAAAAATAGTATGTTTATCTCCTTAATTTTAGCCATTTCACACTCCTGTTATAATGCAGTGATTGTAGTGCAGTGGTAAAGTTTCTGTCTGGTGATCAGAGCTTTGGTAAATTGCAGGTTCTAATCCCGTGAGTGGCATTTATTTTTAATTAACCAGGGTTATTTAACTGCAGGGTTCTGTGTTGTGTCTCCTTTTATTTATTATTAATATCAACCCAGTGATGTTCACTAATTATACAGCTGTTTTTTTTATTTTTCTCCACATCAGCGGCATGATGTGGTGCACCATGTCCCAGCTGCTCGCACAACACCATCGCAGTGGATTTGTTCACGCCTGCCCGTCGGCTCGATGTTTTTGTGGTTCGCTCATACGAGCTGTTCCGCCGTGATTCGCCCTGATTTATACTTATTCGTACTATGTGTGAAGGGGTCCTTAACTGATGTGCAGCGAGGCTTTAAACCGAAACAGAACCTGGCCAGAGGCCCTTGATTAATTTAACATGACTCTTTGAGAAAACTGGAATACAGGTTCTATTAAAACAATCTGTATTCTGTCTTTTCAAAATGTGGTTTGTGCTTTTCTTGTTGTTTTTCTTGTTGATGTTCTAAATGAGTTAATAATTTCTTGACAGGCTCCCACGACATGATTTGTACACTTCTTGCGGGATCATCAACACTAAGGCCGTCATATCGAGGATGAGCATGAACTGTAGAACCATTAAAAACATTATGTCAGTGATGATGGGGAAAAAACCTACAACTGAGCTGCTGAAGCGCTGGATCGTAATGCCAACCTGTACCGGCATATCTGAAAACCTCTTTTGGTTTTAATGACATTTCTGCCTTGTTTATTTTGGCAAAGAACTGTTTGGTGTTGGAGGAGGAGTAACAGGAAGACAGGGGACAGGAAGGAGAGGAAAAGTAGTAGCCAGTAAGCCAGTAGCAAACAGTATTTCTGGTATTTATATTTGTATTTACATTTTACAAATTCCTTTTTTATGTCTTTTGATACTCTGTATGTTTCTTACCCTGTGTGCTGCTGTATACTGCTGCTGGAACCTCAATTTCCCTGAGAGAGTCTTCCCGAGGGATTAATAAAGTTCTATTTTATATAATCTGTAATTAAGATCTAAAAAGTTAATTTTATAGTTCAGATTAATTGATGTTGCATTATGGGGAATCTGATGACCACTTGATTTCTTTGACATTTTTAGAGAACAAAAAGTTGTAATAACAGTCTGTTTATTGCAGTTGAAATCCAAACTGTTTACAGTTTACTGTGGGGAAAAAAAAAGTATTTCTGTGCTTTCATGATGGAGTTGTTCAGAGTTGGACCTGAAAAGAACAACTCATTTAACACAGACAATAATCACGCAGGAGACACTGAATTTCTTTTCCTGATCAGGAGAGAGCAAACGAGTGTGACCCCTCGCCAACAACCCTCTTGTCCGCTCTGAAAGGCCCCGCCCATCTGCCTCCCATATTTATTTAGAATAAAGTTACATACAAGCATATGGAAGGACAAAATACCAAAACACCTTAGCGACACAAAGTCTGGTCTCACATTGATATGAAATTGTTATGGCTTTAAGCCTCCAGTCTCATGAAGTAAACAGCGTAACCCTGAACTAATACACAGGTCACACCGCGACTGTTAATTACAACGTGCATCTGTGCTCAGCAAAAACATGATCTCAGCAAAACAGTCTGCCCTCTGACTGAGTCAAAGATCATCTTGTGAGCAGTTTAATGATTACTTAAACAGTTCAGTGAATATAGTGAATAGATATGTATCAATCAATCAATGTAGTGAATATAACTACTTTTGCAATTCAGTGATTAACAACGAAAGCAATATTAATGAAACATTATATAAATGTGTAGATGGAGAATGAGATCAAAGACAGCAAATCAAAGTAAAGACATTAATAATTGATAATATATTGAAAATTCCTGACACTTCATCATTAGACATTTAATGATGCAGGCTAATATTTTTATTACATTGGTAAGAGGACTCTCAGCTTCTGGGTAAAGGTAATGGGGATGGTGGGGGTGAGACATATTTTGGTGTAATGACAATGAATTAAAGTGTGAACAAAATATGTGTTCAGTCTCTTGCTGTTGTGGAGGCTTAGCATGAAGAATGACATCTAATTACTAAACCTTTAGACCAGCCAATCCAAAACTTAAGAACACAGGGACCCCCTTTGAAACCTGAAAATCATCTGGGTCCCACCCAAAACATTTAATCAAATTCTGATCAACACATGAGACAAAGATGAAGTAATTCCATATATATAATGTATTACTAGGTGAGATAAATAAAGATAACACATGGCTTTGTTTTGCTACTTCTAATTACATTCTAAAAAAATCCCAATATTTGTAGATAAGTTTCAACATATTACAAAGTTTAAAACCAGACTTTTTTTTAAATGATAATTTTTCATAACCTCTCATGACCCCCCACCTGCAGGTGGCCCCCACGTTGGGAACCATTGCTTTAAACCATATAAAAAACACATCAATCCTATCAGTGAATACACAGAAATAATGTGCAAACAATGTAAAACTGTGTTTTGATAATCGACTGTATGACATCTTGTTAAATTTTTGAGTTGTGTTTCCTGAAAGTTCTACGCCATCAAGCGGTAATTGTGAAAAATGCACCAAAGTTTGATCTCGCTGTAGGTTCAAGGAACACGAGTAAAGATGTAATGTGATAATATCAACAACAATATATGTTCTAAGTCAAAGAGACACACGTTATAAAGAAAACTCTTCGCATCTTTAATTTGAATCATTTTCTCTCTCTTTGATCAAAAGCGTTGTGCACTGAAAAGGGCTGCGTGCGCTGCGTGACTTCAGTGGGCACCGTGAACGCTATTGGCTGACGGTGAAGTGTGGGCGGGACACGACGCTGTGACTCAGCTCTGAGTCACCGCACGACCTGTCTGTCACACCACATCCCGCTGCGTTCAGGTACCGCGGGAATAAATACACTTCGTTGACACGTCACGAAAATCACCTGAAACAAAACAAAGTCACACAATAAAGGAACTTTTCTCATCTTATTTAATTTCTTTTGATATTTAAAAGAACACAAAATAGTTCTCACAGACTTTGTCTGGAATAAACATGCCTTATATTGAAGAGTTCTGATGCAAAACCCAGTAAGTCCTTTATTTTTTTTTCAAATGGAGAAATATGGAGATTTAAAGGAAACCCTATGCGGAAATGGACAGACTTTCATCAATAACATGAAAACAGTTTGTTCAAATTCTTTCATATTTTGCACACTGATGGTCCTCTTGACAGCCAAGTACATGTTGGCATCAACTAAACATTTATGGTTTTGGAGATACTGGGTTTTGCATCTGAACTCTTCAGTCATGCACACACGAGTGGAAAGATTAAATCTATACTTTTGTCTCCTATGTGTCTTGTGGCAAACTGTGTCTGAACGGTTTCCTTTTAACGAAAATCCTTCTCTGTTCCATGATGCAACGTGGAACACACAAAGCTGCACTTTGCACAGTTTCTCCAATCACACAGAAGCTAATAACTTCTTCAGAGTTGTCTGTGTGTCTTGGTGGCTTCCCTCATGAGTCTCTTTTGCACGGTCACTCATATTTTCAGAACTGCCTACTCCAGACAGATTTACCACACAGTACTATAAAATAAATAAATAAATAAATAAAAAAGTCACATCAGCTGCTCGCTTGTGTTCACTCAGCAGATCCCAGGTGGATCTGCATGTTGATTTGGCACAAGTTTTACACCAGATGCTCTTCCTGAGGCAACTCCACATTACATGGAGGAATATGGCAGGGGTGGGGTTTGAACTGGGAACCTTCCACACTGAAATAAAGCGCACTAACCACTTGTCCACCACCCCAGCCATTTGCCGCACAGTACTGTTTGGATTTCTTCAAGATTGACGTGCGTAAAGTCCAAGATATATTTAGTGACTTGGAAATGCTTATGTATCCATCTCCTCAAAAGAAAACTTGTAAAAGCAATCTTTTGTACTGAAAATGATCCCAACATTTACTTTTTCAAATTACTTATGGATTCTGAAAATTGGGACATTATGTATACAATTGGTTGTACTTCCTAAATGGTTAAATCGGCTTTTTACCTATTGCAGCTTCAAACTCCAGTTGCTTGGGGTTTGCTACAGGAGATCTGGAGATGTACAATGGGATGCCACACCAGATGTTCTTCTTGACACAACTCCAGTTGTGCATAATGTGGAGCTCCTGGTGTTCCTAAGCGGTCTCTGAGGTAGGAAGTAATCAGGACCTGCTCTGTTTAACTTCTGAGATCTAACAGGATCAGATGTGCACAGAGTGCACCATGATGAAAGAAACATTTTTCGTTAAGCTACTTGAATTACTGGCTTGTTCTCTGGGACATCCAGACAATTTGTGGGATCCTCCAGAAATTGCTGGACATCATAGCCAGCCTACACAGAGTTACTGTGAGTGGAGTGGTAGCAGAAACAAACAAACAAAAAATTCCATTGGAAACTGGGGTACATCAGGGATGTGTTCTGGATCCTTTATTGTTCAGTGTTTGCATGGACTGGGTGTTAGGAAAGTTTGTGGAAACCAGCCACTTAGGAGTTTTTGTTAGCAAGGAAAGGATTAGTGACCCTAACTGATTATAGCACTTGAGAAGCCAAGTGACAGGTCTAAGTGACTGGGTTTGTGATCGTCCTGAATCAGGACTAAGATCTAGGCTTTTAATGACTTCCTGGACTCAGGTGTCAGAAGTGTATCTGTATGTGGTGAAAGTGTTGGACTTGTTGAAACATTCACTTATCTCGGCAGTGACATACATGTCTCTGGGTCCTCGGCCTTTCAGATTGAGGGATGCTTGGGAAGAGTTTATGGAGTTATGAGGTCGCTAGACAAAGGTGTGTGGCGATGCTGATGCCTTTGCAGGACAATGAAGGCCCAAGTTTTTAGCATCCTGGTGCTTCCTGTCTTACTGTATGGTTTTGAGACTTGGATGCTAACCAGTGACATAAGGTGGTGATTGGATGTTATTGGCAATAGGTGGAGGATCCTTGGCTACTGCTGGACTGAATTTCTGTCAAACGAGCAGGTACTTGGACCCGGGACGGTTCTGTGGTGTGGTGGATGTCAGATGTGACCTGACATTTCTCTTGAACTGAAGCTGTCTACAAGCATATGTTGATTATTTAATTTAATCTCCATTGTGATGGTGTTCAGAGGCACAATTCCAAAAATTGTGTCGCTGTCCAATTATTTATGGATGTAACTTTGTTATGTGTGTCTGTGTGCATGTAGTAGATTCAAAGATTCAAGATTCAAGATTCAAAGAAATTTATTGTCATATGCACAGTACAGAAGAACATCTTCCCTGCACAATGAAATGTGGCTACTGCATTTAACCCAATCCTATTTGCCAGTAGGAGCAGAAGTCGCCATTAGGCGCCCGGGGACCAGCTCCAGATGTACATCCCTGCCTTGGTCAACAGCAGGGCTGAGCAAACCAACACCAATGTAGATATAATTATAATATAGCTATAATTAGGATACTCATGACTGTGACAGAATCTGTCTGCCTGTTGGTATTTCCTGAAGGATACAATAGAAAAGTCATCATGGTGACCATGGATTTTTTTTTTTAGTTCCAACGTGAAGTTTTATTAGAATCATGTAACCTATTTAAATTGTAGCTAAAAAGTCTCAGAGCTAAGGTGAGCTGTAATTATAACGTTTACCTGTTGCAAGCGCCGGGCTGTGCCGACTTTTTCGTGTGGTATTTGCCCACTCAGCAGCAGAGGCAGAGTTCTCTGTATTCCCCACGGCCCGTGAACGCATCACCAGGCAGCCTTGTTCTTTACGTGACTTCGCGTTTGTCTGTGACGTTGGACGCCGGAGTCTTAACGCCGTCCGTCACTCAATTTTTAGGTAAGACAACCCGCAAAGTAGCGGTTTAAACTGTGGTAATAACACCGTCAAAGCCAATTCTTTAGTACTTTTTTACTTTATTACAGCAGCGTTCTGGAAGGACCTGTCATAAAGGGTGAGTGTCTGAAACTCAACTTTTCGGTGTATGGCTGCATACTGATTTTAAGTTGTGCTTTTTTCCTGCATGAATTTGTCCCATGTTCACACACAAAAAAAAAAAAAAAATCTTGGTATGGTAGATATTCTATCTATATATCTGTGCTATCTCTTCAACTTTAAAAAAATGAGTAGACTGCTCGTGTTGTTGCTTTTATGAGCGAAAAAGCGCGGCACGGAAATCCCGTTAACGCACCACGGTATTGGCTGTGAAGACAGCTGCCGCCAAACTCCGCAGAAAAAACCTGACTTTTAAGCGTCTCTTCCTCCCGCTTAACGTCGATATCGGACAGAACACAATTTAATATTGCTTGAAGCCGATCCTCACATCGGCGTTGTTTGGACAGGTGAAATATAGCACAATTCGGTGAAATGTTAGTTTAAGAACTAGTGCCTGTTGTATGGATGTTCTGCTGACAGACTGAGGCTCCAACATGAAACACTTAGAAAAAGTTGAAATTATGTGAACATGTTACGTGTGCCGATTTTTAATATGAATTATAGTTCACCATTTATCTGTGTTCTGGTTTGTGTTTAGTGGGAAGTGGCTACTCCGCAGTTATGCAAGATCAATAATTGGTCATATTTTTCATGAAGTTCAATTAGAGGACAAAATAATCTGTGGGGATGACAAACTTTGGTGTGATTTTTATTTTTATTTATTTTTTTAATTTTTTTTGACTGCTACCACCTGTATTATATAACCAGTCATTGCTGACTGACAGACATCCTGATTGCTGCAGGGATGCTCCAATGCTGCTGCTCAGCATCCAGTGCTGGATCCTTGTGTGTGTGTGTAAATACATTTTTCTATTAGGTAATCAATTCTCTAAATGTATTGAGTTCTACCAACCCCTTGAGTGCTTGGGTTTTCCTCATAAGTCGGAACCACCTGTTTTGGGTTGTGATCTCTCAAAGTTCAACACTTCCCACCTGCTGCATGGTTTGAATATTTCAAGAGTTCTTTTTTTTTTTTTTTGCTTCTGAACAAATCTTAGGGTCCCTTCACACATAACATGAAAGACAAAGAAACCGGGAGATAATCCACGTACCAAGCACGAAATGGGGAACCACAAAACATTCCACCTACTGTCGTGAGGGACGCATGGTTGCACAGGCATGCACGACACACCGGCGACGGTTTTGTGCACGCTCGTGCCTGTGCACAAACATAGTGCGAGCAGCTGGAACGTGTTGCACCACATCATGCCACTGATGTGGAGAAAAAGAAAAAAGAAAAAACAGTTGGAATGTGTGGAACCACATCGTGCGCCACTGTGGGGAAACAGAAAATAAAAAATACCTGCCACCCGCGGGATTCAAACCTGCAATTTACATACGCTCTGATTAATAGATGGAAACTTTACCACTGCACTACCATCGCTGTCCTATAACAGGAGGGTAAAATGCCTAAAATCAACAAGGAGATAAACATATTAAAAAAAGAGAAATTAGACAAAGAGGAAGTCTTTAATTTTCACCGTAATAACTGACAAAACAGCGTTTGTTATGGCGTATTTTTGGTGCTACGTGACTGAAAGTGGCGTATTTGTGGTACTGTTGGCTTGTAGTCCTGTGACGTGCTGGCTGTGGTCTCTGTGTTTGTAATGTGTGCACTGAGCTGTCATTTGCAACTGTCAGTGAGTCTCAGCGATCAGCTGAAAGACAGCCCGCTGTGCTGTGTGCACTCTGGCTGGCTGCTCCCCGTCTGTACATAAGTATCAGCATGTCATGCAAATGTGCTCCCCCAAGGTGTGGGGGAGATTCAAAACACACGCACCCACATGTTGGGGGGTGCAACACGTGCAATACACAGGCACAGCACATGTGTTGAGGGGGGAGCCGACATTCTGGCATGCCACATGTGTGTTGCTTGGCAACTCCACAGTTGTGGGAGCACTTAGACAAATTCCACAGCCAGCTTGAAAGTGGTCGCGTGCTCACTATTTTCATGCTATGGCCACACATTTTTAAAGTGTCCAGCGAGCAGTGTTGGATGTTCGTGTGTGTCACCTGGAATTTGGCCGACACCTGCTGCGAGAGGGTTTGAATGGGCTCTCACAGCCCACAGGCACTTCTGTCTTTCGTCCGCTGGTGTGTGCGAATAGCTGTAGCAACAGGCATACGAGACATTAGAGGCAGCTCCGATTTTTCAGGATTGGCATGCAATTCCTCCTTCGTGCGCTAGTCGGCTTCAATCGCGTTATGTGTGAAGTGGCCCTTCATTTCTATTAAAAACTGTGCAAGAATGACAGTCACAGATTTTCTGAGTAAATAAAGGTGAAGTGTCAAAGTGTCTGGCATTTTCTAGTTATCAGTGGAAGCCCTTAAAAATTTTAATTTACAGTGATGTAAATCAGAGAAAGTCAGGAACATTTTTCAAGTGGAGAAGCTGGAACCAAATATTTGTCATGTTTCCTTGATTAATTATTAAAAACTGTTATCTATCCACCCATTTACAAAAGCTGCACATTCTGGTTAAGGGTCATGGGGGGTGGGGGTGTTGGGGGGCTGGAGTCTGTCCCAGCAGTCATTTGGTGAGAGGCGGCCAGTCTGTTGCAGGACCTAAACACAACCAATTGACCATCAAAGTATTTGGCAGTAATTCTGATGGTTGATTGGCTGTTTCAGCTCAAAATTAAAGATTTGTTAGAGGTCAGACTTGCAGAAAACCTATTCAACTTTCCCATTAAAAAATAAGTGATGTTTGTTAACATAACAGTCATGTAAATCCCAAATAATCTATTGAGTGAATACAATTTGTACAACAGGACTTTTTTTTCCTTCTTTTTCCACTGATGTAATTATCATGTGACACCTGAGTTTTGTCTTATGATTTGTTTTAGGGGTCCCGTCCCTCAGGCTGTGAACCACTGGCTTGAGTTGAGAAGAAAAACTGTCACTAATTTCATATTGTTAAAGTATCTGATCAACACAAAGGATATCATGTTTTTGCCTCAGAGCTTCTTTGAGATAGTGGTTAGAAGAGAAAAGATGAAAACAAGATTAGGATGCAGGAATTAATTACTGCTTCCTTTATCTTGCAAAATAATTTCTTCACTCACAAACTCAATTGATTAACTTTTGTGCAACACATTTGTGACCTATCCACACATCAGATCTGGACAGAGTTGCAGATCTGGTTGGTTGGCACTTGGCCCTCAACAGAGTTTCACTCTGAGAGCTGAAGTAGTCAAAGCCATTTAAAGATGTCAATCGTGACTCACTTTTCTGCTGATTATATTTGCTACCGAACTATCGTCTGTTAATACGGGCAAGAAAAGAGAATCATCTGCCCTTTCACGCCGCAGTTTTTTTCCCCGTTCCTCATAATGTGCCTTTTCTGTGGGACAGAGCACAAAGGTTCTCTGGTGTGGATCGTTGTGCAGCTATGGGAAGAGTTCTTGGGGGGAAAAGTTCTCGTTCAGCTGCTAAAGTTCTCCTTGCAGAGAGCTGCGCATCAGTGCTGTAGGATAGGGGAGACCGGGGCTGGCTTCCCCCATCCTTGCAGCAAGCTGCGCGCTGTAAGGAAGTATATCTCCCTACTGTATGTAGTCACATCGGGGACACCGTGTGGGGGGCACATAATTGTTATTCACCTTATTTTGGAAGAGATTTACAATCAGCTGTTTTTCTGGTTTCACTCTAACTGGCGCTGCTAGTGCTAAAAAATACAAGTGTAATGCACGTGTAACCCAGACTGAACAAACTAAGTAGTAAATACATATATAAATAAAGCCGTACCTTGCAACACATCTGGATCCCGCTGATTTTACTTCTGCTTAAGCGGCACACAGTAATCACGGAGAATATCCTGCTGTCCACCACTGCCTTTTGCTTCACAGGACATTGTAACCTTACATATTTCAAAGTTCCACAAGCTCCACATGACCGTCATTAAACATCTAATTGCCATCGTCAACTTTGCATGTTTTTATTCTTTCATTTGACCAGCCACAGTTAATAAACCGGTAAACATAGACGTCATTAACAGCTAGTATTGCCAACTGCTTTAAAGTCCGAGTTCATACCACAGCTGTCCCGTTGAGACTCCTAATGTGACATTGCTTCCTTTCCAAGCCTTCATGGTCACACTCTTGCAAAATCGGATAAATATGCGTGGCTTTCTTGTAGAAACATGAAAAAAAAAGTGACCGCCAAGCATTGTAAACAATTGGACCAGAATTTCATCTGACTGGGGGAAAAAAACCCAGATGTTGACAGAGCAATGCATTCTGGGTTGACTTTTCCTATATGCGGTAGCGAGAATTGGCTGCCATCAAATGGCCATATGGGCTACCTGTCATGACCGGCCCTGTTCCAGGCTTTGATCCCTTTTTTGCCCCTTTCTTTGCGGCATCTTCTGTTCCCGCTTTGATTTATTAGTGGTTTATTTTCATCATGTGTTTCTGCTATGTTCTATTTTGCTTTGTCACTTTGTTTCTTTGCTACTTTTATACTTTAGCCGTTGTCCTGTTCCATCCTTGTTTTAGCCAGTTTGTGTTTTCATTGTTTACCACTTGTTTATTTTGTTCTTCTCATTTGTTATATTATCTGTTGTGCTTTAGTGTCAGGTTTTGTTGATCTCAGTCTCTGTTTTATTTTGTAATTTGTTTAACCACTGTTTTCTTAGTCAGTCCAGTTTAGTTTTATCTTTGTGTCTTCTTTTAGTTCTCATGTTCATGTCTGGTTTGCTATTGTGTTATATTCTGCCCCTGATTCCCATTTTAGCTCTGTTCTGCTTTTGCCATTTGTTTACACTCCGCACCTCCCATCAAGTCTTTGCTCCTTGTCTCATGCCCAGTTATTTATGTTACTTCACTACACCTGCCCCATGTCTTTGTCTCCCACCTTGTTTGTGTCTGCTTTGTGTTTCCATTTACTCACACTCTTGCACCTGTTCCATTGTCTTTGTCTATTACATCATGCCACTGTGCTCACTCCCTTTAGTCACACTCTTGACTCCTGTTCACACATCTTTGTCTTTTCTTCTCTCCATCTTGTGCTCTCTTCCCTCACTGTCTTGCACAACATTGTGTCTTTGTTCATGAGCCACGCCCCCTTTCTGGAATCTTCCCTCCACACCTGCACCTTGTTTCCTAATTAGTCTGCACATGCACATTGTTCACAGCACCTGTTACTTAAGCCCTTAGAGTCTCACAGCACACTGCCAGATTGTTGTCTTGTACACTTTCCAGCGCCCATCACAGTCCCGTTTTTGTCTTGTCGTGTACTGAACTTTGCTCTGTTACCTCGACCATGCCTTTTGCCTCATCCCAGATGTCGGTGTTTGCTCGTGCCTCTGACCCCTGCTTGTTTTTGACTGCGCCTCAGCCTGATCCTGTTTGTACCTCTGCCACGCTGACTGACCAAATGTGTACCGAACCCTTGCCTGAAATAAAGACCACGTTTTCTCGTTCACCTAAGTCAAGTCTGGGAGTCTGTATTGCGGGTCCAGCCACCCCGGGTGACGGGCTCCCGCCCGTCCTGACAGTACAATCTGTCAAGACATGGACTCCGCAGACTCCACTCCTGTCATGGAAATTGCTGCTCTACTCCCAGATATTGAGGTGATTAAGAGGATTTTTTTCTGACCTCTCATTTTTTTTTTGTCTGTTTTCGAGACTGTTATGCTCCAAGAGAAAAGTTTGATTTTCTTGATCAGGCCTGGAATCTTGTGAATTCAAACCCCTGGCTATTTGACTATTTCCCAGAGCTTCTGAGCCTGGATGATGTTTTTTGTGAGCAAAAGCGGCCAGAGTGGATGAATCACCCGGAGGCCTTCCTGCCATCTGAGGACGATGAGTCAGACTGGACAGATGTTGACGAGGAAGAAGATTCTGAGTCAGAGAAGTAGCATTACAGAGCACGGCTACATATTTATTTAAAATACAAGACCTATTTTTTGAATTTCAGGACTGTCAAAGTCAGCGGAGTAAATGGCGGATTTTCTCGGCACTTGACCAGATTTTCCTAGCTGAGCCTGAATTGTTAACCACTTTCCCCGAACTGATTAACATAAAAGCGCAGTTTAAGCAGGGTTTGGTTCCACCTTGTATTGAGGACCCAATTGACTTTTTGTTTGAATCAGATATCACTGCCGCCTGCAGCGAAGAACCTCGCATAATCACGCTTTCTGACGCAGCCATCACCCCTCAGCATGCAGCAACACAGAAACCAGCTACTTACCTCCTGCCTCCAGGTCCAGAAATGCAGCCACTGAGGCCAGTCTCACTCCAGACCCCTCCCAAGCCTGCTCCACGGAGAAAACGAGTGATTTACACCGATCCGGATCCTGTAGAGCCGCTCGTCTCGGGCGCAAGCACGTCAGCGCGCCCAGCCCAGGAGGCTCCAGTCCCGGCACCACGCAGACTCCTTGCGCCCACTCCACCAACACCTGCTTCAGCGATGGCTGCGTTGAGGACCACTAAGGCTCTGTTTTTGCCCGTCCACTCTCTGGTGGCCACATCCACTGGTCCTTCAGGGCAGTCCTTGTCCATGCCACCGCCAGTAGAGCCTTCGGGAACATGCTCGTCACCTCCAGTGATCTTCTCCGGGAGGGCCTCAACACCTTCTCCTGTGGTGATCTCCAGTTCCTCGGCTGCACCCGCCAGCTCCGCTTCAGCGCACACAGCGGCAGCTACGCTAGTGGCGCCGCCCGGAACGGCATCGTTAACGTCACCTGGCTGGGTTCTCGCAGCAGAACCAGCTGTTTCCGTCTGGGCGCACACCATGTCACTTTCATCCACCGAATCATCTGCAGCCTACCCGGCCTCTTTGCTGCCTGAAGCCGCGTCTGCATCCGTGCGCCTCATGGCAGCCTTGCCAGTGACGTCACTCAGATCAGCTGCTTCAACGACGCCGGCTGAGTTGATCCCGGCATGCTCCACGTCACCTGTCACAGCTCTCTCTCTGCGGTATCAGCTGATTCTGTCTCGGCGCACTCTACGTCACGTCATCTTCATCATCTACTGAATCATCCACAGCCCAGTCTGCCTCTCTGTCACCTGCAGCTGAATCTGCTTCCGTGTGTGATGCGGTCGAACTGCTGGTGACGTTACGCAAAGCTGCCGCTTCTGTCACACCGGTCGTGTGTTTACCGGGCTGCTCCGCCTCTCTGTCGCCTGCTGTCGACTCAGCTTCCATGTGCTCCACTGCAGATTCACCCTCAGTGGCCCCTGAAGAGGTTTTCACGTGCCCGGCAACATGGCCGGCAGCGGTACCTGAGAGTGTGTTTCACGTGCACACGCAGCCGATCAGGGCAGCCGGTCCAGAGGACCTCCTTGGCGCGCCAGCGTTCACCTCAAGGTCGACCTCTGAGAATGAAAACTGTGGGACAGTTAGTGTTTTTTTGCTTTTCATCTGGTTAATGCTGATCTGTTTTCATGCCAGTGAATCTGTTATAAATTACTTGAAGGCATCATGTCAAAATATGACATGGTTATTTAGTGCGGCAATTGAACATCTGTTAAGGACGTTATGTCTGAAACTAAGCAGAGTTTCTTGCAAAATTGTTGAAAATATGTTAAATTTACCACATCGAGTTCTGAAATATGTCTCATACAAGCCACTGCTGAAATTCATGATTTTCATATGTTTAATGCTGGGCTACATACTTATGTCAGTGTCTGATTCCTCCCTGGAGAATGTCTGTAATTTTGGAGAATTTAACTTCACTCACGCAGGTGCTGAGTCCTTTCGTTCATCCTCGGATCATATTCCCGATCACGTTTTGACTTTATCTGGAGGAGTCAGCTGTTTATTGGGTAATTTGAAGGAATAGTTTTTCAGTGGTAGCTCACTGTCAGATGAGGTTTCTTTGCATTACCTGTGTTCCATGTCATGCAAATGGGTGCGATACTTATGTAGTTTTTGCGTCATACCAATCTACACCTCCCATATACTTCCTGTGGCTTCTCACCTTGGTGCTATAGTAAAATTATGTACATCTCTGCTGAGTCCATACTCTTTTGATTGGCTTCAATGCAGACATTGGAAGTTGGACCATTTATACGGTTTAACCTCTTATGGGGGTTATGGATTAGCCTGGCCTTTGCTTTTTCCCCTGTTTCACTGTTTCCTCCATTTAAGGAGTATCCCCTTTAGGCGGTTGGTTCCCTTTATAGGGGGTCCCAAATGTTTTGACCGTCGTTCTAGCTTGATTGATGCCGCTGACTCCACCCCTAAGCCCAATGCCCCCCATAGTCAGATCCCTGATTCTATTATGCGCTGTGATAAACCACATGGTCGCCCCCCGGACCCTGTCTTAGGTCGGTCCCGTGACATTTTCATGCACCGGGTCCCATCATATGGCCGACCTCCTACTGCGGTTTTTCACCCTGTTTTCCGCCCACTGGTTCCCTGGCCTGTTTTTGATCGTGTTCTCAGTCTTCCTTGGGGTCTCCAGCCTTTTGGGCCTGGTGGAGTGCCCCCTGTCTCTGGGTTCCCTCCGTCCTGGGTCCCCCGGCCTCCCGCCCGTTGTCGGGTTGGGTCTGTGGTTCTCTGGGGACCGCCGGTGGCGGTCCGTTGGGGGGAGGTACTGTCATGACCAGCCCTGTTCCAGGCTTTGATCCCTTTTTTGCCCGTTTCTTTGCAGCATCTTCTGTTCCCGCTTTGATTTATTAGTGGTTTATTTTCATCATGTGTTTCTGCTATGTTCTATTTTGCTTTGTCACTTTGTTTCTTTGCTACTTTTATACTTTAGCCGTTGTCCTGTTCCATCCTTGTTTTAGCCAGTTTGTGTTTTCATTGTTTACCACTTGTTTATTTTGTTCTTCTCATTTGTTATATTATCTGTTGTGCTTTAGTGTCAGGTTTTGTTGATCTCAGTCTCTGTTTTATTTTGTAATTTGTTTAACCACTCTGTTTTCTTAGTCAGTCCAGTTTAGTTTTATCTTTGTGTCTTCTTTCAGTTCTCATGTTAATGTCTGGTTTGCTATTGTGTTATATTCTGCCCCTGATTCCCATTTTAGCTCTGTTCTGCTTTTGCCATTTGTTTACACTCCGCACCTCCCATCAAGTCTTTGCTCCTTGTCTCATGCCCAGTTATTTATGTTACTTCACTACACCTGCCCCATGTCTTTGTCTCCCACCTTGTTTATGTCTGCTTTGTGTTTCCATTTACTCACACTCTTGCACCTGTTCCATTGTCTTTGTCTATTACATCATGCCACTGTGCTTACTCCCTTTAGTCACACTCTTGACTCCTGTTCACACATCTTTGTCTTTTCTTCTCTCCACCTTGTGCTCTCTTCCCTCACTGTCTTGCACAACATTGTGTCTTTGTTCATGAGCCACGCCCGCTTTCTGGAATCTTCCCTCCACACCTGCACCTTGTTTCCTAATTAGACTGCACATGCACATTGTTCACAGCACCTGTTACTTAAGCCCTTAGAGTCTCACAGCACACTGCCAGATTGTTGTCTTGTACACTTTCCAGCGCCCATCACATTCCTGTTTTTGTCTTGCCGTGTACTGAACTTTGCTCTGTTACCTCGGCCATGCCTTTTGCCTCATCCCAGATGTCGGTGTTTGCTCGTGCCTCTGACCCCTGCTTGTTTTTGACTGCGCCTCAGCCTGATCCTGTTTGTACCTCTGCCACGCTGACTGACCAAATGTGTACCGAACCCTTGCCTGAAATAAAGACCAGGTTTTCTCGTTCACCTAAGTCAAGTCTGGGAGTCTGTATTGCGGGTCCAGCCACCCCAGGTGACGGGCTCCCGCCCGTCCTGACACTACCAGAAGTTTGTTGCTAGGATTTTACAAGTACCCAGTTGTCTAATTTATCAGATAATCCAGATTAACCCTCTGGGGTCGACGCCGTCGTATATGGCGGCTAAGACCAAGCTTTACTAAATTTTAAATAACTTTTGAATAATATGAGATAGAAACTTACTTTTTTTTTTTTTGCTGAAAAGTTAACTTTGCGGACTTTTGAGCCAGCCATCGGCCATCTTTGTACTCCTCATAGAAGCTGTGTGATGATGTGCGCAATGTGAGTGTCCAATCGGAATTGGTTCACCGTCACATGGTTTTCCAAAATCCAATCGTAGGGCAGATTTACCTCACGTGAAAAGCCAAAGATCGTTTTCAGGAGTGATATGTTACTTGTTAGCCTGTTTGAATAGCCCCCTGGGTGCTCCAATGAGTACATACTATTAGTACATACTTAGTGTGCCCTGTGCCATTATGCACAGTGATCAGTGAAAGCAGGAGCACACAGAGAGCCTCTGATGACAATCTCACGTGCTCAAAGAGTGTGTAACTATCAGGATTGCTCCACTAGTTTGCATGTGAATGTTACTGGATAACTCTGTTGCTTTCTCTGCGTAAAGCACTGTTTGCCATATCAATGGACAACAAAACGCATAGACCATTTTGTATATATTGTTCAAAATGTGCATTTGTGTTTATTGTTTGAACCTTATTGTTGTACAGTCTTTCACACAAGACCTCAAATTACCTTTTAGAAAGTGTTAAAACAGTTGTTTATTATAGTTTGCTGTGTGTTTTGAATAAATGTGTGTGGAAAATTATTTTTCGCTTTATTTTTTCCTCACCTATTTTTGATTGTAAACCTTTATTACACTTATAAAACACAACAAAAACATATATATTCTGAAAGCACAGGTTGTCCTGAAAACAAAGAGACATAAAACTTGATTGTGGGATGCAGGGAGAGCTGTTAACAGCAATAATAAAACATTTATGCCAGGCGAGTGAACTGTCCAAAAAATGCTCTCGGACCCCAGAGGGTTAAGGTGACATGTTTATCTTTGTACCCAGTCTGGGGCTGAGACGCTGCAGCGGACAGAATCAGCAGTCACCCTGCATTCACTGTCTCTGTCTGCATGCTGGGTGATGGTGCATTTAATGCCCTGAACTATTGCCCGCTCTCCATATCTAAAAAACTTTGTCAGATAGTTTCCCAATCTGTGCTGTGGACAGTTACAATCTGAGATTGATGACTGTTCTCTTATTGTTATCTGCATTATATCATGCTACACTCGTAAGTCCCTTTGGCTGCTCCCTTGTTTGCACTCAGGGTCGCCACAGCAAATCCGAGGTGGATCTTCATGTTGAATTGGCACAGGTTTTACGCTGGATGTCCTTCCTGACGCATCTCTACATTGCATGGAAAAATGGGGGAATCTTCTGCACCGAAACCCAGTGCACTAACCACTTGGCCACCACCCCCATGTTATATTATATCACACTATACTGATGGCCATAAAACAGACTAGCAGGTGCCCAAAGCAGAGTTTTGCTCTCATGGTTCAAATCAGAGTTCACATGTCAATCAATCAATCAATCAATCAATTTTATTTATATAGCACCAAATCACAACAAACTGTTGCCCCAAGGCGCTTTATATTGTAAGGCAAGGCCATACAATAATTACGTAAAAACCCCAACCGTCAAAACGACCTCTTGTGAGCAAGCACTTGGTGACAGTGGGAAGGAAAGAAACCTCCAGCAGAACCAGGCTCAGGGAGGGGCAGTCTTCTGCTGGGACTGGTTGGGGCTGAGGGAGAGAACCAGGAAAAAGACATGCTGTGGAGGGGAGCAGAGATCAATCACTAATGATTAAATGCAGAGTGGTGCATACAGAGCAAAAAGAGAAAGAAACACTCAGTGCATCATGGGAACCCCCCAGCAGTCTAAGTCTATAGCAGCATAACTAAGGGATGGTTCAGGGTCACCTGATCCAGCCCTAACTATAAGCTTTAGCAAAAAGGAAAGTTTTAAGCCTAATCTTAAAAGTAGAGAGGGTGTCTGTCTCCCTGATCTGAATTGGGAGCTGGTTCCACAGGAGAGGAGCCTGAAAGCTGAAGGCTCTGCCTCCCATTCTACTCTTACAAACCCTAGGAACTACAAGTAAGCCTGCAGTCTGAGAGCGAAGCGCTCTATTGGGGTGATATGGTACTATGAGGTCCCTAAGATAAGATGGGACCTGATTATTCAAAACCTTATAAGTAAGAAGAAGAATTTTAAATTCTATTCTAGAATTAACAGGAAGCCAATGAAGAGAGGCCAATATGGGTGAGATATGCTCTCTCCTTCTAGTCCCCGTTAGTACTCTAGCTGCAGCATTTTGAATTAACTGAAGGCTTTTCAGGGAACTTTTAGGACAACCTGATAATAATGAATTACAATAGTCCAGCCTAGAGGAAATAAATGCATGAATTAGTTTTTCAGCATCACTCTGAGACAAGACCTTTCTAATTTTAGAGATATTGCGTAAATGCAAAAAAGCAGTCCTACATATTTGTTTAATATGCGCTTTGAATGACATATCCTGATCAAAAATGACTCCAAAATTTCCCACAGTATTACTAGAGGTCAGGGTAATGCCATCCAGAGTAAGGATCTGGTTAGACACCATGTTTCTAAGATTTGTGGGGCCAAGTACAATAACTTCAGTTTTATCTGAGTTTAAAAGCAGGAAATTAGAGGTCATCCATGTCTTTATGCCTGTAAGACAATCCTGCAGTTTAGCTAATTGGTGTGTGTCCTCTGGCTTCATGGATAGATAAAGCTGGGTATCATCCGCGTAACAATGAAAATTTAAGCAATGCCGTCTAATAATACTGCCTAAGGGAAGCATGTATAAAGTGAATAAAATTGGTGTGAATGCGCCATAATTAATTAGGGAAACAGGCACTTCTCTTCCTGAAGTGTTACGTGTTGAAATCCTCATTAGACAAGAAGCATCAGAATACTCTGAAGTTGTGTGGTGTGCTTTTGTCGGCTTCAAGAGACCGTCTCAATACCAAAACATTCCAGACTCGGTTCCAGCAGTACCTGTGTGTCCGGTCAGCGTGTCCTTGAACAGGACACGATAAGTCACACTCGCTGAAACATCGTCCCCCTCTCTCTCTCTGAATGAGATCCACTGACTTGTTAATGTGTCATAATTGAGGGTTCTGACCTTTCTGCAGAAATACTTTCAGTGATACAGGACAGTATGTAAAGTTCACAATCGCCGGAAACACGTCATCCATAAGCAAGCGTGCGCTTTATTTCTTATGGAGACTGACACCTCTGGTGCTCTTTTTTTGTGACCTTCTTTTAATGCATTTGGCATTCAGTATGGAGAATTTGACAGAGAGACGGAACGAGAGTGAGAGAGACGGAGCTGTGTGAACTATAAATAGACGGTGGGAGAGTGCTTGTGATGATAGCATCACCACACAATAATCCCTCAGTAGAACTGGCATTACTTCACTGGACTGATTTGGCTAGAACGGGAACAGGTAGCCCCTAATTTCCAAATCCAGTTACCCAATGTGGCTGAAACCTTTGACCCGGTATCTGCGATGAGATACTGTATTAATCCTGTTACTGGTGACCACTTGGTAACGTGGTATATTTCATTGTAGCTGGCGCGTGTGGCGTAATCCTTTTAAATTTGTCGTGTGCAGGTGGAGGTGCAGCTCATGTTCTCACAATTTTATGGGTTTTAACTGTAATTTGGATCCCTTAGTTTTGATATAACTCTGTAACACATTGGTGGCTGTCATTACCTTAAACACCAGGATAATGCTCTTGAACTTTCAGTATATAGACTGAACCTCAGTTGAACAATTCCTTTTATATGTTTTTGCAAAGTAGTCGGAACAGTTGCTAGTACTTCTGGAAGACTTTGCTTTTGCAACCTTGTTGGGGTGCACAAATATATGCACATATTTGGTGTCCACCGTCACATTCAAATGTGTGTGTGTGTGTTGGGGGGGATTGTGAGGGTCACAGTGTCTTCATGTTGAGAAGTGTGTGCACCATGTGATGGCCCACCCCTTCAGGCACTGACCTCCTTTTCCTCATTCACACAAGCTGCACCTTTTCTTACATCTTTTTCTCCTCTTTGTGTCTTCCACAGTGAGTCTCTGGTGTGAGAATTCAGGCTGAAATGACTAGATGACATAATCGTTATCCATCAATAATTAAAAATGGGTGACATCTTTTTGTATCGAAGAGGAAGGATAAATGGGAAGTTTAAGCATTGATGGTTCTCCCACTTCCAAAGATATGCAAGTTAGCTGAACTGATGACTGAATTGATTGTAGGTGTGAAGTGGCAGTGTGAAAGTGTTTGTCTGCGTTGGCCCTGCACTCAATAAAATGACTCATTGGATTGGATTTCTGTCTAACAAATATAAGTAGTAAGTCATTTTGTTTCCTTAAAATTCTACATACAATACTTACAGTTCTGTTCCTGTTCCAATTCCTGTTTCCACTGATCATCTACAGCTTAATTGGAGTCCACTTCAGGTAAATTCAGTTGATTGGATATAATTAGGAAAGGCACCTCTCTGTCTATATATAAGGTGCAACAGTTGTCAGTGCAGGTCAGAGCACAAACCAAGCATGAAGTCAAAGGAATTGTCTGTAGACCTCAGAGACAGGATTGTCTTGAGGCACAAATCTGGGAAAGGGTACAGAAACATTTCCACTGTTTTGAAGGTCCCAATGAGTATGATGAGCCACCATCACTAAAAGGAAGAAGTAGGGATCCACCAGAACTCTTCCAAGAGCTGGCCACCCATCTAAACTGAACAAATGGGGGGAGAAGGGCCTCAGTCAGGGAGGTAACCAAAAACCCAATGGTCACTCTGTCAGAGGTCCAGCATTTGTCTGTGAAGAGAGGAGAACCTTCCAGGACAACCATCTCTGTAGCAATCCACCAGTCAGGCCTTTATGGTGGAGTGGCCAGACGGAAGCCACTCCTTAGTAAAAGGCACATGGCAGCCCACCTGGAGTTTGCCAAACGGTACCTGAAGGACTTTCAGACCATGAGAAACAAAATTCTCTGGTCTGATGAGACAAAGATTGGAGCCTTTGGTGTGAATGCAAAGCATCATGTTTGGAGGAAACCAGGTACCATCTCCACAGTGAAGCATAGCAGCATCATGCTGTGGCAGGAACTGGGAGACTAGTAAGGATTGAGGGAAAGATGAATGGAGCAATGTACAGAGACATCCTGGATGAAAACCTAATCCAGAATGCTCTGGACCTCAGACTGGGGCAGCAGTTTGTCTTTCAGAAGGACAATGACCCCAAGCACACAGCCAAGATATCAAAGGAGTGGCTTCAGGACAACTTTGTGAATGTCCTTGAGTGGCCCAGCCAGAGTCCAGACCTGAATCCAATTGAACATCTCTTGAGAGATCTGAAAATGGCTGTGCACGGATGCTCCCCATCCAAGCTGATGGAGCTTGAGAGCTGCTACAAAGAGGAATGGGCAAAACTGCCCAAACATCGGTGCATGAAGCTTGTGTCATCATATTCAAGAAGACTTGAGGCTGTAACTGCTGCCAAAGGTGCATCAACAAAGTACTGAGTAAAAAAAATGTGAATACTGATATGCATGTGATTTCTTAGTTTAGTTTCTTTTAATTGGCAAAAAACAAAACAAAAAATCAAAAAACTTTTTTCATGTTGCCATTATGTGGTGGTGTGTGAAAAAATGAATTTACTCCATTTTGGAAATGGTATACGGCTGAAATGTGGAAAAAGTGAAACGCTGTGAATCCTGTCCTGATGCACTATAAGTCAGAGGCTCTGCCACCATTCCTCACAGCACTCACAGTTCTTTCTATGATGTCCACTGACTTCTCTCAGAGAGCAGCCCATTCAACCAAAGCCAGCACGTTGTGAAAATCAACTTTGACTGCAAAGAAGCACTGCTGATATTCACGCTTGCTTTCAGTGAGTGCTCACAGAGTTTGGCTGCGGTCGATGGTTGACTTCTTGGGTGTGAAGCCAGACTGCGGCAGCCACTGAATCCTATTAAGAATCTACCTTGCCCTGCACAGAGAGCGGTGTAATGCCGCTGTAGTTGTTGCAGTGCGGGCAGTCACCCTTTCCTTTCCAGAGAACAAGAACTCCTTTCTTGCACTCAGTTAGGATGATTCATGTTGCCCTGAACATCAGTAGAACAGCATCTCCACCTGCTTGGAGGAGTTCAGCCCTATTACCACAGATTCCTACAATTTTTACTCACTCACAGCTGTTTCACCACCTTTACTATAATTTAATAACCTTTTTTCATTTCCAAATCCTGGGTCTCATAGTGTTAAAGGTGGGAAAAAAAAAGATCAAATCAAATATCTTGCAGTGATGATGACATTTCCTGGTTTTGGGGTGTTGCCCATGCACCAGCCCTCCAAGCAATACCTCTTTATCAAGTTTTTTGAAAAGTGGCCTTTATGTTTTGGAGTAATTTTGGTGACAAACATATATATTGCTGTACTATAACATTGTAGTTGCTGTTTTCTGCTGTACGTGCGTTTGTGATGTACGTCACTGTAAACATGATATCAGATGTTGATGATTGGGGAAGTAGTTTATTAAGATCAGAGGAGACAAAACGAGAACATGTCATAGATCTTAAACGCTGCACGTATACTGTACACACAGGTACGCAAGGATGTACAAAGAGATCAGATATCAGAACAAATTATTAATAATAGATAACCCTGCATTCAGAGAGACAGTCCAGAAATTACGTAATCACTGTTAAATATTTAAGATTTAAACACACAGACTAAGTGAGCTGTCCTCCTCTGCACATTTGGTGTAGAAACAAAGTCAAACACAGAGATGCTGAGTCGCACTTTGCCCAGGATGTTGGTGTCATTTGTGCGATCATATTACCTCCCTCCTCGCACTGACTCACTGGCCCACTACCTGTGTAGTAGTCTGTGTTACATTATGTAGTTTGCTGGAATACACTCTTCCTCCCACTCTGTGAGGGTGCATGTGATGATATGCTTACGTCACATGCACAGCAAACCCAGACACCAAATACAAACTTAGATCAGTTCCTACACTCGATACATGAATCATCAATGCGAGGGGATTGTTTTTGGTCCTGTGTGACCATCTGTCTGTCAGTCCGTGAGTGAACAAAATAACACAGAGAGTTTACATTCAGATTGGACCACACTTGGTGGAATGTTGGCAGATAAGCAAAGAACCAAGTGATTTGATGATAAAATTCCTTTAGAAGTCAAATTTTTGATTTTCAAGGGTGTGCAAATCATCTTGGATTGTCTTCAAAGAGGATAAGTAGACAAGGAAGACTTCTTTTGACGTGCGAAAAATGTAAGGTCAAGGTCAAAGGTCAAGGCCACAGTAAAGACAAACAAACAAAAAATCCCCCCCCCCCCGCAAAAAAAAAAAAAAATCCCTTTCCAGGTAGCAATTTGTGCTTTTTTTGCCTCCACATTTCTAATCAATATGGTGAATGGTTTTGCCCATAAGCCATTACCTGGGATAAGCGATTGACCTTGATCTTCAGGGTTTACCTGGTGGTCAAAGATGACCTACAAATAGATCAAATTTCATATTTGAGTAAAACATGTCATACAATACACCAAATTATAGGGATTGATGAGAGGATTCAGAACATATCAAAAGCTTTGTGTTATGGTTGGTGACGTTAGGATGAAAAAAAGGTGCAAAATTTTGGTATTTATGGACATGTAGAAACTTGAAGAAACTTCTCTTGACATGCAAAAAACTTAAGGTCAAGGTCAAAGATAAAGGTCACAATATGGTCAAAGAAAGGTCAAAGACCAGCTCATAAATGAACATTCTTGAAGGTATTTTCTTGAATTTTTGCATCCAAATATCAGGGAATTGTAGGGGTTGGCCTTCCAAAAGTGCCGTTGCTTCAGAAAAGCAAATGACCTTGACCTTTAGCGCTTGCCATGAGGTCTCTGAGTGACAGGGTTTTGTTTTGTTTTTTTTACTTTCATGGTTTTGGCAAAGACAGTTTTTTATACTCTTCATATTGCAATTTAATGCAACAATTAAATATTTTATTTGGAAATATTTTATGAAACATTGGACATCTGTTCATTTTTCATTCAGGACAGTACAGGAAAAAGTTTCCAGTTTTCTTTGCTCCTTAATGTTGTTTTTAAATGGAAAGCAAAGTAGTATTTGTCCTTTTTTGGCTGAGCTGATCTGTGGCTTAAAAACTGTATCTGATCTGAACACATCTAATTTGTATCCATCCAAGGGGTGTCGCTTGACGCTGTAGTATCGGGATGGCAACAGTGGGTCTTGGAGCCTCTGTAAGACTTTTGCAAGATAGTTTGCAAACCAACACAGTGCATTACCGCCACCGTTTGGGTCACACAGGGCCTTCATAGGCTGCAAAGTATGAGCGACAGGCAATCGTTTTTTTGTGATTGGCAATGAAATGCATTGATAGGCAGGTGCACATACTTTTTCATGGAAATCGGCCGATAATTATGGTCGGTGCCTGATCAGTCGGGGCACAGCCAGGTTTTTCATAGCTCTCAATAAAACTTGGAAGAATGATCCATATTACTTTAGAAGAGGAAGAATCCAGAATCAGCCCAGACCTTTATGGGACCTGAAGTAGAATGTGATTTGCGGCCCCCCACTACCTCACCCCCTTTCCCCACCCCCATGGAATCATTAACTATTCTTGATCATTAGAACATTGTAAATCTGACGTATCTATTGTCAGTTTTATTAGTCATAGCTGTGTTTTCTAAGGCTGTTTCCTTAGTTATCAAAGATAAATGAGCAAAAGCACTCTGAAGTGTATTTTAAGGTATTTATTTAGAACTCAAACTCTACAACAAATTGGTGGTATTGCTGTGTGATGAATTTTATTTTAGGACTTTGTACTATTGTTGGGTAATCTTGGATCATTAAATTGGGGGTAGTTTTGTAATAATCTGAGCGACCAACTCCCAGGGCTTTTGGGCAGCTGCTGAGGAGGTGTTCCAGGGATCCCTGTCCTAGAGACTAGGGACAGAATGGTGTCTCTGTTTTGCCCCAGATGTGGAGGTTGGCTGGACTTGGTAGGACATCATAAACAGCCTCGACCAAAAGCCTGATACGATGAAAGTCTGCTTTTCAGATGTTGGACCAGGTGATCTTTTGTTGAAGAACATTCTCCCATTTAGTCCATGCTCCTTGCTGCCCCACTCCCACCATCCGACTAGCTTGTTCTTCCTCCGCGTTTGCCCTCAGTTCCTCCTGGATGAGATGTTGTCATTCCTTGGCCTCGGCCTTGTCCACCCTAATTGCCGGGAAGTAGGTAATTCCTGCACACCCTGTGGCTATGTCTCCAGAGCTTTGTCTGCCCTACATTTCCTGCCCGTTCACGCCTGGATGCCAACCGATACCACCCTTGGATCCCTGGATTCCCTATACTGCAAGACTACCCATGTCCTGGACACCTTGAACTCTTTGATGGGGCCTCTGAATGGGAGCTGCAAGGTGATGCTGGTGCCATCCAGGGCAGAGCTGCTCAGATTGTGTGGTAGACCAAGCCATGTACGCAGGTAGCTGCTGATGTTTCTCTCCATGGCATCAACTGTTATGAGTACTAGGTACACCAGTAGAGGCCACAGGATTCAGGGCAAGATGGAATGTTGGTAAATCCAGGCCTTGAACCTCCCTGGCAGACCTGATTTGTTAGCCCGACTCAGGCAGTCCTCAAGGTCTTTGCTGGTTTTCTGGATGGATGCAGAATCTTTGAGGCTGCAGTCAGAGTATTTCCTGAAGCTCTTAACTGGCTGCTCTGTGATCGATGGGATGGCAACTCCAGAAAGTGAGAAGCAAAACTTGTCCACTGCTTTCCTCCTCTTAAGCATTAGCAACCTTGATTTTCCTGGCTTAAAGCCATCCTTCCCCAGGTGATGAGCTTCTCTGGGCCTTGGAAAATCCATCTACTGCCCAGGACAGATGTGGTAGTGACAGTCAGGTCATCCATAAAGGCTTTTATCGGTGGTTGGCATACTCCTGATTTTGTCAAGGGTCCCCTACACTCCACTTCTGCTGACTTGACTATCATGTTCATGGCAAGGGCAAAAAGTAGGACTGAAATGGTGCAACCTGTTGTTATGCCTTTCTCAAGTCAGTGCCAGTCTGATGTACCTGACCCAACAGTGACTCTTAGCCTGAAATTATTATAGTAATCCAGAATAAGGTCTGTAACTTTGTATATTGTGATTTGAAAATGCCAGGGTTCCAAAGTATTTCCCATTAGAGAGAATGAGTTATAAATTTAACTCGAGGTTATGCCACTTGGTTCAGCCTGCAAACATGGAATAGCTGTAACCTATCATGTGTGATGCCTGTTTATTTCCCATTAAGAGGCACTCAATGTGCATAATGTACTTTTAAAGAGTGACTGTAAAAAAAGAGGCAAAGTATTGTTGGTGCACACTCATGGGAACTTCACCCACAGTTCTTTGCTGATTTTGATGAAGTAATGTATTCTGAAATTAACTTATTCAAGAACTAGGTAGTAAGATTCAGTGGCTAGATTATTGAAAGACACATTCCAGGCTGGATAACCAGGAAGATAATGTATTAGGAAACTAACATCAAAGTTTGTTCCTTTTCACTCACTTTGATTGTAATTCAAAGGAAAATGCTCTGGAGTCCAAACACAATAGGGCACTGCAGTCTCGTTTGAACCCTGCGTGATACCACGGGATTTTACCACTTATGTGGACCTACGCTCCCATTGTGCAATATATACACAGCATAATTTCACACGGAGAAATGGGGTACTGTTTTGTTTTTGGCTGCAATCACCAGCAGTCGCAAAGAGTGGTATTTATTTTCGGTTCCCAGTGTTGAAGGGAAGACGAGGCAAGTGAGAGACATCGTGTCGGTAAGTGTTAGCCGACACAGCTAACCAGAGTAGCTCAGTTCTCTCGATGCAAAAGCGCCTCGACATGTTTGTGCTCCAGGTCATAAACAAACCGCAACAGATGTCCACTTTTTACCACATCATCACTTTTTCTTTGCATTGTCACTTTATTTTAGAGGTGCACGATCAGGATTTTTTAGGCCAATCACTGATCACTGAAATTTTGATCGGCCGATACTGATCAAGGCCGATACTGATCAAGTACATATTTGGATCATGCCCAAAATAATAATAAATTAATATATAAACAAAAATAAATTTAAGAAATATTACAATTTAAAAACAAATGCACCCGAACGTGATGACAGCTGCAAATGCGTAATGCTAACTTTTAACATTGAAAATGCCATAGACATGCTAACGCATTAGCATCGCTCCCGTTTTTAAGTTATAAAATACATCTATCAACTGTTTCAGAAGACCATAACAGGTTGGTTTAACATAGAAAAGGTAAATAATACTCACAGACGTATGCTCTTTAGGGTTTTAGCGGGGGAAAATTAAGCGAAAGAAAGAAAGTATAAACAAAGCAAAAGGCTCGAAGCATTGCTTCAATCTGCGAACCACTGGTTCGATTGGTTCAAGGTTCAGAGCAAAGCCGCACTGCAGAAAAGTTGATCATGGACCCGCTGCAGGGTCTGTCATCAATGTAGAGAAATGATCATTTTCCTGACAAACACACCAAGCGCTCCCTGCGCTACTGCCTGCACTGTTGTGTTCGGTGCTTTTGATTGGTGCATTTTGCCGATCACCGATCAAACCGATCAAGGAGTGATCGGCTGATAATGATCGGTGGCCGATCGATCGGTGCACCTCTACTTTATTTGCATGTAATTTGCCCAAAAACTCATAGAAAATGCTGTGTTTTTTCCCCAGAAGTAGAAAAATTCCATCATATGCATCATTTTTTTACCCCTTTAAGGCCCGCCCTCAAATGAGACTGTGGTGTCCTATTCAGCAAAATGTGAATGGTTTTGAATGATTAAAATCTCCTCTAATCTGTCAGTGGGAAATTCTGTCCAATTTTCATTAGGTGGGGAAAAAACAAAAACATTTTTCAAACATGCAGTGTTAATTAATGTGCTGCTCTGTGGTGTTCTGCTTTCAAATAATTCATCCTAACTTCAGCAGTTAATCCCATCACCAGTGGAGAGGGAGAGAGGGCGAGAGAGAGGCAGAGAGAGAGAGAGAGAGAGAGAGAGAGAGAGAGAGAGAGAGAGAGACTGAAATGATGAGGCGTGCAATATTGTGTAATTACATGACACTTGTAGATCTTTGTCATTTGGTGGATTGTATGTATGTTGCATTGACAATTTTTCCTATTGTACAGAAAAATATTCCATTGTATCATTTTTGTGAGGTTTGTTTACATTTACTAGTAATTTTGATTCCATAGGTTTCACTTCTTTGAACGACTTCACTACCTTTTTGTAAAAATGCGTTCATCACATAAGGAAGCTATCTATAGCATGTGGACTTTGTGCTGACTATGCTCAATTTAGGTGTCATATAACACAAATAATAAATGTTTTCCATTTGTGCAATGGAAAGAATATTTTCATTTGCTGAAAGATAGAATGTTCCATTCATTGAGGTGAAGCTGGTATTTTTGCCTCAGGTTGTCATACTGTCAAAGTCACATACTGTGCCGAGGTGGTACATTTAATCCATTCTGCTAAAGATGGAACCTCATGACACTTTGTCAATTAAAAAAAATGGGAGGCATTTTTGGGGCTTGTCTTTTGTCAGAACTTTGTTTTTTTTTAAAGGTTAATTAATTAATTAATTAATTCATTTTATTTCTTTAATCAGATCATGCCAGAATTTAATGGCATTCTTTCCAGTTAAGACCCAAACTTTGAGATGTTTTTGAAAATCTACCAATTAGATTTTGAGCAGTTGTGATGGCAAACTAATCAACCAACAAACTGAAATCATAACCTCCAATGGCAGAGGAAAAAAAACAGATTGGGTTTGATTGTTTGGTTCACCATAAAATTTGAACTTTAATGCAGCACTACCACCCCGTCACACCTTTGTGATTTAGCCAGAGTATGCTGGTGTCGCAGACCGAACGGTCCTCCTAAAAATCGGTCCCCCCTCCCTGGTGACACGGTTCACTGATTAACACCTCATTTCTGCTTCGAACTGCACTCCAGTCATCATCTATCTCAGCCACAGATATCTGAAGCTTTAGTACAACCATCATTTCCACATAAATTCAGCATTATTTCATCATAAAAGGCGATCAGAGCACCGCGGCTAAATGAGCTGGTAGCTGATGCGTTCACTGCGTGTCGGAGATTTCAAAGCGTCACGGCATTTTGGCTCGTTTCTGCTTAAAATGGCCTCATTTCTGCTTAAAACTGACTTTAGAATGATTTAAGAGGTTTTACCTTTATAATCTGATGGTTAATAATTCCCATTAATCCATTTGATTGCTTTGGGTGAAGAGACTCCGTCTCAGACGTGCTGCTGTGGTCCCAAATGTCCCATACGCAAATGCAAAAGGCAGACCAATTTTTAGGGGCGGCCGCTCGGTCTGCGACACTGGCTGTATTAAAAATGCTGGGATACGCTGACCTACGTCTGATAAGTTATGGTTGAGTTTTGTATAAGTTAAGAGCACGGTGATAGACCTCGTAATGTGCAGAGTACCTTGAAAATCTTTGGGAATACACAATGTTTTCGAGGTATGCCAGTGTATGACTCATACGCTCCAACATACGGGACATAAGTTGTAGGTAAATTTAAGTCATGAATATTTGTTTTTACTTTCATCCAAAAAGCAACATTATTTTGCATTAGTTATGACTTCCTTGGCAAATAAGATCTCAACCATAAGATTACGAGACTGGAGCTGCCGAAAAAAATGTTAATATTTGCACTAATCAACTCTGTCAGATGCAGAGTTTTACTTATTTTTGAAAGTTTAAAAAACCAAGCATGAATAGGTTTTTTTTTTTTTACTGTTATTTATATGTACTTTGAATATTGTAAGTCAAGCACTAAATTGTTTTGAGTATGTGTAATATTGGTTAATTTTCAGGTGTGTACTAAGGGCCCCTTCACACATAGTGCGAATTTGGTCGATTTGCGCATAAAGAGCGCATGAAGCAGGGATCGTATGCAAAATATGTAGAATCGTAGCTGCTTCTAATGCCTCGTACACCTATTGCTACAACTATTTGCGCACACCAGCGGTTGAAAGCCAGTGTGCACTGTGTGAGCCCATCGAACCCTCTCGCGGCAGGTGTCAGCCAAATTCCAGTTGACACGCACGAACATCTAACACCGCTCGCATGGCACTTAGAAAATGTGTGGCCAGTCACACTGACAACAGTCAGCAGATAGTCATTGTTGTGCTGGCAGTGAAATTTGTCTAAGTGCCCCACAAGTGTGTCTTTGGTATGTGTGCTGAACTGACAGGAGGTGTGGCCACTGACAGAAGCAGCTGTGGAGATCTAGGGATCTGGACATCCCAGCTGGACAACACGTACTGTGTTTGGACGGACATGGACTAACAACTCCCCACTGTGAAGTACGTGTGTCTGCTTGCTGTCATCATGTGGGCATAAATAAAAACATATATCGCTGTGGCGATGGGCTGCAGCACGCGCGCAGTGTAGCCCATTGACAGGCAGCTCACAGGTTAAAATGGACTGTCAGATCATAACACGCAGCGGGCGATCTGACTGTCACGTCACCCACATGAGCTCTGTTCCACATGACGGGGTGTAAGTCCTGCGGCGCACCCTCCACAAGACACACGTTTCGGGCAGAACACGCAGGCGGGGCTAGCTGGATGCTGCCAGCAGATGTGGACATGATCAGAGCACACTGATTCTCATTCATGTCATTTCATGACTGTACGTCAGTGACTATGGGTCAACTACAGAGGAACAGACTGATCATATTTGTACTGCCTGCTTGATAAATGTGGTGTTTTTATATGGTGTGTGGTTTTATTATTTTTTTTAAATATGTCCATGTCCTTTCTCATATCAGGCAGTTTCCCGCAGCTTTCACGGGACAGCGACGGTAGCTCAGTGGCTGACTGGCAGTCAGAGCTTTTGGAAGGTGCAGGTTCGATTCCCGTGGGTGGCATGTAATTTTTGTTTTTTTATTTTCACAGCAGCTATGTTCCAGAATGCACGGAACCGTCACAGCATGTGTTTTTTAAATTTATTTTTTCTTCACAGCAGCTGTGCGATGTGGTTACACATTGTGCAGCTGCTGGCACTGTGTTCCCACGTACATGAACCGTCGCACTGTGCCTGCCTGCCCGTCTGCGCCATGTTTTGTGTTTCGCTAATACGAGCTCTACCGCTGTGAGCCGCCCTGGAGTTGTACGTAATTGCATTATGTGTGAAGGGCCCCTAAGATAATACCGGAATACCGAAAACGTGCGAAGCCAACACAAAGTGTGCACTAACATAGCATAAACATTTAAATTTGTGCACAAACTTTATATTTACGACCACCAGGCTCAAAGATGGTTCAAACACAGTGAATTAACATGAACTCCTTCAAATATTAAATGAGTATGGGAGTGTTAAGAGACCGGCTGTGATACTGGGTTATTTGTCTTGTCATTGCTGTATAAGTGTGATCTAATGATTATATATTTTGTTTTACAGTGTTATGTCAGCCTGGCAGCCATTCAAGTGGCTGATACCTGTCAGTAATGCAAAATAGCATTTGGGAAGATTGTTGTTTGAGTTTCTGAGTGAACGGCGATGTGTGTAACACCATAATTTGGGCTATGTGTGGAAGCTGCTTGTGTATTTTTGGTGGCAAATGAATGCATAATTTCATATTGTGCTCACTTGGTCAAGTGTATAGGGGAAGCCAGTGCACAGTGGATCAGAAATGTTGTTTTGTGGCAGCATAAACATATTATGCATAAGTTTAGTTGTTTATATACACAAATTATAGAAATAATTCATGCAAAAATAAATGTATAAGCTTCAACAAGTAATATTTGTCATCGGGTGCATGTGACACACGAGTCATGTTATCAAATAGCTGATAGTCTGGAGAAGACATAATCAATCAATCAATCAATCAATTTTTTTTATATAGTGCCAAATCACAACAAACAGTTGCCCCAAGGCGCTTTATATTGTAAGGCAAGGCCATACAATAATTATGTAAAACCCCAACTGTCAAAACGACCCCCTGTGAGCAAGCACTTGGCTACAGTGGGAAGGAAAAACTCCCTTTTAACAGGAAGAAACCTCCAGCAGAACCAGGCTCAGGGAGGGGCAGTCTTCTAACTAATAACAATTTTTTGAGCCACCTTTCCTCTGTTGTGAGAAATAAATACAAAGACACTGACATCCCCAAAATTTACTTTGATAGGAAAAACTGACTTCACTTGCCACTTTTACCCTTAATGTATCCAAAAACAAAACACTAATTTATAAGGGGGATGTCTTTATGCACAAAAATATGGCATAACTGTTGCAAATATAAATGTAGTTTTGCAGATATAGCTACTGATTCACCGTGCCCAACCCACCCTCACACCAAGTTCATGATGGCATCATGAAAAGTAAATTAATCTATTAGTTTATGATACTGTGACAAAGTGCTGTTGTTTTTTGTGATGGTATCGCAAAAGAATTTGACACGTGACCCAAATTTTGGGGTGTTAGGGTTATGGTTATGGTTATACCATCAAATTACTCAGCGAGGGGTGACCACGTCATGAAAATGTACTACATTTCATGACAGTATCACGAAAAACTAAAACTGGGCTGCTTACCATCATAGGCCGAGCGCCCAGAGACATAAATGTCACTGTCGGGATGAGTGACTCTCTTCACAAGTTTACCGCTTTCACCACATACAAGTACACATCTGGTGACTGACACTATTAAAAACATGGATCTTTGTCTTGATACAGGACAACAGCAAACATAGTTTAGTGCTGCTACTTTGTCACGAACATGTAGTGTTGTACTGGCTTTATTGATATCTCACTGACAGTTGACTGTGTGTGTGTGTGTGTGTGTGTGTGTGTGTGTGTGTGTGTGTGTGTGTGTGTGTGTGTGTGTGTGTGTGTGTGTGTGCGAGAGAGAGAGAGAGAGCTCCTCCAGTTTTGCATGGGGTCAATCAAAACAACATAATAATTTGATTATTATACATTGTTGTATTTGTGGAAACCTACAAATTCATCAGGATTTCTTCACTTGAAAAGGTCTGATTCTTTAATATACCACAAAGCAAATATAGCACAAGTGACCTTGAACCAGGGACCTGCTTGTTGTGATACAAACATATGAATCAGTTGCATCACCCTGCTGTCACTTCAGTACTGTTTGAATTTTTTTTTTCTTTTCAAATTTAGTACCATTATTTGGCATTGGAAAAGAAAATTTAATGAATAAATCAAAATTTTAAAATTTCAGATTTGGAATAACAAACAGAGCCTGAGACAACACGTTCCACAGATGTAATGTTGGTGTGTGTGTGCGCTTCATGGCAGTTTTCATGGCCTGTTCTGTAGCTATAAGATTTGGCTTTTAAATAATTAATGCAGAAGACAGTGAACACATCCTTCTGGTTGTGTGTGATTTTGTGTGTGTGAGTGTTTGTGTGTTTCAGTTCTCCTGTGTTTGATGCAACTGTGTTTTCTCGCTTTAGACGAATTTCCAGATTTGACTGTTGTGGTGAAAATTAGTTAGGTATGGCGTAGTACAGTCTAGTAGTCATGATTTTGGTTTATGTTAGGGTGACTGACTGTGGAATTTGATCCAAATTGGGTCCGTCTTTGGCAAAAGTTAACTACACTAACTGGTCAAAACTGCAAATTGTGTTTATTTACTCTGGACCAGCCCATATCATTCTGCACCTAAAACTTTAAAATGAACCAAAACCTATAAAACAGTGACACTTCATAATTGAATTTTGGTGGAGGGTAAAAAAAAAAAGGTTTTTAGTTCCTGCTCAGTAAAGCACAGCTGTGCAAATAAATGAATCTTGCAAGCAGCGTTGTTTCGGGCAGACTTGACCGGCTGCAGAGATTTGGACACTGCAGGAGCACATCACTTCACACTCTCTTTGCAAAGCAGTTTGTGACCTGTGACCAGTCCTGTTTTCAGTGTAAGAAAACTACTGTAAAGATATACAGCAACCCAGTTATTGGCGTTTTAACTTTGGTTTACAATTCAGTTTCATTGTAATTTGATGTGGCAGTGCGTATCTCTGTGTGGACAAGCAATGTGTGGGTGATTCTTTAACTACGGGCACTATTGGCCTTGTAAATGTAATTTCCACCACACCATTGCCTTACAATATAAAGCGCCTTGGGGCAACTGTTTGTTGTGATTTGGCGCTATATACATGTGCTCTGATGTAACTGTTTATCTCCATAGAAACTACCCAAACAATCTTTCATACAAACTGTTTAAAGGGACATTACAGTGTTGTGGTGGAAATTACGGCAATAGTGTGGGACAACTACATTTTGTTTAAAAAAAATCATAACAGTTGTATGACATTGAATACCCCAATTATGTTTTGATTATTTTACTGATATTTTATTGAGATATTTTAAAACATTAGAAAAAATGTTTCTTTACCATTCATTTTTATCATTGAAGATCAAAAGTCTGGGTGTGGGACAAGCACAAAACTGCAATATTTGCATATAATGATGCTGAAAAAAGGTGAAAAAGTCATCATAGACTACTAGAACAAATTTCTTAACACACTTTCATTGTAAAGATAACTATAAAAGTGTGAAATTTCCCCTTTTTTCTGTTTTTCATACAGTATGATGAAAGGACATAATAAGTGCCCGTAGTCTAAGAATCACCTGTGTACGCCGTGAGCCCGCCTGTTTAAGGGGTATCTGAATATTGTATTGTGTAAATAGTAGAAAATCTCTGCGCTCAGCTTCAGACCAAGTTTTTGTTGGTCTGTGGCGTAAACGCTTTCTGCTTAGCTAATCATGACAGTAATGCAGCAGCATTGCACCTGACTACACCACATGTTAAGACCATGGGCATACAGATAGGCGAAAGAAGACCTCTTATTTAAAGATTGTAGATACTGGGCAGGAAGCTTTGGCCTTTCGTCTTGTTCTCGAGAGTGCTGTACTTCCCATATTGTGAATTTTTTGCCTTAGAAAAATTATGATATCAGACATATAAGCTTTAGAACATGTGACTGTTTGCTCAGATGAACTAGTAATGGTAATAGGGATTGTCATTCACTTGACTCTTAGTTTTTCATGCTCTAACAGAAATGATTCAAAAGCAGAATTTGGCGTCATTTATTAAAAAAGTTTGAATCTATACTCAACAAAAATATAAACGCAACACTTTTGGTTTTGCTCCCATTTTGTATGAGATGAACTCAAAGATCTAAAACTTTTTCCATATACACAATATCAACATTTCCCTCAAATATTGTTCACAAACCAGTCTAAATCTGTGATAGTGAGCACTTCTCCTTTGCTGAGATAATCCATCCCACCTCACAGGTGTGCCATATCAAGATGCTGATTAGACACCATGATTAGTGCACAGGTGTGCCTTAGACTGCCCACAATAAAAGGCCACTCTGAAAGGTGCAGTTTTATCACACAGCACAATGCCACAGATGTCGCAAGATTTGAGGGAGCGTGCAATTGGCATGCTGACAGCAGGAATGTCAACCAGAGCTGTTGCTCGTGTATTGAATGTTCATTTCTCTACCATAAGCCGTCACCAAAGGCGTTTCAGAGAATTTGGCAGTACATCCAACCAGCCTCACAACCGCAGACCACGTGTAACCACACCAGCCCAGGACCTCCACATCCAGCATGTTCACCTCCAAGATCGTCTGAGACCAGCCACTCGGACAGCTGCTGAAACAATCGGTTTGCATAACCAAAGAATTTCTGCACAAACTGTCAGAAACCGTCTCAGGGAAGCTCATCTGCATGCTCGTCCTCCTCATCGGGGTCTCGACCTGACTCCAGTTCGTCGTCGTAACCGACTTGAGTGGGCAAATGCTCACATTCGCTGGCGTTTGGCACGTTGGAGAGGTGTTCTCTTCACGGATGAATCCCGGTTCACACTGTTCAGGGCAGATGGCAGACAGCGTGTGTGGCGTCGTGTGGGTGAGCGGTTTTCTGATGTCAATGTTGTGGATCGAGTGGCCCATGGTGGCGGTGGGGTTATGGTATGGGCAGGAGTCTGTTATGGACGAAGAACACAGGTGCATTTTATTGATGGCATTTTGAATGCACAGAGATACCATGACGAGATCCTGAGGCCCATTGTTGTGCCATACATCCAAGAACATCACCTCATGTTGCAGCAGGATAATGCAGGGCCCCATGTTGCAAGAAACTGTACACAATTCTTGGAAGCTGAAAATGTTCCAGTTCTTGCATGGCCGGCATACTCACCGGACATGTCACCCATTGAGCATGTTTGGGATGCTCTGGACCGGTGTATACGACAGCGTGTACCAGTTCCTGCCAATATCCAGCAACTTCGCACAGCCATTGAAGAGGAGTGGACCAACATTCCACAGGCCACAATTGACAACCTGATCAACTCTATGCGAAGGAGATGTGTTGCACTGCATGAGGCAAATGGTGGTCACACCAGATACTGACCAGTACCCCCCCCCCCCCCCAATAAAACAAAACTGCACCTTTCAGAGTGGCCTTTTATTGTGGGCAGTCTAAGGCACACCTGTGCACTAATCATGGTGTCTAATCAGCATCTTGGTATGGCACACCTGTGAGGTGGGATGGATTATCTCAGCAAAGGAGAAGTGCTCACTATCACAGATTTAGACTGGTTTGTGAACAATATTTGAGGGAAATGGTGATATTGTGTATGTGGAAAAAGTTTTAGATCTTTGAGTTCATCGCATACAAAATGGGAGCAAAACCAAAAGTGTTGCGTTTATATTTTTGTAGAGTGTACTTTGCCAAATTACAACTCGACAGTTTCACTGAGTGGCGACTGAAACTGCAATATATTCAATGTTATATGACACCTAAATAGAGCCTTGTTAGAGCCATTTGCTAGGTGGATTGTATGTCACATGGCATTGATTATTTGTTCCACTGTATCGAAATGTAGTCCATTGTATGATTTATGCCATTTTTGTGGCATTTGGATCCATTTACTGTTTTTTTTTTTTTTGATTATATACTTTTGCTCCATTGAACAACTCAACTAACGTTTTGTAAAAATGCATTAATGATATGAGGAAGCTATCTGTAGCTATCTGTGTTGACTGTTATCTATTTAGGGGTCATCTAAAACAAATAATGAATGTTTTCCATTTCTGCAAAGGAAAATATGTTTTCCTTTGTTGGAAGATGGAGTGTTCTATTTAACCAAATGAAGTCAGTGTTTTTACCTGAGGTTGTCATACTGTATAAGTCACATACTGTGCTGAGCTGGTACATTTAATCCATGAGTTCGAACACAACTTTTTCCATTGGTCTAAAGATAGAACCTCATGTCGCTTTGTCAGTTTTAAAAAAAAGGCACATGTGTAGATGGGTGGGGGAGGGGGGTGTCAGGGGCTTATGTTGTATCAGAATTTACATTAGAACTGTATGCCGAGCTTCATTGGTTTTTAAAGCTGCATTACCTTTTCATAAAAATGCATCCATGATATGAGGAAGCTCTCTATGGCACCTGGACTTTGCCTTTGCTATGATCTATGTAGGTGTCATATAAAACAAATAATGAATGTTTTCCATGAATGCAATGGAAAGACTATTTTCATTCAATGAAAGATCCATGAATTCAACTCGACTTTGCTTAGTTGAATGGGCCATTCCATCTTTCAACTCATGCAAATATTCTTAACACTGCACTCGTAAACATCCAGTATTTGTATCCCATCAGATTGGTTTTCACTGCACTAAGATTTGATCACTGTTAAATCTATTTTTTTAACATGTGGATGACACACCTGGAGAGCAATCAGTGAACAGTTCTGTTGAGCAGTTTTTAAAAACAGGGAATGTTTGGAAGCATTCTAGATGAAACGGGTAGAAAGAACATAAAAAATGACAGTTGGTCATCACCAGAAAGTGACTGCTTGACTTCACAGCCATCACTGATAGATTTTATGTAAGAGGTGAACTCACAGGGCTTACAAGTTTATTTATGACTGCAGTTTTTCTGAGTTGTGATTTGCATGATTTCAGTCAAGCTCTGTTGTTGATGTTGTTGTTGTTGTAGTTGCAGTGTTGTGTTGTTGTTCATTTAAGAGTGTGAACAAAAACAGTGTATTTTTGTTTTGTATTAAACTCTTTTTTTAGGAACCAACACATACTCATCTGTTTTTGCCCAAATATATTTTGTGTGTGTGTGTGTGTGTGCAAAGTGTGGACAAAGGACTGGGTGTCTGGAGAGGGTGCTGGGGAGGGGATGGTGGGTGATGGGTGGAGTACTGGAGGAAAGGATGATGGGTGGGAGTCTGCAGAGATGGCTGGCTGGCAGACTGTGTTTATGGATGTGAGTTTGGGGGCAAAGGTGGGGGTACGGTTGCATTCATCTGCATATTTGTCTGCATGTGTCTTAGAACACGCGTGCACTCAGCTGCACATGGAGCCGTCTGCGTGTGCGCACTGACTGCCTGTCCGTAGGCTTGTGTGTGTGTGTGTGTGCGTGTGTGTGTGTTCTTTTGTTTTGTGCTGGGTTGCTGGGTGATGGGACCAGCTGGGAGGGCTGAAGCCATTCACTTCCCTTCTGCTACCCTGAAGGCAGCCAGCAGGGAGGGAGAGGGTCAAAAGAATGAAACGGACCCAAAAACCGAGGAGGAGGTGTACGGAGGGGGTGTTTTTTTTATCTCACTGCAGTAAGACATAAAGAAAGTAGTTAAAATTAGATGAAAGAGAAAAACCTGACGGTGGAAGGAGAGCGGTGAAGAAGTCTTGAGCGCAACTTTTAGTAAATGAAGAGCTTCGTAAAGGAAAGTCGGGGAATGAGGGAGGAGAGGAGGGAGGCAAAGTGTGTCAGCCTGAATCGTGATAGAGCAGCGGAGCTGACTCAGCCAGACCGGTTTGGTGGAGGAGGGTAGGAGGAGAAATAATAGATTCCTCTACAGGAAACAGGATTACAGTAATCAGATTACTGCAAAAGATGCTATCATTTCTCATACATTACAGATATAGTTGCATACAAGATGATGAGAGAAATAAATTGTAATCACCTGCACATACACGTAAAGAAACAGAGAAACAGCTACGTTACTAACAGCAGGATTACAGTAATCTGATTACATCAAATAATAGTAATTACAGTGTCAGAAAATGTTGCATGAATCTGTTTATTAGAGAGTATTACTTTATCACTGCTCATTGAAATGAGTTGTTGTCATAGCGTTACTGTAGAAACACTGAAATAAAGAGACAAATTCAAACATGATAATAACGACACTATTGAAATTAAATAATTAGGGAGACACAGCTTGGCCAACTTCTGCATGTCGACACCTGAGGGACGTAGCACATTACTGGAATTTAAAATGCTATTGATCATTCATATTGCCTGAAGATAGATATCCCAAGCCCACACACACACACACACACACACACACACACACACACACACACACACACACACACACACACACACACACACACACACACACACACACACACACACACACACACACACCCACCCACCCACAGGTTTCATAATGCAATATTTTTGAAGCAGTGTTCATGTACTATACAGTTTGTCAAACACTGCGTTAATTACCTCCACCAACGAAGTTATAAATACAGGCCTGTAATTCCTGCACGTTTTTCTGAATTGTGTGAAATGGCTAATAAAAATAGGTGATACAAAATGATTACGTGGTCACCCAGGTGAAGTGGTTTGGTAGTTGTCGACTGCATAATGCCTGCCGCACATGGAGAGGATTCAACTGCGCCCCCAGCTACACGTGGCAGAGGACGCAGCTGAGTCCTTTCCGTGTGCGGCAGGCAACCAGGGACCGGTGTTCTCCTCCCTGTGCGGTCTGCTCTGCTTTGGCTCCGTCCACTTAGGATGCAGCACAGAACCAGAACTCTGCACTACATTTCTCTGCAGATCATCCAGCAAACGAGGCAGGCAACCAGTTTATGAAATGAAAGGCATTGGAAAGAAGACAGACAAGGTATAAGAACGGGCCTGAATCTCACCGGAGACGACAAACTGCCCACTCATCGAAAAAAGTTTGCAGAAAGGACAGCCTGCGTATTTGTAAAAAGGGCTTAGATCTCATGCTGTGTTCATTGCTAGGTGAAGTGACTGAATATGACCTTTTTTTTGTATGTCTGCAAAAGTGTGTGTTTTTACAATAATTTTCCAGCAGCTGGCAACTCTTTTTGTTGTCATGTAATTTCAATTTCAATTTATTTTCATTTATATAGCGCCAAATCACCTTACCAACCCCCAGAGCAACAGTGGTAAGGAAAAACTCCCTCTGAGGAAGAAACCTCAAGCAGACCAGACTCAAAGGGGTGCCAAAATGGATGTAATGTGGTTGAACTTTCTGCTTTGTGTCAAAAGTCTGGCTACAGCATTTTAAACCAATTTTTGTCATGTACACTGACAAAATAATAGTAGTAGTAATATTATTATTATTATTATTAACAATAATGGCATTTAAAATTAGGCTTATCATCTTAATTAACTGGTTTATTTAATGGAGAAAAAGAATCACATTTCAGTAACTTTCAGTTTAGATTTCTTTTGACCAACAGATGAAGACCAAAAATTAGGGAGAATAAAAGGCAAACGCTACATGATCAAATTTCTGTCATACCTAAAACTTTTGCAGATTAGTTAATGCTAAGTATTATTTAGTGTAATATTTACAACCATCAAGCTAAATATTTAGCTAAATGCAATTCATGGATGTTTTGTTTTAGAGTAGTATTGTAGCCTGTGATCTTTTGATCACTCATCTTCAGCCGCTTTTCCGGGTTTGGGTCACGGGGGCAACCTTTCTCGTGCCACATTGACAACCTGTGACTGGGGGATCCTGAGGCGTTCCCAGGCCTGTGTGGAGATATAATCTCTCCACCTAGTCCTGGGTCTTCCCTGGGGTCTCCTCCCAGATGGACATGCCTGGAACACCTCCCTAGGGAGGCGCCCAGGAAGTATTCTTACCAGATGCCTGAAACACCTCAGCTGGCTTCTTTTAACACGAAGCAGCAGCAACTCTACTCCGAGCTCCTCACGGATGACTGAACTTCTCACCCTATCTCTAAGGGAGACACCAGCCACCCTCCTGAGGAAGACCATTTTGGCCCCTTGTACCCGCAATCTAATTCTTTCGGTCATGACCCAACCCTCCTGATCATAGGTGAGAGTAGGAACGAAGATTGACCAGTAGATTTTTCCTGGTTCTCTCCCTCAGCCCCAACCAGTCCCAGCAGAAGACTGCCCCTCCCTGAGCCTGGTTCTGCTGGAGGTTTCTTCCTGTTAAAAGGGAGTTTTTCCTTCCCACTGTCGCCAAGTGCTTGCTCACAGGGGGTCATTTTGACCGTTGGGGTTTTTACGTAATTATTGTATGGCCTTGCCTTACAATATAAAGCACCTTGGGGCAACTGTTTGTTGTGATTTGGTGCTATATAAATAAAATTGATTGATTGATTGATTGATAGATCGAGAGCTTCGCCTTTTGGCTCAGCTACCTTTTTGTCACAACAGTACGGTAGAGTGAATGCAACACCACCCCTGCTGCACTGATTATCTGGCCAATCTCATGCTCCATCGTCCCCTCACTCGTGAACAAGACCCTGAGGTACTTGAACTCCTTCACTTGGTGCAAGGCTGTATTCCCTACCCGGAGTATGCAATCCATCTGCTTCCTGCTGAGAACCATGGCCTCAGATTTAGAGGTGCTGATCCTCATCCCAGTCGCCTCACACTCTGCTGCGAACTGATCCAGTGAGTGTTGGAGGTCACCGGCCGATGAAGCCACCAGGACCACATCATCTGCAAAAAGCAGTGATGAGACCCTGAGCCCACCAAACTGGAAACCCTCCTCCCCCGTCTATGCCTCGATATCCTGTCCATGAATATCACAAACAATTTCAATTTTAATTTCAGGGGCACTTCTAAAATATTAAAAATAACAATAAAATAATAAAAATGGCTGTTTGTGCAAAATTTTGTGGGGGTTTTTTGGGGGAGGAGGTGGGGAGTGCTTGGAGGGGGTCTTGCTCTGGGAGTAATTCAGAGTAGAACTGCCACTGCTCCTGACATTTGATCACATCTGATTTATCTTATGAAAAGCCACTTCTAACAGGACTCTGACCTTGAAGATTTTTTCCAAGGTAAAAATTTGTGGAATTGAACACTAAACTAGTATTGACGGAGGTTTGCGCCCTACAAGTGCAGCATTCTAGTTTCCTCATGTATTTTAATTTCATTTGAAATCATTCACTATGCCCTTAACCTGTAGTGCCAAACCCAACCTCAATCTTTGTCTTAACAATGTATCAGGTACAAGGTATAATTTACAGCAGGGGCATTCAACTCATTCCAGAAAAGGCCAAGAGGGTGCAGGTTTTTTTGATCCATTAACTGATTCCATCTGCTCAAAGTGATGTTAGTCAGTGAAATCACCTGGTGGAGTAGGTGGTTGCAAAGAAAACCTGCACCCTCTCGGCTCTTGGCGGAACGAGTTGAATACCGCTGATCTACAGTGTCATCACAATCACATACATACTGTATGAAAGCCTCAGCCCTCTGCTGGCCACAATTACAACTCAGTCTTTTATAAGATATCGCATACAAAATGTTTCAGAGACTCTAAACCCGCTGATGGCCACTATTACAATCAACACACAGTCCGTGTCAAGTGTGTCCGAGGTTTTAGTGAGTAAGTTATGGTCACAGCCAATGATGGTGTGGCTATTAACGCCAAACTTGGAGTTTGCGAGTGAGACATCCAAAAGAAGTGATGTCATGAAACTGAAATCCCAAATATATGGCAACGGCTCCAGTTTTAATGAATCAATTGATAAAGGTGAGAATTTTCTTTTCTGTACCTTTTATGAAAACATAAAAGCAGGAAAAACATAAACTTGCTTCAAGAGTACACCAACCATTTCAAATTCAGAGAAATAAGGAAAGGTGACAATCTCTGTTGTGTGGGCCGCCAGAAGAGGAGGTACTGCTGGCCCACCACCAGAGGGCGCCCTGTCTGGAGTGCGGGCTCCAGGCACCAGAGGGCGCAGCCGCCTCACAGGAGCAGCCAGGGTGACAGCTGTCATGCATCACCTGCAACAGCTGTTACCAATCATCTGATCGGCAGGAGTATATCAGCAGGACAACGTCTCCACCTCTTTGCCGAGATATCGTTTCTACCGAGAAGGTAACGTGCTCAGCTGACTGTTTAACAGTGATCTTTGTGACTTTTGTGCATTGCTCTGAGAGTATTTTCCAACGAGAGGTGGAGGTAACTTACCTGCCGTTCAGATTCCTGGGTGCGAACGCGCCCACCTTTAATTGTCCTTTGTTCCTCGCCAGCAGTACCAGGTCCGACACGCGGAGGCAGTGGCCACCTGGGAGTTCGGGACTTGGCGGCTCCAGTATTCCCGGGGTCTGGTGGCGGAGGAAACCGTGTGGTTCCGGTTCTACTTTGGAGAGGCGTCTCCTATCTTCGAGCCTGCCCACACGACACCTGTGTGAATTTGACTTTGTCCATTATTGTAATCTGTTGTACTTGTTGTGCATATTCACAACAGTAAAGTGTGTTATTTGACCTATTCCATTGTCCGTTCATTTGCGCCCCCTGTTGTGGGTCCGTGTACTTACACTTTCCCAACAAATCTCTAGAGGAAGATGATACTTTTGTCATTTGAGGTGGTGCGTACTTTTTAAGATACAAATGGGAAAGACCTTTTTCACCTACTATACTGGATTCTGGTCTGCATTGGCTCCACTCACATCGTATAGGTGTTCTTAAAATAGTGATTATATAAAGGGTCAAAAATGCAACCTGTTATCTGAAGCAAATGGTAATTACCTCTGTCATCCAACAGGGACAGATGATAAGACCAAAAGTGGTGGATGGGTTTTAAAAAAATTATGTGGAGAAAGGGTCATGGGTCAAATTCAAATTAAACTTTGAGGAGGTCCTGTGTATTGTAATTCCCCCCGTCTCTTTTATGTAAGATTCTGCCCCTTACCAAAAACCAAACCACTATATTTCTCATTTTGAATTTATTGAAGTTCATGTGGAAGTCAGGCCTGGGCCTCTCACAGACAGCATTCATCTTATGAAAAGGCCCCTAAAATGAGTCATACAACACTTTTTATACTTTGTGGGCATCACAGTAGGTGTGGTTTAGTTTCACATTTCTAATGTTACTGGCTCCCAACAGCAGGGGGAGATCTCCCTGTTTCTGAAACTTGCACATATGATAGAAGTGAAACTTAACTCTCAGAAACTTTCAAACAAATAACACAGACAAACACTTGATAACTAATACAGAATAAGGAATTAGCACATATATTATCTAACGGTATGTTGCAATTTTTTTCTCTCTTTCCTGTTATTGCAAACATCACAAAGACATTTAATCATTCTACACGATATTGGAAAAAACTGAAATTGCAATATTAGTTTTGTCTGTGATCTATATGAGATGTGAAAAATCAATACAAGAATTTACACCATATATCTTGGATAGCTATATTTGGAAAGAATGGCTCATTCTACAGTGATTAGGGTAAGTTATTTGCACAGAAAATAAAACTTGTGAATAAAAAAGTGATAAATATATAAATTTAAAAAAGTGTGCCATAGAAGATCAGGGCAAAATGGGCAAGTGGTGTGACATCAGGGCAGGCATTAAACAAGGCTGCAACATTTCAGGATTTTTGTTCTTGATTATAATAGAGTGGGCAATGAGAATGATTGTTGGTATGAACGGTATGAGATGGAAATTTACATCAAAACCTGATGGCAGTTTTGCTGAGGATATAGTCCTGTTTTCCTCTAATAAGGTCCCATTAAAAAAGAAAAACATTAGTTTATCATCCTTGACATCAGAAAAAAGTGATGAGGGAGGGCTGATTTTTTTTTTTTTTTCTTAGTAACAGAGAACAAACAACACAGTAACATTTTGAAGTTGGGAAATGTAACTTCCCCTTGTAATATGAATTAACATAAGTCCCGCCCTCTTCACCATTTACATGCTTCCCCTCGAGTGTGTCGTTGGCAGGCATGGAATCCACTTCCATTGCTATGCTGACGACACACAGCTCTACATCAAGGTCACTCCCTCCGCTCCTCCCTCTGCCACCATTTCCTGCCTCAACTCCTGTCTGGAGGAGATGGGGGCATGGATGAGACAGAACTTCCTGCAGCTGAATGGCTCAAAAACAGAAGCCATTCAAACCGGTACTCCTCACCAACTCCTCCCCTCTCCCCCTCTGTTACCAATCTCGGGGTCAGGTTTGACTCCTACTTTTCTTACTGTTACTGACAGTCATGTCAGTAACATCTGCAAAACCTCCTTTTTCCACCTCCGTAATATTTCCAAACTCCGTTCTTCACTTTCCCTTTCGGCTGCGGAGAAGCTCGTCCATGCCTTTGTCTCCTCCAGGTTGAACTACTGTAACGCACTCCTCATCGGGATCCCTGGCAGGAGCATTCAAAAGCTCCAGTATGTCCAGAACAGCGCTGCCAGGGTCCTGGTGAGGGTGTGGAAACACGAGCACATCACCCCTATCCTTCACACCCTCCACTGGCTCCCCGTTCACTTCCGTATAGAGTACAAGATCCTTCTGCACACCCACCACTGTCTCCATGGTGATGCCCCCACCTACCTCACTGACCTCCTCACTCCACATACCTCTGGCAGAACCCGGTCAGGCCAACAGCACCGTCTGCTCCCACCCAGGACACGGCTCAAGACCATGGGGGACCGGGCCATCGAGGCTGCTGCTCCCCGCCTGTGGAACGCCCTCCCAGACCACCTCAGGGCTCCACAGACGGTGGATGCTTTTAAGAAAGGATTAAAAACCTTCCTTTTAGCTTACAGCTAGTTTTTAACTAATGTATGTATGATGTGTTGTCATTTTATCTTGTCTTATCTCTTTTATTGCTGTTTTATGTGCACTTTGAGATTTGCATTCAAATATAAAGTGCGGTACGAATAAAATTTATTATTATAAGTTTATGGCACTAAGTTCAATTCATTCTCATGGACAAGGAAAAACATACCTTGCAACCTTTTTACGTAGCGTCCAAGCTGCCTCCATTGTCCAGCATGCCACATGCATACTGGCTGTAAATATCACTCATGGTCGCCTTGGGGGAAACGCTCACCCTGTACCATGGCTTCACCTTCTTGGCCATATTGGCAATCGACCTTGTGTGTGTGGTTGTCAGTGACAACAAGCGGCAAGTTCGGGCGTCTTCGGCAAAAGCATTTTTGCCACCTAGTGGACGTGCCGGTTCTTGCACCAGAAAATAAAAAACAAAAATAATAAACTGATGTGAGCCGATTTTGGCATGTGGGCAGGAATGATAAACTGTTTTTTTTTTTTTTTTTTTTTTTTTTTTTTTTTTTTTTTTTTTTTTTTTTTTTATCGGGCCAAAACAACATATTTAAGACAAAAAGATGAAACTAAATGAAGAAGCCAGATGGATAGGACTCAGAATCAATCTGGAAAAGAAGAAGGCACGGAGCATAAATGCAGTGAGCCAAGTATAGACAGCAACCAGTGGTCAGGATATTGAGGATGTCGATGAGTTCACTTAATTCAGAGCAAAGGAGTGTCAGGAGGAAGGTGAAGGACCTTAAAAAGAGACTTTCAAAAGTGAGGAGAACTTTCATCAGACTCAAGAGAATTTGGTGCTCAAGTAACATCTTGAGAAACACAAAACTAAGACTGTATAAGATGCTCGTGTTGCCTGTCTTTCTTTCTTTCTGTGAAGTGTGGAACTTGAATAAAGGAGCCAATAAGGCACTTAAAGTGTTTAACAACAAACATCTCAGAAGGATCCTCTGCATTCGGTGGAAAGATCATGTCAGTATGATTAAGTTGCTAGAAAGAGTAAAGCATGAAGCCACTGAGCGAAGAGGTGAAACTTGACACATGGAAGATGATTGGCTATATTTTCAGACAAGATCGTGATTAGGGTTGGGTATCGAGAACTGGTTCTTTTCAGGTAAGAAATGATTCGATCCACCAACATCAATAGCCTTTTTGCTTAACGATTCCCTCATTGGTCCTTCAGAGCGGCCGTTGTTTTTGGGGGTGTTTGTCGGGAAAATGATCATTTCTCTACGTTGATTACAGACCCTGCAGCGGCTCTTTAATCAGCTGCTTCTGCGGCATGACTCCGCTTTGAAGCTTGAACCAATGAAGCAGTGCTTCGATCCGCTGCTTCGTTGGTTCTTTGATTCGCTGCTCTTTAGAAGCGGCAAGTCTGTTTATTAACCCCTCTCAAAGGAATTATAATATGTCAATCGTGAGTCACTTTTGTGCGGATTAAAGTCACTAACTGGGACTCTTGTCTTGTTGCAGACAAGCAACGAGAATCATCCTCCGTTCCATTTGTACCACTCCAAACACTGCGTTGCTCTCTGCCGAGACATAGTCCGGTCGGAATTAATAACTTTGAAGCGAATCACTGTTTAAATCAAATGACACCTCTTTCCAAACGTTGTAATACAAACAATAAACTACAATCGACTAAAATGTTTTTTTTCCTCCTGTAGTAAGGTGAAGTCCAGATTGAAAAGATGCTCCTGCTAGCTTGGTTAGCATGGAATTCCCCTTTGGCTGACCTGGTAGAGTTTTGGTCTTCAGTTCAAGCAGTCTGGTGTTCGAATCCCACCGCCGTCCTGGCCACAAAGATAGGTCCTCTGGTCACACCTCCCAAAATGAGACATCCTGCTTTCTTTATGAATTACATTGATGCTGACGTGCAGCACAGCCATCTATAAGAGTTCAGCTCAGAGGTATGGAGTGAGGGGAAAAAAACCCCCCGAAAGACTGTGCAAGGAACTCTCACCTCTTTTTGGAGAATTTCATCCTTTCTATACCTGAACTACATTAATACAATACAACTGAAGAATTTAGTTTTTTGACCAGGTTTTGCTGATTTTCAGCACATTTCTGCAGATTAATCACAGACAGGATCTTCTTTCACAGTCAGATGCAATGCAAATACAGCATACTAGGTCCTTCCATTCTGACATTTCACAATAAAAGTCCTAAACTGCTGCTGAGCAGCAGAAAGTTACATCAGCTTGGATGATCTTCTTTAGAGTCAATACAGTAAAATAGTTAACAATGTTATACTCTACGTCTGAGGTCACTTTTGTGGGTTGGTTGTGCCATGTTTCCAGGAACCTCCTTCTGTACAAATTAAGCCTGATTGGCACAGACAAGCACCAGATGATTGTGGCAATTTGCAGCTAATTTGACATGTAGTGTTTGTCTGCATGCACTTAATTGCAACTCTTAAATTGGAGTATATTATATGAGACACACTTTTTCTTGTCAACTAGTTATGGAAGAAGAGAATCATGTAAGTTTTTTTTAAATTAAGCAACAAAGAATTTGCAGGGTCATGTGCTTTTAATTTGTGTTGCTCAACATTGCATTCCCTCAACATTCCCTGTGATGCGACTGGTGCACGTGCACATCACGCATGATGACGATGCAGAGATAATATATCATGCTCTGTATAAAACCAAGTTTAAAACGCTTCCTCTGCTGGCTGGGAGATGTAATAATGGTTGACCTTTGTAGCTCCAGTGGAGGTGCGTGCACTCGAACCGCACCTTCCAGCTACTTGGTTGCAATGTACTGCAGCATATGTAAAGCAGGGTGTGATCAGCCATGCATTAGAAAATGGCATGAATTTGCATCAGCAATTTTTAATAACATTGTTTAATTTGTCCACATTTCAACACAAGACATCTACTAACTGTAGCAAATCATGTTTAGTAAAAATAATGTCAGTAAAAAGCAAGAAGGATATAAATGTTGAACTCCCACAGCAACCTGACCTCATGATGTCATTATTTAGATATGTCAAGCTTTTATTAACATACCGTCCATGTTAGAATGCCCAGGACGTCTTGTGCAAAATTCTGCCAGGCCGATGCACGAGCACAGCCAATATTACATTTGTTGGAATGCCCATTCCAATAAAGTGTCTGATTTGATCACAAATAAAAAATAAATCACAAATAACTCACCTGTTTGTGTCCTGTTCAAATCCTTTTCTTATTCATTATATGTGTTCCTTCTCTGTCGATGTCTGGCAAGTCCATTGGAAAGTTGTGTGCATGCTCAAAACTTTAAGTGGACATCAGACATAAAACTTTCCCCATGGTTGCACATTTGTTTTGTCCTGTATTTGTTCATAGCTTGACGTCCAGTCAGTGTTAAATAAAATAAATAAAATAAATTCAGCATTATTTCATCATAAAAGACAGAGGAAGCGATCACAGCACCACAGCTAAGTGAGCTGCTAGCTGATGCATTCACTGCACATCAGTCATTTCAAAGCGTCACAGATTATTGCCTCATTGCTGCTTAAAATTGCCTGATTTCTGCTTAAAACTGACTTTAGAATGATTTAAGAGGTTTTACCTTGTCACCTGATGGATAATAACCCCATTAATCCATGATAACTTTGGGTGAGTCGGTCTTAGATGAGCGGCTGAGCTCCGAAATGATGCGTGCGCAGTGGAGGCAGGGTGGACCGTTCAGTCTGCCATACCAGAAATCCACTGAAAACCAGCGCATTAGATGATTTTTCCTACTAGACAAATTCTTAATTAATTCCGTTCTCATCAGTGTACTCAACCATCACAGTGTGTGACTCTAGGACTGCAAACTTTCAGATTGACGTCATTGTCACGCCACTACTACCAGTGCACACTGATGACATCGTCACAATTTAGTCGCACTGGAAAGGAGGAAAATTTGTGAAAATTCGTTAGTTTTAGCTTTTTATGATTTGTTGGGGTCATGAAATTATTTAAATTAGGGTGAGCGTTTAACCAACTTTGGTTAAAAAGGGGATGGGCTGATGCTTGAGGAGGGGCGGTCCAGCATGCGGATATGGTATGTTCTTTATCATTTTGTGCTTTTTTAACATTGTGCTGAATGCATGCACCAGTTGATTCAGTGCAGTGAAAAATCAGTGCCAGAGAGGAAAAATTGCTTTCGACAGGCCTTGTGGTTAGTGCAGAGAGAGGAGGTGGCAAAATGAAGCTGCTCGAGGGTGGCTAAATGGAGAAAGATAGATGGATAACCAGTTAAACTGCAGTTGCCGTTTCTAGTGTCTAAAGCTGAACCACTGCGCTACTTCTTGTGCCATGATTTTTAGTGTGCTCAGTTTTTCCAGAAGATTAATGACCTTCCTGTTTTCTGCTACGGTATCTCTCACCTTAAAGTTTTCAGTGCATTTCAGACTCAGAGTGCACATTGAAATGCTGCAGAATAATTTCTGAAAGGCAAAATGGCAGGGTCATTAAGTCATGGCAGATTAATATTATTATTATTTACATTTAACAGTAACCACCGCTGTGAAACACATGCTCTGTGTATGCACCCCCCAGCCACTTCATTAGGAACAGCGTGGTCTTTGTGACATTGATATAACAAAATGCTGCAAACATTTCTTAGAAATTGTAGTTGATAAATGTCAGTGTGTGACATCATGCAGTTGTCACAGCATTTTACTGTTATGCCATCACCAGTCTGAATTGTTGATATAAGCCTGGATAAAGCCATGCTTTTGTGATGTTTGTGGATAATTCTGCCCCAACCTTCTGAATGTTGCAGCAGAAATCGAGACTCATCAGACCAGGCAGCGTGTTTGTATACTTGTTGTGAGTCCATGTCCATTGTAGCCTTAGTTTCCTGCTCAAAGCTGACAGGAGTGACTTCAGGTGTGGTCTTCTGCTGCTATAGTCCATCTGCTTCAAGGTTCAATGTGTTGCATGTTCACAGATGCTTTTTTCCATACCTTTGTTCTAACAAGTGGTTATTTAATTTTTGTCCAGAGAACACGCTGTTCAGTGGGTGTTTCTTCTTTTTAAACAATTCTCTGTAGACCATGCAGATGGTTGTTCTTGCAACTCTTGTTAGATCTGCAGTACTGAAACCAATGTTTCGCACTGACAACCATGCCATGTCCATTGTCCCTAATCACATTTCTTCCTTAGTCTGGTGATTGATTTGAATGTCAGCAGGTCCTCTTGACCATGTCTCCATGCTTGCTTTTTCAAATGTCAAGAGTTTCTGTTGATCAGATAGTATTTGCTTTAATGAGCACTCTAACAAACACACCTAATGAAGTAGCTGGTAATTGGCAGATTTGAAATTTACCGATGGCTGTATTGGGTATTTGGTTCAGATATTCCCTTGTGTAATTGTAATAACATTACTAGACGTAGTGCAGATATGGAAGATGGAAGTGATACATTTTGGATACATTTCAACATAAATTAAGAAAACAAAATCAAGGTGAATTGTCACCTTTGTTCTGCAAAACCGCAGACAGAGGGTTGAACAAGATAAGGTCTTCACAAGGGTGTACAGCTTTGTGAAAAGTTGCTCTTTGTTTGTGTATATATGGATATACTAGGGGTATGGTGTTACACATCCCTCACAGTTCGGTACAAATTATGGTTTCAAAGTCATGGCATGTTTCAAATCACAGTTCATTCCTCTCAGGTTTCCCCATACAGGTACACAATTAAAGTCAAAATTAAAATTGAAACAGGAGAATAAATGAAATATTAATCAAATAGCTTGAAATACTATAGTTGATACATCCTGAACATTCTGCCTGTAGTTTTTACATTACGTTTTGTGTAGTCACATTCAACACAAACGTGAACAGGACTATAAATCACAGTCAATGTTCCAGACCTCATGTATTTTGACGGTATACAGGCCACAGCTCAGTACATGTAAACTGTTGCCTGTTTTCAGTTAAATGGTCAGTTAAATGGTTTATTGCTCCACCCTGAGCATCTATCTATCTATATCTATCTATCTATATATATATATATATATTATATATATATATAATATTCGCGCGGAACTCCTCTGCACATCTGTCTCAGTGTACTGAAAAAGTGCTGATGTCCACGTCTTTTCGCAATTCCTGTGCTAGTCAGATGACATACCGGATCAACACAGCATCCAGTTTAGAAATGAACGGCACATTCCACTGTTACAGGAGTTTTTATCATGGAAAGAGGAGCGGAGTTCCGCGCGTCGCGGTGGAGCCACATGGTGCAAAGCAACGCCGTGATGAAGCCTCACAGGACATGTTGGGGCATGTCCAGCTCATGCTCAATTTCTCAGATAATCACATGACTGAAAAGCAACCGACAGCCATCTGAAATCCACCTGAAAGCCGTCCTGTGAGACCAACACGGAGGTGGTTTTGTGCCGCGTAATGAACGGCTCCGTGGCGCGTCCCTCCGCTTTTCTTTCCATGAAAAAAACTCCTGTAACAGTGGAATGTGCCGAAAAAGTGCTGATGTCAACGCCTTCTGCCTTTTTGTGAAAGTCAGACGACGTCCTGGATCAACAAAGCCTTCACGTTGGAAATGATCTGGTTGTTTCAGTGGGGTTTGAGCTTGTCGATCGGCGCTCGGAGCGCGGCGTGCTCTCAGCAGTTGTGGGCGGTCTTTAAACCGTCTGGATCACTCTTTAATCTGTGTAATCCCCATAAAATCGTCCCTGAAAGCCATATTAATTTTCCGAACGGTGTCCACCTGGAGGTCTCTCTCAGTTTCTGGAAAAAAATTGATGCAGCAAGCGCCAAATCATTCAGACATTTATTCGCAATAAAAAAAACGATGAGAGGGGTGGACCAGTGCTCACACAAAGCCTGCTCACAGGCGAATGATGCAACCGACAGGCGTGAAAAAACTCACGCATGCGCACGAAGGTTCAAGCTTGGCTGATGCAATCACACGTGATTCAGATCCATATGGTTTTTGAAAAAAATAAAAAGGTCGGATACTTTTCTAACAGACCTCGTATGTATATGTATGTGTGTGTGTGTGTGTGGTATATATATATATATATATATATATATATATATATATATATATATATATATATATATACACACACAGTGGTGGGCACACTTCCGATAATCTGATAACAGATAATGTTTTCTTTATCGGATTATCTTTTTAGATAACTTTAAAAACCATTATTGGACCAATTATCTTCCGATTAATCTTTGTCCGATAACTTTTAAACCGATAAAATTGTTGTGTGGGCCGCTGAAGAGGAGGTACTGCTGGCCCACCACCACCAGAGGGCGCCCTGCCTGGAGTGCGGGCTCCAGGCACCAGAGGGCGCTGCCGCCTAATGGGAGTAGCCTGGGTGACAGCTGTCACCCATCACCAGACTCAGCTGTTCCACTCAGCACAGAGGTATATCAGGAGGACGGCGTCTCCACCTCAGTGCCGAGATATCGCCTTACGTTAAAGGTAACGTTCTCTGCATTAATATTCTGATTAACTGGCTAAAAGATTTGTTAAACCTTTGCAGGACAGCTGATTATTGTGAGCTAAATTGCTTGGAGAAGTACTCACCTTTCTGCAGTATTGACGTGAGGTGGAGTCAGCTTCTTCCCTCTCTGTGTACTGGGTGCAGCCGCATCCACACCTGTGTGTTTGTTCTCTTGCCAGCAGTACCGGATCCGACGAGCGGAGGCAGTGGCCACCTGGGAATTCGGGACTTGGCGGTTCCAGTATTTCCAGGGTTCGGTGGCAGGGGAAATCTGGGTGGTTCCGGCTCGACTTGGACGGACGTCTCCTACCTTCGAGCCTGCCCACACGACACCAGCGGAATTCGGTGTAAACCCAAATTGTCAATTGTTGTATTGGTTGTGCATTTTCACAACAGTAAAACTTGTTATTTACTTTCTCCATTGTCCGTTCATTGCGCCCCCTGTTGTGGGTCCGTGTTCCAACACTTTCACAACAGGATATCTCGGCCAGCGTCATGGACCCCGAGGGGCGTCAACCGGCTGTTGAACGGCCAATGGAAGACCAAGGCACGGCGGAGGCTTCGGGAGGGGTAATCGGTGAGTTGCAGCGGATTCTCACCGCTTTCACCTCTCGGATCGACTTAATGACCGAGCAGCACGTTCTCCTGAACCGCAGGGTGGAGGCTCTCGCCGCACAAGTGGAGGCGCGCCCTTCGGGCGCCGCTGCGGCTCTCCCTCCCGAGGACCCTGCGCGCGAAAGTGACGTTCCACTGGTCGTTCAACGGTCCCTTCCTCCGTCCCCAGAAGCATACATAAGCCCTCCAGAGCCGTACGGAGGCTGTGTGGAGACGTGCGCGGACTTTCTGATGCAGTGTTCGCTCGTCTTCGCACAGCGTCCCGTGATGTACGCGACTGATGCTAGCAAAGTAGCTTATGTGATAAATCTGCTTCGCGGGGAGGCACGCGCTTGGGCTACAGCGCTCTGGGAGCAGAACTCACGGCTCCTTCACACATACGATGGGTTTGTACGGGAGCTCAGAACGGTGTTCGATCATCCCAATAGAGGAGAGTCCGCTTCAACCGCACTACTGTCAATAAGACAGGGGCGTCGGAGCGCAGCTGCCTATGCAGTCGCCTTCCGCATCGCGGCGGCGAGATCCGGCTGGAATAGCACTGCCCTCCGCGCTGCCTTTGTAAACGGACTGTCACTGGTCCTAAAAGAGCACCTGGTGGCTAAGGACGAACCGCGGGATTTAGATGGGCTCATCGATCTAGTTATACGACTTGACAACCGGTTAGAAGAACGCCGTCGGGAACGAGGCGAAGGGCGTGGCCAGGCACGCGTCGTCCCTCTCCCTTCCGGGTCCGATCGAGCTCCGCCCTCCCCACGCTCCTCTGTTCCTGCGCTCCGTGCGCCTATGGCTCCCCCTGCTGACGAAGCTATGGACACAAGCAGGGCAACATTTAGGGCACCTGGAGCACAAAGGAGGCGGGCCCACGGAGCCTGTTATGTTTGTGGCTCGAGTGAGCATCTCGCAAACGACTGCCCCGAGCGGTTAAACTCCAACGCCCGCCCCTAGAGACTGGGCCAGGGGTGGGCCAAAATATTCACGTGGGACACACCCACATTGCTACACGACTCCCAGTCACGATCCTGTTTGAGGATTCGACCCTGAAGGCCCCAGCACTGGTGGACACGGGCTCTGAGGGGAATCTGCTTGACAGTAGATGGGCCAGGGAGATAGGGCTCCCTCTGGTGGCTCTTACCTCGCCTGTGCAGGTTCGGGCGCTAGATGGCTCCCTACTCCCACCAATCACACATAAGACACCTCCAGTAACTCTGGTGGTGTCAGGTAACCACCGGGAGGTGATCGAGTTCTTTGTGACTCAGGCCACCTCCCGTGTGGTTTTGGGGTTTCCATGGATGCTAAAGCACAATCCCCGGATCGATTGGCCGTCCGGGGTAGTGGTTCAGTGGAGCGAAACCTGCCATCGGGAGTGTCTAGGTTCCTTGGTTCCTCCCGGCTCCCAAGCTAAGGAGGAGGTCCGAGTCCCGCCCAATCTGAAGGCGGTGCCGGCGGAGTACCATGACCTCACTGACGTGTTCAGCAAGGATCTGGCTCTCACGCTTCCTCCCCACCGTCCGTATGATTGTGCCATTGATTTGGTTCCAGGCAGTGAGTTTCCGTCCAGTAGGCTGTACAACCTCTCACGGCCGGAGCGTGAATCAATGGAGACCTACATCCGGGACTCATTAGCTGCCGGGTTGATCCGGAATTCCACCTCTCCGATGGGTGCTGGTTTCTTTTTTGTGGGTAAAAAGGATGGCGGGCTTCGTCCATGCATTGATTATAGGGGGTTGAACGAAATCACGGTTCGCAATCGATACCCATTGCCCCTGTTGGATTCGGTGTTCACCCCCTTGCATGGAGCCAATATCTTCACCAAACTTGATCTTAGGAATGCGTATCATTTGGTTCGGATCCGGAAGGGAGACGAATGGAAGACGGCATTTAACACCCCGTTGGGCCATTTTGAGTACCTGGTCATGCCGTTCGGTCTCACTAATGCTCCCGCGACCTTCCAAGCGTTGGTAAACGATGTCCTGCGGGACTTCCTGCACCGGTTCGTCTTCGTGTATCTGGATGATATACTCATCTTTTCCCCGGATCCTGAGACTCATGTCCGGCATGTCCGTCAGGTTCTGCAGCGGTTGTTGGAGAACCGTCTGTTTGTGAAGGGCGAGAAGTGTGAATTCCACCGCACTTCTTTGTCCTTCTTGGGGTTTATCATCTCCTCTAACTCCGTCGCCCCTGATCCGGCCAAGGTTGCGGCGGTGAGAGATTGGCCCCAACCCACAAGCCGTAGGAAGCTGCAACAGTTCCTCGGTTTTGCTAATTTCTATAGGAGGTTCATTAAGGGCTATAGTCAGGTAGTTAGCCCCCTGACAGCCCTGACCTCACCAAAAGTTCCCTTCACCTGGTCGGATCGGTGCGAAGCCGCGTTCAAGGAGTTGAAACGGCGCTTCTCGTCTGCACCAGTTCTGGTGCAGCCCGATCCTAGCCGCCCGTTAGTGGTTGAAGTGGATGCCTCGGACTCAGGGATAGGAGCGGTGCTCTCCCAGAGCGGGAAGACCGATAAGGTCCTTCACCCGTGTGCCTATTTTTCTCGCAGGTTGACCCCCGCTGAACGGAACTATGACGTCGGCAATCGGGAACTCCTTGCTGTGAAAGAGGCCCTCGAAGAGTGGAGACATCTGTTGGAGGGAACAGCCGTGCCATTCACGGTTTTCACTGACCATCGGAACCTGGAGTACATCAGGACCGCCAAGCGACTGAACCCCAGGCAAGCCCGCTGGTCACTGTTCTTTGGCCGTTTTGACTTCCGGATTACCTACCGTCCCGGGACCAAGAATCAGAGGTCGGATGCATTGTCCCGGGTGCACGAAGACGAAGTCAAAACGGAACCGTCGGATCCCCCGGATCCCATCATCCCGGAGTCCGCTATCGTGGCCGCCCTCACCTGGGACGTGGAGAAGACCGTCCGGGAGGCCCTGACCCGTGTCCCGGACCCCGGAAATGGACCAAAGGACAAACTATACGTCCCACCAGAGGCTAGGGCTGCAGTCCTGGACTTCTGTCACGGTTCTAAGCTCTCCTGTCACCCAGGGGTGCGAAGGACCGTGACAGTCGTCCGGCAACGCTTCTGGTGGGCATCCCTGGAGGCCGACGTCCGGGACTACGTCCAGGCCTGTACCACCTGCGCCAGGGGCAAGGCCGATCACAGAAAGACCTCAGGGCAGCTACAGCCACTGCCCGTGCCTCATCGCCCCTGGTCCCACATCGGTCTGGACTTCGTCACGGGTCTCCCGCCGTCCCAGGGAAACACCGTCGTCTTCACGATAGTGGACCGTTTCTCCAAGGCGGCCCACTTCGTGGCCCTCCCGAAGCTCCCAACGGCCCAGGAGACAGCGGACCTCCTGGTCCACCACGTCGTCCGTCTGCATGGCATACCATCAGACATCGTCTCCGATCGCGGTCCCCAGTTCACCTCACATGTCTGGAGGAGCTTCTGCCGGGAACTGGGGGCCACGGTCAGCCTCTCGTCTGGGTACCACCCCCAGACCAACGGGCAGGCAGAGCGGGCGAATCAGGAGCTGGAGCAGACACTTCGCTGTGTGACAGCCGCGCACCCGACGGCCTGGAGTACCCACCTGGCCTGGATCGAGTACGCCCACAACAGCCAAGTGTCATCAGCCACCGGCCTCTCCCCGTTTGAGGTGTGCTTGGGGTATCAGCCCCCCTTGTTTCCGGTGGTTGAGGGAGAGGTCGGTGTGCCCTCGGTCCAGGCCCACCTACGGAAGTGCCGTCGGGTGTGGCGGGCCGCCCGCTCTGCCTTGTTGCAGGCCCGGACGAGGGCGAAGAAACATGCAGACCGGCGGCGAGCCCCGGCCCCCAAGTATCGTCCTGGGCAGGAGGTCTGGTTGTCCACCAAGGACATTCCTCTACAGGTTGACTCACCAAAACTACAAGAACGGTACATCGGACCTTATAAGATCCTCAAGGTCATCGACCCCGCCGCAGTGAGGCTCCAGCTTCCGGCCTCACTGCGGATCCATCCAGTTTTTCATGTTTCCCGGATCAAGCCTCTTCACACCTCACCCCTCTGCACCCCGGGTCCGGCGCCGCCTCCTGCCCGGATCATCGACGGAGCACCGGCTTGGACAGTCCGCCGGCTCCTTGATGTCCGTCGGATGGGCCGGGGTTTTCAGTATCTGGTGGACTGGGAGGGGTACGGACCCGAGGAGCGCTCCTGGGTGAAGAAGGGCTTCATCCTGGACCCGGCCCTCCTGGCCGACTTCTACCGTCGCCATCCGGACAAGCCCGGTCGTGCGCCAGGAGGCGCCCGTTGAGGGGGGGGTCCTGTTGTGTGGGCCGCTGAAGAGGAGGTACTGCTGGCCCACCACCACCAGAGGGCGCCCTGCCTGGAGTGCGGGCTCCAGGCACCAGAGGGCGCTGCCGCCTAATGGGAGTAGCCTGGGTGACAGCTGTCACCCATCACCAGACTCAGCTGTTCCACTCAGCACAGAGGTATATCAGGAGGACGGCGTCTCCACCTCAGTGCCGAGATATCGCCTTACGTTAAAGGTAACGTTCTCTGCATTAATATTCTGATTAACTGGCTAAAAGATTTGTTAAACCTTTGCAGGACAGCTGATTATTGTGAGCTAAATTGCTTGGAGAAGTACTCACCTTTCTGCAGTATTGACGTGAGGTGGAGTCAGCTTCTTCCCTCTCTGTGTACTGGGTGCAGCCGCATCCACACCTGTGTGTTTGTTCTCTTGCCAGCAGTACCGGATCCGACGAGCGGAGGCAGTGGCCACCTGGGAATTCGGGACTTGGCGGTTCCAGTATTTCCAGGGTTCGGTGGCAGGGGAAATCTGGGTGGTTCCGGCTCGACTTGGACGGACGTCTCCTACCTTCGAGCCTGCCCACACGACACCAGTGGAATTCGGTGTAAACCCAAATTGTCAATTGTTGTATTGGTTGTGCATTTTCACAACAGTAAAACTTATTTCTCCATTGTCCGTTCATTGCGCCCCCTGTTGTGGGTCCGTGTTCCAACACTTTCACAACAAAAATAAACGAAGCTGAACAGCGACAAGCACTTTAACTTTTAGCACTCACCTGTTACAAGTTTTGTAACAGACGCACAGCTATAACCTTTGCAAACAGAAGAGAGCCGCTTGTATTAAAAGCATCTCAAGCCTCTGCAGACAAAGAAGAAACAGCCCCAAAAGAAAAAATAACATTTCCTTTAACACCATACCGATATGCTGGCGATATCGCCTAAGTCATCCAGAGGCATACATTTTTAACTTATGGTTCAAATTTTAACCAAACAAATTTTGGACAAGTTATTTAAAATTACTCTCATGTCTGAAGTTTTATTAAGTGAAAATATCAGATATATGTTTTAGTTTTAAAGTAATGTGCTAATTTTTAAGGTTTTGTGAGCACATCCTGTGACCCGCAATGCATTTTGATTAGGATGATGTAATCTCAGTACATCGACAGGACAAATGCATTTCAGACACTCTGTTCAGGCTCCACGGACAACAGCATTAAACTCTAGTGCCTAAAACTCTCTTGAATATATTCTCTGCGTTTATAGATGTTGGTTTTTATTTGCGTTTGTTAAATTCCATGCATTTTAAATGTAGCAGACAGGGATTACTGTATCTGGAATTTTGTTTTCAAGGCCTCTACTGCCATCTACTGGTCAGTAGTGTTCACTAAGCGTGTGGGAACCAGTAGATAGTGTTCTATTTATTTTGACCCCGGTTATGTCGGATGATTGTCAAATCAACTTTTTGGCTTTGCAAATGGCTTTTTTTGTGTACAGTGAATGTATACATTATACAAGTTTCACTTTTTTAATGGAATTACAACCTTATTTCTTTTTCAAATTCTCCCATTTTTTGCATCCAGCCTTATTTCCTTTAGAAATTTCCTTGACAAATAATATCAGTCTATTAGGACGTCAGGTTATGTGTTACACATATACATGTGTGTGTATATATTTTCCAACTTATTTGTTGTGAAAGTGTAGGAACATGGACCCACAACAGGGGGCATAAATGAACGGGCAATGGATAAGCCAAACAGTAACAATTTAATGTTGTAAATTGTGCACAACGGAATACAGACAACAACAAGTTTGGAACTACAGTCAATTACACGTTGGGTGACGTGTGGGCAGGCTTGAGGATAGGAGACGCCCGTCCAGAACCGAGCCGGATCCCACACGGCCCTCACCGCCAACGGATCTGAAGAACACCGGAGCCGCCAAGTCCTGAGTCCCCAGGTGGCCACCGTCTCCAGCTGTCAGACCTGGCACTGCTGGCAGAGAACAAAAACAGCACAGGTGAGTGTGAGTACGCACACTCAGTAATCCCACAGTCTGTGTTCTTTTGGGAGGGAGCACCTCCACCTCCAATCACACACTCGTGCAGCTCCTGTTTACCCACTTATCTGGTTGGGATGTGAGGCGAAGCCGTCGCTAATCACACCAAACGCCAATCCAGCAGATAAGGAAACACCACAGGAAAACGGCTGCAAAAGAGTTCAGACTATTATTCAGTTCTAAGTCAGCAGAGAAATTACCTCCAAGGTAGCTGATTTCTCGGCGGGGAGGTGGAGTTGCAGTCCGCCTTTAAGGTGGTGGTGATGTGGATGAGTGACAGCTGGTGCTGCTGATGAGTGACAGCTGTCACTCCCGGTTGCTATGACGCCCTCTTGTGCTTGAAGCCCGCACTTCAAGCAGGGCGCCATCTGGTGGTGGTGGGCCAGCAGTAGCTCCTCTTCAGCAGCCCACACAACAGGACCCCCCCCTCAACGGGCACCTCCTGGCGCCCGACCAGGCTTGTCCGGGTGCCGCCGGTAGAAGTCGGCCAGGAGGGCCGGGTCCAGGATGAAGCTCCTCTTCACCCAGGAGCGTTCTTCAGGTCCATACCCCTCCCAGTCCACCAAATACTGGAACCCCCGGCCCTTCCGACGGACGTCCAGGAGCCGGCACACGGTCCCAGCCGGCTCCCCGTCGATGATCCGGGCAGGGGGTGGCGCCGGTCCGGGGGTACAGAGGGGTGAAACGTGGTGAGGTTTGATGCGTGACACATGGAAAACCGGGTGGATCCGCAGCGAAGCTGGCAGCTTCAGCTTCACTGTGGCTGGACTGAGGATCTTGAGTATGGTGAAAGGTCCAATGTATCTGTCCTTTAATTTCTGGGATTCCACTTGCAGGGGAATGTCTTTTGTGGAAAGCCAAACCTCCTGCCCAAGCTGATACGTAGGGGCCGGGGCACGCTGGCGGTCTGCATGGTTCTTGGCCCTCGTCCGGGCTGTGAGAAGGGCAGAGCGGGCGGTACGCCACACCCGACGGCACCTTCTCAGATGGGCCTGGACCGAGGGCACCCCGACCTCTCCCTCCACTAGCGGGAACAATGGGGGCTGGTACCCCAAACACACCTCAAACGGGGAGAGGCCGGTAGCAGACGATACTTGGCTATTATGAGCGTACTCGATCCAGGCCAGATGGTTACTCCAGGCCGTCGGGTGCGCGGAGGTCACGCAGCGGAGGGCCTGCTCCAATTCTTGGTTCGCCTGCTCTGCCTGTCCGTTCGTCTGAGGATGGTACCCGGACGAGACTCACAGTGGCTCCCAGTTCCCTGCAGAAACTCCTCCAGACCTGAGAGGAAAACTGAGGACCACAGTCTGAGACGATATCCGATGGAATCCCATGTAGACGCACAACGTGGTGGACCAGGAGGTCTGCAGTCTCCTGGGCCGTCGGGAGCTTCGGGAGGGCCACAAAGTGGGCCGCCTTGGAGAACCGGTCCACTATCGTGAGGATGGTAATCATGCCCTGGGATGGCGGGAGGCCCGTGACAAAGTCCAGGCCGATGTGAGTCCAGGGGCGATGAGGCATGGGCAGAGGCTGGAGGAGGCCTTGGGCCTTGTGGTGGTCGGCTTTGCCCCTGGCACAGGTGGTGCAGGACTGGACATACTCCCGGACGTCGGCTTCCATAGACGCCCACCAGAAGCGTTGCCGGACCACTGCCACGGTCCTTCGCACCCCTGGATGACAGGAGAGCTTGGAACCGTGACAGAAGTCTAGGACCGCAGTCCTGGCCTCTGGTGGGACGTACAATTTGTCCTTCGGACCTGTCCCCGGGTCCAGCCTCCGTGTCAGGGCCTCCCGGACGGTCTTCTCCACGTCCCAGGTGAGGGTGGCCACGACAGTGGACTCGGGGATGATGGTTTCCGTCGGGTCTGACAGCTCGGTCTTGACCTCCTCTTCGTGCACCCGGGACAGGGCGTCAGATCATTGGTTCTTCGTCCCGGAGCGGTAGGTGATCTGAAAGTCAAAACGCCCGAAGAACAGTGACCAGCGGGCTTGCCTGGGGTTCAGACGCCTGGCGGTCCGAATGTACTCCAGGTTCCGATGGTCCGTGAAAACCGTAAATGGTACCGATGCTCCCTCCAACAGGTGTCTCCACTCCTCAAGAGCCTCCTTCACCGCAAGAAGTTCCCAATTGCCGGCGTCATAGTTCCGTTCAGCCGGGGTCAACCTGTGGGAAAAGTAGGCACATGGATGGAGAACCTTGTCGGACTCCCCGCTCTGCGATAGCATGGCTCCTATCCCTGAGTCAGAGGCATCTACTTCAACTATAAACTGGTGATTGGGATCGGGCTGCACCAGAACTGGTGCAGTCGAGAACCGGCGTTTCAACTCCCTAAACGCGGCTTCGCACCGATCCGACCAGGTGAAAGGGACTTTTGTGGAGGTCAGGGCTGTCAGGGGGCTAACTACCTGACTGTAGCCCTTGATGAACCTCCGGTAGAAATTTGCAAAACCGAGGAACTGTTGCAGTTTCCTACGGTTTGTTGGTTGGGGCCAATCTCTCACCGCCGCAACCTTGGCCGGATCAGGGGCGACGGAGTTGGAGGAGATTATGAACCCCAGGAAGGACAAAGAAGTGCGGTGGAACTCACACTTCTCGCCCTTCACAAACAGCCAGTTCTCCAACAACCGCTGTAGGACCTGACGTACATGCTTGACATGGGTCTCAGGATCCAGAGAAAAGATGAGTATATCGTCTAGATATACGAAGACAAACCGATGCAGGAAATCCCACAAGACGTCATTAATCAACGCTTGGAACGTCGCGGACGCATTGGTGAGGCCGAACGGCATGACCAGGTACTCAAAGTGACCTATCGGGGTGTTAAATGCCGTCTTCCACTCGTCTTCCTCCCGGATCCGAACCAGGTGATAAGCATTCCTAAGATCCAATTTTGTGAAAATTTGGGCTCCATGCAAGGGCGTGAACATTGAATCCAACAGAGGTAATGGGTATCGGTTGCGAACTGTGATCTCGTTCAGCCCTCTGTAATCAATGCATGGACAGAGTCCGTCGTCCTTCTTGCCCACAAAAAAGAAACCAGCACCCATCGGGGAGGTGGAGTTCCGGATCAACCCGGCAGCTAACGAGTCCTGGATGCAGGTCTCCATTGATTCGCGTTCCGGACGTGAGAGGTTGTACAGCCTGCTGGACGGGTACTCAGTGCCCGGTATCAAATCAATGGCACAATCGTACGGACGGTGCGGGGGCACCGTGAGTGCCAGATCCTGAAGACGTCAGCAAGGTCATGGTACTCGGCTGGCACCGCCGCCAGATTGGGGGGGACTAAAACCTCCTCCTTAGCTGTCACACCGGGTGGAACCGAGGATCCTAAACACTCCCGGTGGCAGGTTTCGCTCCACTGAACCACAACCCCAGACGGCCAATCAATCCGGGGATTGTGTTTTAACACCCATGGAAAACCCAAAATCACTCGGGAGGTAGAAGGTGTTACATAAAACACAATCTCCTCCCTGTGATTTCCAGACGCAACCAATGTCACTGGCTGTGTCTGGTGTGTGATTAGTGGAAGAAGGGTGCCATCTAGTGCCCGTACCCACAATGGTGACGGTAAGGCCACTAGAGGGAGCCCAACCTCCTTTGCCCATCTGCTATCCAGCAGATTCCCCTCCGACCCCATGTCCACCAGTGCTGGGGCGTGAAGGGTTAGATCCCCACTCAGGATCATGACTGGGATGCGTGCAGATTTTCGGGGTCTTCCCGCGTGGGTATTGTGACCCACCCTTAGCCCAGTCTCTAAGGACGAGTGCTGCTGTTTTGACCGTTTGGGGCATTTTTTCTGTGTGTGCTCGTTTGAGCTGCAGAGAAAACACTCCCCACGGATCAGCCTCCTTTGTCTCTGATCTGATCGCCTTTTGGCCCTGCTCGTTTCCATAGCAACGTCAGCAGGGGGAGCTTTCGTCACGTGGAGTGCCCTGGCTGTAGAGCGTGGGGAAGTCGGCTCCCTTTCGGACCCGGGAGGAAGAGGGACGGCTTGTGCCTGACCACGCCCTTCGTCTCGCTCCCGTCTGTGTTCTGTTAATCGGTTGTCTAACTGTATAACCAGGTCGATAAGCCCGTCTAAATCCCGCGGCTCGTCCTTCGCCACCAGGTGCTCCTTAAGGACCATGGACAGTCCGTTTACAAAGGCGGCGCGGAGCGCAACAGCATTCCAGCCGGCTCGCGCTGCCGCGATGCGGAAGTCAACTGCATACTTCGCTGCGCTCCGACACCCCTGTGTTATCGACAGCAGCACGCTTGAAGCGGTCTCGCCTCTATGAGGGTGGTCGAACACCTGTCGGAACACCCTCACAAACCCAGTGTAAGTCGTTAGGAGCCGTGAATTCTGCTCCCAGAGCGCCGTAGCCCAGGCGCGTGCCTCTCCTCGAAGCAAATTTATAACGTAAGCCACCCGGCTAGCATCTGACGCGTACATGACGGGACGCTGTGAAAACACGAGCGAGCACTGCATCAAGAAGTCCGCGCACGTCTCCACACAGCCTCCGTACGGCTCCGGAGGGCTTATGTATGCTTCAGGGAAAGGTGGGGGGGGTTCGTTGAACAACCAGTGGAATGTCTATTTCTGGCATTCGGTCAGCAGGAGGAGGTGCTGCAGCAGCGCCCTGAGCATGCGCTTCCACCTGGGCGGTGAGAGCCTCCATCCTTCGATTGAGAACAATGAATGCTCTGCTCGGTAACTAAGTCCAATCGAGCAGTAAAAGCGGTTAAGATGTGCTGCAGCTCACCTAACACGCCTCCTGCTGGCGCCTGTGCACCTCGCTCTTCCATTGGCTGTTCAAGCGATGGTTGACGCCCCTCGGGATCCATGATGCTGGCTGAGAAATCCTGTTGTGAAAGTGTAGGAACACGGACCCACAACAGGGGACGTAAATGAACGGGCAATGGATAAGCCAAACAGTAACAATTTAATGTTGTAAATTGTGCACAACGGAATACAGACAACAACAAGTTTGGAACTACAGTCAATTACACGTTGGGTGACGTGTGGGCAGGCTTGAGGATAGGAGACGCCCGTCCAGAACCGAGCCGGATCCCACACGGCCCTCACCGCCAACGGATCTGAAGAACACCGGAGTCGCCAAGTCCTGAGTCCCCAGGTGGCCACCGTCTCCAGCTGTCAGACCTGGCACTGCTGGCAGAGAACAAAAACAGCACAGGTGAGTGTGAGTATGCACACTCAGTAATCCCACAGTCTGTGTTCTTTTGGGAGGGAGCACCTCCACCTCCAATCACACACTCGTGCAGCTCCTGTTTAACCACTTATCTGGTTGGGATGTGAGGCGAAGCCATCGCTAATCACACCAAATGCCAATCCAGCAGATAAGGAAACACCACAGGAAAACGGCTGCAAAAGAGTTCAGACTATTATTCAGTTTTAAGTCAGCAGAGAAATTACCTCCAAGGTAGCTGATTTCTCGGCGGGGAGGTGGAGTTGCAGTCCGGCCTTTAAGGTGGTGGTGATGTGGATGAGTGACAGCTGGTGCTGATGACGAGTGACAGCTGTCACTCCCGGTTGCTATGACGCCCTCTCGTGCTTGAAGCCCGCACTTCAAGCAGGGCGCCATCTGGTGGTGGTGGGCCAGCAGTACCTCCTCTTCAGCAGCCCACACATCATTATTCCCATTGATGAAACTTTTCATTTTCTGCCTGAAAGCTTATTAGATGAGTGTGTTCAGGGCTCCGTTTGTTTACAAAATACACACACGTTACAGACCTTGAAATCCAACAGCAGGGATTGATATTATCCAAAGATTCATGAACATACAAATTAACGTGCTTATACTTTATCATGATTTTCCCCATTGTGAGATATAAAAGTGTCTTATCGTATCGTTCGTGTGTATATGCATTATAACGCAGCGCACAAGCGACGTTACGGTATTCTTCAGAACGACAACATACGCAACATGCATCCAGCAGCAGACACGTTGCTGTCATAGACAACTGCCTGTAAAGTTTTTTGGCAAGTTATAACTTTCTAAACAGCGTAATTTGTAATGAAAGCCGCTTCATTTGTGCGGCTCTTTCGGCACCATGTTTGCTTTTTCAGAGACAGCAGTAAGCTCCTCCTACCCCTCCAAACGGAGGGATTTGTAGCCCTTCGCCTTCCCCTCCGCCTTGCTTCAAAAAGAGAGACTCATCCAGTGTGTAGCAGAGGCACTTTTACCCAGAATCCTTTGCGATCTGTCTGTTTGTTACAAAACCTCAGAATTAGTGCATTATTCAACATTAAAAGATATATGTTATATTTTAACTTTGTACAAATGACATAATTGACATTAATGGAGTTATTCTATCGGTATTAATGTTATTTATAATCAAAACCATAAGTCAGCATGACTTTATTTTTCAAGACCTGCGCCTGACCAGAGCATCGTAATTGACAGAGAGTTGGCTTTATGGTTGCTCTCGGGGTGCCTCTGTGCTGGGAGCGCTGTAGTAGACAGGAGCTTCCAGCATGGGCCAAATGTTGAAAGAAAAGTGTGGTCTCATTGTTGGGGTCTGTTGTTGTTTTTAATATTATAACCTATTAAATTTGTTCTACTAGTATTTGTAGATGTGTCAGAGGTAATGTTGGAATCTATCTGTTATCGGTTATCTGTAACTTCCGATACATTTTTGTGTGGTTTATTGTTTTATGTTCATCGAAGATAACTTTTCAGTTATCTGATTATCTGTTATCGAAGTTAATTTTTTGGTTATCTGTGCCCACCACTGTGTATATATGTATATATGTGTGTGTGTGTGTGTGTGTGTGTGTGTGTATGTATATATATATATATATATATATATATATATATATATATATATATATGTATATGTATATATATATGTATATATATATATATATATATGTGTGTGTGTGTGTAAAATATACTGTAACTACCATCAGCAGTACTATTTGTATTCATATATATCTGCCATGCTTTGTATTGTTTGACTGCTATAACTATGACCTTGCTAGTAAGACTGCTTACATCACTTCCAGTAGTATTATTACTATCTCTACTTCCTACACTTAAAGCATTGTTTTGTTCTTCAGGCTTTTCATTGTGAAGATAAACCATGATCCAAATTGTAACAATGTGGAATTTTTGGCACGAGCACTGTCACGATTGCGAGAGCTGAATTCTCCACCATCAATGTGTTTTTGTAGAGTTTTCCTGGTGGACAGAGGTATCTGTGTCTCATCTACTGCTGGAGTATTGGTGAGTTCTCCCACTGGAATGTGTCACACTCACCAGTTTGCTATGGATGGGAACACACACACACACACACACACACACACACACACACACACACACACACACACACACACACACACACACACACACACACACACACACACACACACACACACACACACACACACACACACACACACACACACACACACATTTAAAGGACATGGTAAACCTTTTCCTGTAGCTCCAAGCCAAAAATCACTAAAACATACAAAGTACTGTGTGTCTGAGACATGTTATTACAGAAACATAATATCTCAATCACTTCAACTTTAGGACTTGTGTATTTGTAAAGTCACCAACAACTTCATATGAACTTGTGCTTGTTTTGAACACTTTGTACTTAGTGGTGTTTCTGATAAATGGTCTTGCCAGTAAAGTTCTTGAATAGAAAAAGAAAAGTTATGAAACAAGGGACCAAATGAAAGAGGGACAGAGAAAGCGAGAGACAGAGAAAGAGAACAACAGCTTCTTTCCTGTAAGTCACCTGACACTGGAGGCGTGTTGCAGCCATGAGTAAACACACCTCCCTCCGCTTGCTCTCTTTCTCTTTCTTGCTGTCAGTGACCCTCGTTCGTCTTCTCAGTCAAGGCATAAGTCCTCTTGCTTGATGAAAACCTTTGTTTGGAGTGAACCGATCGGTGCCTATTTATAGGTTTACGCCCTGTTGTTACATAGAAGAAAAGTGATACTTTACGCCTATCCCATCCTTGCATAGCTCAAGGGTTTGTTTTGTTTTGTTTACAAAGCAAATCATGATATTGTAAACAAGAGCAACCCGAAATTTCTGACGTCTGCCGATCTGCTGATAACCTCCAAAATTCAGTGGGGTCTTCCATACCTTAATATCTATCTGTCAAATTTGGTGAGAATTCATCATGTAGACGCAATCCTTCAAAGCCTATATAAAGTGAAATCTTGATCCAGAATTTGGCTCCAGATCCGGATCACCTCCAAAATTCAGTGGAATCTTTAATATCTATCTGTGATGCAGACTTGGTGAGAATCTGTGAAGTAGTTTTGACATAATCCTTCAAAGTCTATATGAAGTGAAATCTTGATCCAGAATCCGCATCCTGATCTGGATCACCTCCAAAATTTAATGGAGTCTTCCATGACCTAATATCTATCTGTGGTGAAAATTTCATCAAAGTCTGTGCAGCAGTTTAGATGTAATCCTGTTAACAGGCAGACAAATAAATAAATAAATGCCAATGATTTTATTACGTCCTTGGCAGACGTAATAATCAAAAATAAACTTTAGGTATACCTATTGTCAAACTCAGACACCACATATTAGTAAGAGCTATTGGACACAAAATAGCTTTTTAATATACTAGTTGAGCAACAGAAAAAAAGATTTGCAGCTGTTTGAGTAACTTAAAATATTTTGAGGATTGTGATACTAATTCATACCTTTGTGCCCTCCAGATTTTATTATGGCAATATATTATTTTCTGGGCTCCCCCATAAAACTATAAGATGATTCCAGATGATTCAGTAGACGCCAGCTTGAGTTCTAACCAGAACAAGGGAGTTCAATCACATCACTCCTGTTTTGGCTTCCCTCCACTGGCTTCCCATAACTGCAGGAGCAAATTTTTAAGTTTTGTTGATGGCATATATTAAACTGAAGGGGATGCAGGGATACAGGCATATTCTGTACCCCAAAGGCAAGGAAGAGGTCGGTAGGATGTATAGTCTTTGCTTTTTCTGCTCCTATGTTGTGGAATAAATTACCCGTGGATATTAGACAGTCCAATTCTGAATTAAATTTTTATACCCCTAAAATGAAATGTTTGGGTGGGGGGTTATATAGGAATCACCCTGTCCATTTGTCCATGAATCTTATAAATGCATCTCCCCCAAAACCAGTTGGTGGGTTTCAGTGAAACACAGGGATTATTCTGATCTGGCATCTTCAATGTGATATGACTGTGCTTCACATTTTTAAATGTAAAAAATAAATCCCTTCAGCTGCTCCCTTGTTTTCACTCGGGGTCACATGAGATGCCCTTGCTGATGCTGTGTGTATAAATAGGTATGATGGTTCAGCAATACAAATCTTGACCAGTTTTTTAAATTCAGTTATTTTATCACAAAAGATCATCTTATACTTAGATTCAATATGTCGTTGGTCTTTTCTTCAGTATACAGTAAATGGATTTGAATGAATTGTAAGGACATCCTTTAATGAATGAGGGAGCAATGCACACATGTGCGCGTGTGCACACACACACACACACACACACACACACACATGCATGCGCACACACAAGATAGTTCCAGACTGAAATGTGGAAAATGAATCATTTAATATTTAGCTCGTTTTTAGCTGGTAGCTTCTCTTTTTGTCTCTCTCTCTCTCTCTCTCTGTTGGTAATACAGTGAATGAGGAACACGTGCCCGTGCACTCACACGACATACAGCACCACCTAAAGGCCTCGCATATGTGCTACAGCTTTTTTGGTTGATTTGAGTATTTTAGTGTAGACACTGATAAATCTTGAAATGTTGCCGTGTTTACGGAACACAATTTGAAAAACAAAGATCGTTTTCTATCCGTCGATAAGGCCTGACTAACCCACGCTCGGCATAGCTGACTCTGCCAAGACGGTGACACGGGGCATCATATTAGCTCCTCTGGGTCTCTATAGAAAACCTATGGGTTATGTTCATGCAGGCTGTGTCCAGTGTTTGTGTGTGTGTGTGTGTGTGTGTGTGTGTGTGTGTGTGTGTGTGTGTGTGTGTGTGTGTGTGTGTGTGTGTGTGTGTGTATTCATTTTCTGCTGCTTGTCCGGGTCACATTGGCAGTAGACCAAGCAGCTCCTCCCACACTTCCCTGTCCTCTGCCAAATCCTTTTACTCTTCCTGGGGGGGTCCTGAGTTGTTCCCAAGACAGCGTTGAAATATAATCCCTCCAGTATGTCCTGGGCCTTCCGTGAGCCCTCCTCCCAGTTGAACATGCATAGAAGGCCTCCCAAGTGACATGACCATGGGGCTTCACCGGATGCCTGGACCACCTCAGCGAAGAAGCAGTGGCTTCAACATTAAAAGATATATGTCCCTCCTGATTGGTGAGTTTCTCAACCTGTCCCTGAGTTAAGCCCAAATACCCAATGGAGGAGGATATCAATTCTAAATAACAAAAAATGGGTTTCTCTCCATTCATTTTTCAGTGTATCCATCTGGATCATTTGACAAGTTACAAAGCAAACTACTGAACAAAATTCTCAACTGTGTATTACTCTTGAATGAGCTGGAAGACGCTCATATGCACATTTTTGAGAGAGTTATGGCCAGTGGTTCCCCTTCCATAGACTTGGCACAGCAGTCAGCACCTCTGCCAGCTACTGCTGAATGTGCTCCACTATAAAACTATTTTAGCATCAGTCGAGTGGCTGCACTCGGAACACAGTGAAGAGCTTTATTGTGAAAGGGTACTGCCGGTGCCCCCACAAACATTAGCAGACTGAAAGGGGTCTTCCTAATGATGAAGGTAAGACAAACATTAATAACACATTTACGAGGAAGTTGTTTAGAAACACTGAATAATTCCATATACATTCAACACACACACAAATGCTGCATTCACATATTGATGCTAGAAAACAGTTGTACTATATAAAAGAATCAGAATCAGAATAGCCTTTATTCGTATCCACAAGAATACAAGCAATTTGACTTCAGCTTGAGCTGTACTCTCTCTGTATGGCATATGAGAGTAGACTGAAAAGTTGTAAGGCTCACTATAATGCAGTTAATGCATTACTCCTTCATGAGGAGCCTTAGAACTTTTCAGCCTACCCTTGTATATAAATATATACTAAACACTGAATAAGTCACAGTAAAAAAAATGTGCAAATGAAATGAAAGTAAAAAAGTACAATAAGAAAAAAATGTGTGAAAATGTTTAATATACTGATTGGAAGGCACCTGGCAACGATGGCATCCTGCTGGACCTGATCAAGTGCTGCAAATACACTCGCAACCACTATATGACGTCCTCTGCCACTGCTGAAGAGTGGGTGCTGTACGGCAAGACATGGGGGATGCAACGATTGTCACTCTGTATAAGAACAAGGGTGACAGAAGTGAATGCAACAACTACAGGGGCATCTCCCTCCTGAACATTGTAGGTAAACTCTATGCCAGAGTCGTGCTCCTCTGCCTTCAGAAGCTAGCTGAGAGCATCTATCCGGAGTCCCAGTGTGGTTTCCAAGCTGGGTGTTTGAGCATGGATATGATTTTTTTCTCTTTGCCAACTACAAGAGAAATGCAGAGAACAGCAGAAGCCCCTCTACATCACCTTCATCAACCTCACAAAAGTATTTGACCTGGTGAGCAGGGACGGGCTCATCAACATCCTTTTGAAAATTGGATGCCCACCAACTTCACAGCATAGTCACATCTTTCCACACTGATATGAAGGCATCCATCCATCCAGTACAAGGGCAACATGTGTGAGCCATTTGACATCAAGAGTGGTGTTAAACAAGGCTGTGTCCTTGCACCCACCCTCTGGTATTTTATTCTCCTTAGGCATGCCTTTTGGACCTCGTCTGAAGTAGTGTACCTACACACCAGATCTGATGGATGACTGTTCAACCTTGAGAGACTAAGAGAAAAGACCAAGGTGCATAAGGCCCTCATCAGGGACATGCTCTTCACTCATGGGCGATTTCTCCCAAGCCTGCACAGCCTGCTCATCATCAGCTTGAAAAAGACCAATGCACTGGGCCAGGATGTGGACACTCCACCTGTCATCTCCATCAACAGTCATGTTCTATACGTAGTTCACCAGTTCAGCTATCTTGGGTCCACCATCAGGAACAACCTATCTCTAGATGTAGAAATCCATCAGCACATTGGGAAGGCCGCAACAATGCAAGGCTGGCTTATGACCCATGTCTGGGAGTATCCCAAGTGACAACAAAGATGGCAGTGTACAACGCCTGCATCATCAGTACACTCCTATATGGTTGCAAGGTATGGACAACGCATGCCAAGCAAGAACAGAAGCTAAACAACATTCACCTGTGCTGCGTCTGCCGTATCTTTGGCATCAAATGCAGCGAAAAGATGCCAAATATCCAAGTCCTTGAATGCACACATTTTCCCACTATGTTTACTCTGCTGAGACAACACAGGCTACACTGGCTCAGCCATGTATGAAGATTGAATGATGATGGAGTACTAAAAGACATGTATGGAGAGCTTGCTCTGGGAAGAGATCTGTTGGCTGTTCCCAGCTATGTTACAATGATGTCTGTAAGCGTGACCTAAAGGCTCTGGACATCAACACAGAGGGCTGGGAGGACTTGGCAGCTGACCTCAGCAGATGGGGCGGCATACTCCTGAGACACCTCAAGACAGGAGAGGTTAGGATTCAGACTCTGGCTGACGAAAAGAGAGCTAGGCGAAATGAGCGTTCCTGCGAGATCAGCCTCGCAACCACCCACACCAGTTCCAGATGTGTCAACAACTGCCATTGCTGTATTGAACTGAGTAGCCACAGTTGTCGCTGTCGCAGCCATAACAACGTCACAAATATAAATTGACGTTTTCCAGTGCAAATCATCGATGGTCGACATCGACCGATGGAGGCTGAGGGAGGATAACGTAAAACAAAACTTGAGACTGGGCTGGTAATAATGTATTATGCTACATAATACTAGGGCCAACATGGGCCAGTGTGGTGGCCAAGTGGTTAGCGCACTTGTTTCCATTACAGAAAGTTTCTGGTTCGAGATGTGGATTGTAGATTAGTTTGAGGAAGGACATCTGTTCCCAGCTCACTTTTTTCTCTATGGTGACCCCGAGTGAAAAAATGGAAAAGATGAAGGCATTTCCTTACTTGAAGTTTACTTTGACACTAATATGTACTTTTACTTAAGTAATGTTGACATTGCAGGACTTTTACTTTCAAAAGAGTAGTGTTTTATACAGTACTTATGTATACTGTTTGTTGCTTTGTCAGAGTGCTGGCACACGCTCTTTTCAGCAGTAATGCCCCAAAAGGCTTGTCAAAATCCATTAAACTTGCAAGTAAAGCAAAAAAGATGCTAACGTCATGCTACCTTAGCTGACATTAGATAAACATTTCTTATCACTGGTGACTTCTGCAGTAATGTTATCTGGTTGCTGTTGTACACTAACAATGATACAATTGTTTAGAAATGAGTTCCACTAGTGTGTTTCATAATGTAACATTTTTTAATGTTACTTATGTTAAACGGTGTTTTGAATGCACTCAGTGCGCCCCATATGGCCAGTTGCTGATAGAGATTCTTTGCATAAATAAAAAAGTATTTTCAACTCCCTGTGGTGTGTTGCCACAGTTCACATACTTCATGAGAGAACACGGTCCTCTGAATACCCTACATTAGAATACTTTATTGTGCTTCAAAGGTTGTGAAGCATGCCCCACTTTTGATTAGATTTTGCAATTATCTGAATTTTAGATGTGATGATTTGAGTTTCAACTTTAAAAAAAAACAGACATACTGTAAGTCCTGTGTTAATAAATTAACAAAGACCACTGCTCAGCATGCTGAAGTTACAACTGAACTGCATGTGCACGTTTGACTTGGGTGAGTGTTTTCTTCATCATAATGTTCAAGAAAATCTTAATAAGTGCAGCTGCCATCGAGTGTCACAGTAACATAAGTATAAATGCAATATTTAGGCAGCATGAATACATTTTGGGAGCACGTTTGTGAGAAATGGCAGCACGGCAGGAGGTTGACGTGCTAACTTGTGCTTCCCCTTTTGAAGTGCATGAGTCAAGGCACTTGAGAAGTGTTTGAAGTCTCAATAAGAAGAAAGGAAGCTAGTGAGACGTGTGGGGAGGCAGGCGAACAGAGAGTCCAACACCAGCGTGTTCTGTCCAGTTTTGTCTGAATGTGAGAGAGAGAGCATGTGCATGTATGAATTTAAATGAGGTTCTATGTGTGTGCGCGTGTGTGAGTGTGTGTTTATGCACATGTACGTGTGCACGTGTGCGTTAGGGCAAGAAGGGGTACAGGACAGAGAGGGAGTGATGGGGCAGGGACACTAAAAAAAAAAAAAAATGGGGAAGAGACAAAGGAAGAGAATGGGGGAGACAGAGATGGATAGAGAATGGCAATGAAAGCAGATGTGTTCGGGGTGTTCCCACCATTTTCTTTCTCTGTCCATATTGAGCCGGTGTGCCACGCCCATGTTTAATAGTATTTCCTTGTAATTTTTTGCTTGTGTTTTTGTATGTGTGCTCCCTTCTTAACTTTTATTGCTTATTTAATACTTATTATAGTTTTTCTATCTTGTTCTTGTGCTTTTATATGTTTACATTGCAAATCTTGGTGAAACACCATTTTAATCCTATCTACGTCCTATACACGTGGAAGAACTGAGAATAAAATTGACTTTAACTTTCAATCTTCAGTACAGATATTTTCAACTATTACTTTTTTCCCGGTCTTTTTGATGTAAAACACACACATCAAAATACAGCTGCCACTTTCAAAACAGCATAGATCTAGGAGGTAAGAAATTAAAGTTAACTTTCTATTGGGCAGTATTTAATATTAAGTGTCATGTTTTGTGAACAAGACTGAATTCAGTACAGGAAAACATGGGTTAGCTAAAAAATTATGGGTGGACTATTTCAGTGCCCATTCTCTAGTGGAGCAGATAACTAACAATTTTTCATTCCTGGAAACAAGCACCAAAATTGGCACACATACTCCTTAAACATTACTCTTTTGTAAAAGCACGTTAGCCACCTAAATTTTCAATAAGCAGCTAGGTTGGGGTCAGTTGAAGAATTACACAGGGGTCAAAATTTAAAAATGCTCCATTCATATTGAAAACTACACCACATTATTTGTCTGATGATCACAAAGATTCAAAAAAGGTATAGTTTTGACTATCTGTGACTGAATGTTATGGAGTTATGGGGTACAAACAGCATGAATAGTGACAAAGGTGAATTTCAGTTTGTGCATGGCCAAATGTAAAGTTGCTATAATTTTGGTAAAAGTGATGGAAATTATTGGTTGAGTTAATAGGGTTTTAAAAAAAGAATAGTTTGCACCATGTGTCATGCATAGTTGTGTTACATGGTAACATATGTCACATGTCATAGAATCCAATGGACATTGATCTTGTTTGACTTTTACTTTGGAGACCAAGCACTCAAGCACTATTCCTATTATTAATAAAACTTTTTTCACACAACACGAGATTGTCTCTCAGACACGTACTCGCCCCCTGTAAACAATCTATTTGGTTTAGATGAGGGTTGCTGCCTTGGTAGAACATGCAGAAAGTGGGACAGACAGTGATGTTTCCAAATCTTGTGGTCTCTGCAGTTAGACATTTTTGTTTGTGTCTGCCTTTGTGTAAATTGCTCTTCTTCCTCTCCTTGGTGTGTATTCTTCAGGTTTTGTACCAGCTGATAGAAATATCATGTTGCTGTGACTCCTCCAGACGCTGACCTGGACTATTCATGGACATTGTAGTAAAGAGCTAGCAGGTCAAAGTCCGTTCATTGTTTGATCCAGCTGATTTGGAGATTTGAGTCCTCCTGTCGGTCATGTCTCAACAGGTTCAGTGTTGTTGAGTAAAAGACGCTTAAGCTCAGATCCGGGTCAGTTTAGTCTGTATAGTGCAGGTGACTGGACTGACTGAGGGACATGTTCTTAGTGTTGTAGTAGGCTTATTCTTTATGGATTTCATTTTATATTATACAAATAATGAATGCTTATGAGTTCAATGGTAAGAATCTTTTACCAAATTAAATATTTGTTCCATTGAAAGAATGGAAAACATTTATTATTTGTTTTATATAACGCTGAAAATGGATCCTTGTCATTTGATATATTTTTTAATTTATAAACAACAGAAAGGGGACTTACATTTTGGTGTTCGTGATTGGTGCTTAACAGTCCCGACTTTAAATAGGAGTTCACAATTGTTCTCACTAGTCTGACGCCATCCACTGACTTTGTGTACAGACTGGCGTCTGTTTTCCTCACTCCAGCGAAAAATCGCGTCAGAAATTTGTCCAGCTTTTTATCCTAACAGCTCTTCATGCCTCCAGATGGCTTACGGTGTGGTGGATTTTCTTTTTTGTGTGTGTATTAGAAAAATTATCAACATCAATTAGCTCCTTCAAATCATCATCCAAAACAAACTCCACCATGTTTAGCTAAACACCACCCCCGGTACTGTGAGCATGCGGAGTGGTGCAGGCATGCAATAACACATTTCATATAGCACCAAAATTGCACGCTAGAAAGAACTATTGCACGGTCAATGAAACACAAAGGCAAATGGTATGAATAATCCATGTCACGTGACATACAAGCTACTAATCAAATGGCAAGTATCCACTCAATTGTTTATATATATATATATATATATATATATATATATATATATATATAAAATAAGAACAGAGAACATGGGAAAGGGTTAGCTGAGTTGGGACAATTTTTTGCATATGAAAGTATTTTAAGGCCCAAATGAAGTGTGAGATGATTTTCAAACAGATAGGTGCATGAAGACAGGAATAAGTACTTTGACAGATGTCATTTTCTTCAGTGTTTTTGGACATCTGTCAACAGAAATTCCTGAAGAAATAAGTTTTTGAAAAGACATTTCTGTCAAGGTTATGTGACATTTTGTGGCGAGATGGTCAATGGGCCAGAGAACATTGGAGTAAATTTTGGAGGTGATCCAAATTAACCTAAAAAAAAATCATTACTTTAATCTCTTTCTTCATCTTCATTAATAATGCAAGATAGGTTTTCATTTTATAGAGATGCTACATTATAGTTTCATTGTGCCACCATGCCACATGGCTAAAATGTCATAGCTGACATTCCCACACAATACCAGTGAGACTTCTCATGTGAGTCTCCCTAATGGCCCCTTCACACATTGTGTGAAGTTTGGGCGGCGTTTGGACGAAAGCGGCAAAACAATTTGAAATTAGCACATGAAACATCGTACACGAAACATCGCGCCAATGGGCAGGCATGCATGAACCCGGTGCGAGAGATCATGCATGCGCCGGTGTCCATTGAGCAGGAACAGTGGCAGGTGCACCACATGGCGCCGCTTATGTGGAAGAAATAAAAACCAGTTGGTACGTGTGAAACCACATCACGCCGCTTATGTGGAATAAAAAAAAAAAACAACAAAAACAAAACAGCCGGTACCTGTGGGACCACATCGCGCTGCGTATGTGGAATAATAAAAAAAAAACAAAACAAAAACACACCACCCAGGACGCGAACTCACGCCTTTCAAACCTCTGGTTCCCAGCCAAAGACTTTACCACTGAGCTATTCTTTGAAAGCTGCAGGAAGCTGCCTCATATCAGGAAGGACATGGAAGTATTCCAAAAAAAAAAAAAAAATCCCACACCATATAAAAACACCACATTTATCAAGCGAGCAATACAAATATGATCCGTCTGTTCCTCTGCTGATGACCCATGATCACAGACATACAGTCATGAAATGACATGAATGAGAAGCAGTGGGCTCTGATCATGTCCACATCTATTGGTCAGGTGCGTCCAGTCGGCCACGCGTGTGTTCTGCCCAACACACGTGTCTTGTGGATGGCACGCCACAGCACAGACACCGCGTCATGTGGAACAGAGCTCACGTGGGTGATGTGACACCCAGATCGCCCTCTGCATGTTCTGATCTGACAGACCGTTTCAACCTGGTCAGTGTCCGCTCCGTGTGCACGCTTGCTTGCTGCAGCTTGTCGCCACCACGGCGATATGTTTTTATTTATGTCCACGGAAATACAGCAATCAAACACATGTGCCTCACAGTGGACAGTTGTTAGTCCATGACTGTCCAAACACAGTAGGTGTTGTCTCGCTGGAATGTCCAGAATGACAGGTCACCACAGCTGCTTCTGTCGGAAACCATGCCTCCTGTGAGTGGAGCACACACACCCATGTGTCAGTGTGTGTTTGTAAAGTCACACTCGTGGGGAACTTAGACAAATTTCACAGCAGTACGACAGTGATTGTCTGCAGTCTGTTATCGTGCCAAGAGTGTGACTGGCCACACATTTTCCAAGTGCCATGTAAGCGGTGTTAGTTGTTCGTGCGTGTCACGTGGAATTTGGCCGGCACCTGCCGCGAGAGGGTGCGATGGGTACGCACAGCACACACTTTGTCTTTCAGGCACTTGTGTGCACAAATAGCTGTAGCAACAGGTGTACGAGGCGTTAGCGACAGGGACGACATTACACAGTTTGCACACGATTCCTGCGTCATGCGCACTAAGTGTGCACTTCGTCCAAACTTCACACTATGTGTGAAGGGGTCCTAAGTAACTGTTTGTTTGAAACAAACAACCATACACTAAGGCAAGAAGCACCACGACCTGAAAGACTTGGACCTTTGTTCTCCTGCATAGGTATTGATATCGGCATTGGTATCGCCAAATACTTCTCTCCAAGAGCAATAGATTCTTTCATATATAATCAAAGTCAGCTCACTTGAGTAGTGGGAAAGCCTCCATAATCGCTGTAAAGTAGAAGAAAACAGCCTGTCATCACAGAAGATGTCATTAATGAGGATACTGGTGGACATGTTCAGCTATTTTCTCATTGTTGTGAACCATTTTCATTGATGTTTGCGATCTGACTGCTCACATTGTACGTTTAAAAACCACATGTTGGACTCATGTTTCCAGAAGCAAAACGTAACCAGAAGGTTTTTTTCTTTTTCTTTTTTTTCAAACTTTATTTACATTTCTTATTTTTACAAAAACTCTCGATGGGAGACATCAAAGTTAAAAAAAAACCCCCACAAGACTTTAAATGAGTTGAAGAATCATGGGGAAAAAAGAAACAAGCTGCTCTCCCAAAGAGATGATCACTGTTTATGCTCTCCGATGTTTGCACGTGCACAGTGCGAAAGACGCTTGTAGTGCTTCAGCAGCTGGATACCCTCACGACGGCTGACCAGAATATCAAACAGGTTTGATTTTTATCCAACCATACGATTGCTGATCCGGAGGTGGTCGTGAGAGGTTAAACGCAGCTCGTTACTCCATGTATATTACGCGATGCAGGACGCACGATTAAGCTGAAACTCGCGCAATCCAAAAAATTCTCGCACGAGTGAAAAATTGACTGAAAAAGGGCCAAAACTCGCACAGTGTAAGCCCATCTTAAGAAAGTACAAAAAGACTTGTTTATAGAAAATTTGACTTAATTTTTATTGAAATAGACAAATAATCTTGTCAAGCATTTTTTACATAAGAAAAAGGTGTTATTTTGGGAAAATGTATCTCACTTTTTCTTAGGTTTTTCCAGCTCATATCAAGTTGTATTTATCCAGTAAGAAGGAAAAGCAATGGATGTCAAATCATCCAAGTAAAGGAACAAGATTGTTTTCCTTATTTTAAGACAGAGGCTAATCTTAAAATGAAAATTCTGTCTATTTTTAAGGTACATTTTGATTATTCAGTGCCTTGACATTTAGCTAGTTTTGAGAATTCTAACCAAGTAAATTTTTCTCGTCCCATTGTCAGATTTTTTTGATTAATACAAGATAATTTGGCTAGATTTCAGATTTTTTGTCTTATTTTGAGAGGGACAGTTTGTGCAGTGTGGCGTTGAAATGCAGGCTGTGGCTGCTTTTAAAGTATGTTGTGGTTGTCTTACAGTACAGTAATACTCCTGAATCACTATCCCCCTTACTAATCATTCAAATCACCAATGATATTTTCCAGATTCCATAAAGAAAAGATGGTCTTTCTGTGATAAGAAAGTGACTGATGACCAGTGATGCCGGTAACGCACTTTTTTTAGTAACGAGTAATCTAACGCGTTAATCTTTCCAAATCAGTAATCAGATTAAAGTTACTTCTCCATGTCACTGTGCGTTACTATTATTTTTCATTGTGGGTCGATAGCAGCATTAAACTTGGTCTGTGGGCAGGAGGTCGGGTTTCGAGTGAACTGCCCACTTTAAGCGAACTGTGAGCTTTTCATCCGCGTTTTTTTGCAGCTGCTCGACTCGTCCTCACCTCTTAAAGCGCGGTGATCAGCACACCTACACTGAGCGTTACAAAGACATTTTTATACTTTTTTCCCTCCTTTATTTAGAATTCTGATCTGAGCCGCTCCGTATCATCTCGTTAAAAACAGCTGATCCTCCGCGACGCGTCAACAACTAACACTATTTTCCACTCAAATGCACCTAAACTCTCTTTATGAGGACCACATGATGTGAAAACGCAATAAAACTTTCTTACCTGTAAGTCTGGTCCTGTTTTCTGCATAAATAAATGTTATCCATTCTTTGTGCTCAAACGCCAAAGCAGGGGCGAATCCAGATGGAATGGGGGCGTGGGGCAAGGATGTGCCCCCCTCCCCCACAACACCCCTAGATTAAAGGTCCAGTTTTGAAGCCGTTTTTTACTACAACTTCTAATATTGCTTAAAATAATAATAATTTTGACAAGTAAAATGTTTAGAGAATTTAAATGTTAGAAAAATGTTAGAATTTAATAGTTACATTTATAAACAATGTAGGTTTGAAATTGCAAGTTTTACTGTTACAGTGCTGTCAACAGTTAAATATGAGGTCAAGAAAGAGGTCTTTATTTTACTTTTTATAAAACAAGTATTTGTTTTCATTGAAGTCAAGAAAGGGTGACTATAAAGTGAGTTTTGGCAAAACAGGTATCATTGTCATGTTGACGTGGGTTGTTGTCGGCAGCTGGGGAAAGTAACTAAAAAAGTAACTAGTAATCTAACTTAGTTACTTTTACAATTGAGTAATCAGTAAAGTAACTAAGTTACTTTTTCAAGGAGTAATCAGTAATCAGTAATTGGATTACTTTTTCAAAGTAACTGTGGCAACACTGCTGATGACAGTCACTGCATTGTTCACATGACTGTGCGACACAAGTGCAGCAAATGGTCCTTTAAAAATGCGTCTGAATAGGGTATTCTATGTCTGTGTGAGATGGACATCTGCCTTTGTTAATTTACAGATATAAAAATGTCACAGTTGTCACAGTCAGTATAAATGGAACATGACAGTTGCCAACTAATTGTGGTGGCAGTCGTAATCCTGCACGTTACCACTCAGTGCTGCAACACCGTGATGGATGGAAGCAACATGTAGCCTCCTGCGCAGAGTCTGAGTGATGAGTGGGACCAGTGAGCTCACCATGAGTCAGATTCACACTGATAGTGACACACTCACACACACACGCTGATACATGCACAGGAAAACGTAGACATAGACAGCCTAATAGGGATTATCATAATCATTTACTGTCTTTCTATTGCCTTGTATTTGTCTTACGTTGTGGTATGTGTGGAACCAGTTTGTGTTAATAATGTGTTTTTTTTTTTTTGTTTTTTTTTTGCAAATCACAGCTGCACAAATGTACAAAAAATAGGGAGTGAGACAAAGCAACATCAAGAATGCAAGGAGGAGAACAAGCACATTTTATACAAGGAGGCAAATAAAAGAAGCGGGAGGGAGGAATAAATAAAGACAGATAGATGGAGAGAGGGAGGGATGTTATGGGCGCAGCTCTCCAGTTGGTGTTGCTATGGCCCTGCCCTCCCTGCTCACTGAGCCATTTCCTGTTTTTGACCTGAAATCTTTATTTAGAGCCATTGCTCCGCACTGCTCGGTGTTCATGACTCAACACGGAGTCCAGAGAGATGAACACAGGACTAAAATCAGATCTGCATTCGCTATAGAAGAATCAATCACATCTGCATTCGCTATAGAAGAATCACATCTGTATTCGCTACGTTTGCATGCAAACACTGGCTAACCTGTCCATTAACCATGCACAAGCCAAGGTTTCATTCAGTCGTTGCTGTTTGCATGAATCTTTAATACCATGTGACTGAGTCTCCCTGTTAGAGAAATGGGAGGATTTTGCAGACTTTCAACCTTTAAGCCACAGTTTGTAAAGACTATACTGAAATACTGAGCCAATTTTAGCATTTTGGTAAAAAAAAAAAATCCAAAACATGTCACACTGTCCATAGCCATCATGATGGAATTTAATTTGTGTAATTTTCAAGGGAAATCTTTAACACACTGTGACACATCAGATGAGAAGCAAGATGAATTAAATATCGCCTCAGTTAAGGAGTTAATGTTTTGCTTTAATTTGTCTGTTCTTTGACAGGATGCACCAAATATTTCCAACCCCAAATCAAAAAAAAGTTGATGGAATCAAAAATGCAAAAAAAAAAAAAAGAAAAAAGTAAGGCCTCTCCCTTGTTTTTCCACTTGGGGTCGCCACAGCAAATCCGACATGGATTCGCATGTTGAAGTGGCACAGGTTTTACACTGGATGCGCTTCCTGAAGCAACAGCAGGAATTTTTACTTTTACTTTTGCAGGCAGTATGAACCAAAGATATTTCATGTTTATGTGGTCAACTTAATTTCATTTGTTGGTATACATTGCCCTCCAAATGTATTGGAACACTAAGCATTTCACACATTTTAGTTTGTTTATGCCAGTTCAAATGCAAAAAAAAATAAAAATTTCTAAAATGATCTTCCTCAAACTCAAAGCAAATCTCTACAACATGATTTTAATTAATTAAAAATATAAAAGCCAAGATGATCGGTTGCCTAAGTAATGGAACGCTTTAGTATAATACCTGTAAATAATGGATACACGAACACTTCCAAATCAAGGAGGATTTTCTTAAAAAGAAGACCTGAAAGTTCAGCTACAGTTTGCCAGAAGGTACATCTGAGATGTAAGCCCAGATTTGATGTTTTGGTGAGAAAAAAGAAACAAGAAAATCCTCCTCTATACCACTTCATCATGAACCTGTGTAAGTGGTGATTCAAAATGCAGAACATGCACTGTGTACAATTTCTCCAATCACAGCCAGAGAAGCCTGTAACTTCTTCTGGGTTGTTTGGGTGTCTTGGTGGCTTTCCTCGCACTTCTTTTTGCACAGTCACTCAGTTTTTGAGAACTATCTACTCCATACAGATTTACCATAGAGTGCCATACTGTTTGTATTTCTTCATAATCGATGTAAATAAAGTCCAAGACATAATCACTGACTTGGAAATGTTCATGTATCCATCCCCTGACTTGTCTGATGAAAACTGGTAATAAAACTGATTATACATTAACTGATTATTCTGATTATACATGTAATATACTAAAGCGTTCCATTACTTATGCAACCCATCATCTTGGCGTCTATATTTTTAATTAATTTATGTCAAATTGTAGAGATTTGCCTTCAGTTTGAGTTTAATGAAGATAATTTTTGAAATGTTTATTTTTTGGATTTTTTTTAATTATTATTTTTATTTTTACGTCCGCCAAGGACGTAATGAAATCAGCTGTGTTTACCAGTCAAAACTACTGCATGGGTTCTGATGAAATTTTCACCACAGATAGATATTAGACCATAGAAGACTCCATTAAATTTTGGAAGTGATCCAGATCTGGATTCTGGATCAAGATTTCACTTTATATAGGCTTTGAAGGATCATGTTAACACTACTTCAAGGATTCTCACCAAATTTGCATCACAGATAGTTATTAGGGCATGGAAGACTCCACTGAATTTGGAGGTGATCCAGATTGGTGGACGTCAGAAATCTCAAATTGCTCTTGTCTGTATTTGAAATGGCATAAACAAATTAAAACGTGTGAAATACCAAGTGTTCCAATTGGGCAATGCAGTCTCATTTGAGGGCGGGCACTGAAGGGTTAAAATATGACGCACATGACGCGATGATCTTACATCCGAGGACAGCCCTCATCTGTCCCCTTCAGAAACATGGCACTTTCTCTGAGTTTTTGGGAAAATTACACAGCAGACAAAGTGAAAATGCAAAGAAAAAGTGACGATATGATGGAAAGTGGACATGTGTTGTGGTTTGTTTATGACCCGAGCTCAAACATGTTGAGGCAAGACAACGCAGCTACTCTGGGTGTGTAGGCTAACACTTGCTGACACGACCTCTCCCATTTGCCTCGTCTTCCCTTCTCCACTGGGAACCGAAGAAAACCTTCACTTTTCGCGACTGCTTCGGTGATTGCAGCCAAAAGTAAAACAGTACACAATTTTCCTGTGTGAAGTGATGCTATCCTTTATATTGTGCAACGGCAGGCTGTCCCCGGAAGTGGTCAAATTCCACGATATCACGCAGGGGTTCAAACGAGACTGCGCTGCCCTATACTTTTGGAGAGCACTGTACATCCATTCCTGCATTTCAAACATGCAACACATCCCAAAAATAGTTGGGATAGGGGCAATTTAGAGCTAGGAATTGGGTAAATAATGTTGTTGTTTCATCAAACAAGTGATGCCAACAGGTGACTGCAATCATGACTTGGTACAAAAACAGTGTACACGAAAGGCTGAGTGTTTGAGGAGCAAAATGAGAAGAGGATTTCCAGTTTTTCGATGAATGTGTGTGAAAATTCTAGACATGTTGAAAAACAATGAATGGTCTTTTTGCATGTTCTTGAAGGGATTTGCATCTTTCTCCTCAACAGTGAATAATGTCATTAAATGGTTTAAGGAATCTGGAGGAATTTCAGTGAATAAAGGATGAGGTTGCAATCCTACTATGAACATGACTGATTTGCATCAAGAACCATCATTCACACATTGTCAAGGAAATACCTTGGGAAACCTTTGTCAAGCACAACAATATGGAGTTACAGTCACAAATGCCACTAATAATTTTACTCTGCAAAAAATAAGTGTTATATTGACCTCATCCAGAAGCGGCGTTGTCTTCTCTGAGCTTGGGGGCATCTGGGTTGGACCTTGGCACAGTGGAAATCTACACTGTGGTCAGACAAATCAGTATAAAGACGTCTGCCTCTTCTGTGACCTACTGAGATTTTCAGTCTTCAGTAGAATTTGTTTCCTTCAGCTCGTATAACTTCTGCTTTTTTCCCCAATGTTCTAATCAAATTATAGGGCACCGCAGTCTCGTTTGAACCCTGCGTGATATTGCGGGATTGGACCATTTACAGGGGCCGCCGATCTGGTGGTGCAATATATACACAGCATTACTTGAAAAATGGTGTAGTTTTGTTTTTGGCTACAATCACTAAAGCAGTCACGAAAAGTGTTTTGTTTTTTGGTTCCTAGTAGAGAAGGGAAGACGAAGCAAATGGGGGATGTCATGCCGGTAAGTGATAGCCTACACAGCAAACCAGAGTGGCTGTGTTCTCTTGCCTGCAAAACTGCCTTGACATGCTTGTGTAAACAAACCACAACACATGTCCATTTTCCCACCACATCGTCACTTTTTCTTTGCATTTTTACTTATTTGTGTGTAATTTGCCCAAAAACTCAGAGAAAATTCTTTGTTTTTGTACCCCGGAAGTAGGGAAATTACATCATATGTGTCAGATTTTACCCCTTTAGTGCCCGCCCTCAAACGAGACTGTGCTGGCCAATTGGGATCAACTTGTAAACACTAAACACCAGTCGATGGAATTTCTCATTGCAACAGTTTAATCAAAAGCCGTTCTGATAAGTACAGCCTGTCTGAAAATGGGGAGAGTTGTGTTGAGTGTGTGCGTGTGTGTGCTTGTGTCTGTGTGTGTGCTTAACTGAGTGTGCAGCAGGGGGCATCTGGGGCACAAACAGTCTAAGATGCCCATTTTCTGCCCCATAATGTGTAATGGGTGGTTTGATGCTTTGTTTGAGTTTACCGTGCCATCTGCTGCTGGATAGTACTGTGGGCACCATCAACTTTACAAACAGGGCCATCAGTCACGCCTTCATCATTTGTGTCATCACTGGCCATTTTCATGTCCCTCAGATGTTCAAAAATAAAATGTGGTTTGCTCTTCACTGCTGCACCACACATTGTACACAACTCAAAACACTGATATTATACTTATTATTACCTTTTGTGATTAGTTGTTTGACCCAAACATCTTATCAGTTAGCCTAATTTGAAAAAACTTAGATTAACTGACAATGAAAATAAATGTTTCAGCCCTAGTGTGCAAATTAAACATGTTTTTTATGCACAGAACGTTCACCTTTTTTATAGTACCAAGATATATTAAAGAGGGCAGCACTGTGGTGTAGTCGTTAGCACAGTTAGCCAACAGGTTGTGGGATCGCTTCCCACCTGGGTCTTTCTGGTTGGGTTCTCCCCGTGTTCCCTCCGGTTGCTTCAGCTTCCTCCCACTTCCGAAGGCATGCAAATTAGGTGAACTGGTGACTCTCAATTAATTGTAGGTGTGAACGTGTTTGTCTGTCTGTTATGGCCCTGTGATAGACAGGTGGCATGCTCAGGGTGTATTGGTCTTTCTATTTTTGCTGTTACACCAAAATTGAATAAATTTTAATACAATATGCCTTTTATTGACTTTAACAACATAAATCTGTCATGTATAGTTCTTCTGGAATAGAATAAGGTTCAAAATATCACCGTCTTGTGCCTAAATTGGGTTTAAGATCAATAATTTGTGCATCAGACACATTTTAGATTAGATTAGATTAGATATACTTTATTGATCTCACAGTGGAGAAATTACATTTACACTCCAGTTACCTCAGACAGCAATTAGTCCACAATTATTACTTGTTTACCGTAATAATGGCACACATCAGAATTAAAGACGTTTGAAGAAGTCCGTTATCCAAATTGAGGCAAGTGGGTGAAGGCCACGCAGCAACCCTGAGATATGCTGCCATTAGCTTGGGGGGGAGTGACGGGGGCTGCAGCTAAAACTGCACCGCCCCCGCCGAAGGGGTAAGGAGTGAGTCCCAAACTGATCTGGCACTTTTATTTGTTAAAATAAAATAAAATAAAATAAATTTATCTTGAAAATGTAGTGAAACTTTTTGGAAAGAGTAGGTCCCAATGATTACAAAAATGCAGGGTGCCAATTTTTTTTTTCTTTTTTCAAAAACTTCCCACACAAGCACGCGTCACGGGGGACGAATTAACACAAGCAGTTTGAAGGTTTTACTTAAATGTGGTTTGTAAACACAGCTGAAAAAGTAGACGATATTTGTCGTTATGATCAGTTGATAGACACACAAAATACTGGCTTTTCATTCTTGAGACAGACTTTAAATTTATTTATTTGTATTTTGGCCAAGCTGCTTTTAGTAAAAAGAAAGAAAATGAAGAGCTGTTCCTTTAAGGTGAGACACAAACCTGATAACAGTGTCAATTCAAACTGAAACATGGCTTTTGCTTCATATTTTGTAATATGTCCACTTATGTTGTTAATGTTTAATTATCCAGAGAGAGAGAGAGAGAATGTGCGCGTATGTGTGTGGGCGGAGCATAGTTGTCGACGTCAGTACTCCAGGCAGCTGCTGCCTTCCAGCCACTCTTGCTGCCTTTATGTGCACTCGTAAAATTGTGAACCTTTCTTGAAAAAAAAAATGCAAATGCAAGAATAGGGCTCCAGGTGTTTTAGGTTGTTTCTGTTGTTGCATTCATAAAGAACTGGAAGAAAGAGACAAAACTGTGTTTGAGCTGAGTAATCAATGCATTCAGTACTACCAAGCAACTCTCTGAAAGGTACTGCACAATAGTTTTACTTACATTCTACAAGTGGGCAAGTCAAATCATTTAATTAAATTCATTTATTTAGTGCTAAATTATAACATACAGCCAGGTTCACAAGTATTTGGACAGACCCACGCCCCCCCCCCCCCCCCCCCCCCCCCCCCGTCCACCACTACATCTAATCATTTTCTAAACCCGCTTATTCCAAATAAGGGTCACGAGAGGGCTGCAGCATATCCCTGTGGTCACTGACCGAGAGGCGGGGTATACCATGGACAGGCTGCCACACACAGACAGACATACTCATTCACCCCTACAATCAATTTAAGGTTTTCAGTTCACCTAATCTGGATGTCTTTGGAAGTAGGATGAAGCCTGAAACACCATTCATGCCATCATGATTGTTGGTAGCTTCCCTCACTTATCTCCTTTTTGCATGGTCATTCTGGTTTTGCAAACTGTCGTCTCCAGGCGGATTTACCACATAGTAAATTATTAAAGCTGAAAGTCTACAGTATACACACACACACACACACACACATTGTAATTCTTTCATTTCAGCTGCATTTTGGTGGTATTTAGTCAAAATAATTCAAATTGTGTCACTGTCCAACTACTTATGAACCTGACTCTAAGGCAGCCATCTATGATAAACAATGAGTAAAGCTATTTGATTTTGTTTAATTTATGAGAAGAAACCTCAAGGGCACCACACTTAGTGGGGTGGCCATCTACTACGGTGCATCAAGAAAGTATTCACGGCGCCGCACTTTTTCCCACACTTTTTTTTTATGTTAACTTATTCCAAATTACATTACATTCTTTTCCCCCTCAAAATTCTACCTGCAATACCCCATAATGACAATGTCAAAAAAGATTTTTTTTTTTTTTTAGATTTTTTTCAAATTTATTAAAAATAAAAAACTAAGAAATCACATGGACATAAGGATTCATAGCTTTTACCTTGAAGCTCAGAATTAAGCTCAGATGCATTCTGTTTGTACTGATCATCCTTGAGATGTTTCTCCAGCTAAATTGGAGTCTACCTGGGGTTAATTCAGTTGATTGGACATGATGTGGAAAGGCACGCACCTGTCTATGTATAAGGTCCCACAGTTGACAGTGCATGTCAGAACACAAACCAAGCATGTATTCAAAGGAATTGTCTGTTGACCTCTGAGACAATCCTGTCTCAGAGGTCAACAGACAGGTGACCAAGAATCTGATGGTCACTCTGAATAGCACCATCATTCCTCTGTGGAGAGAGGAGCACCTTCCAGAAGGATAACCATCTCTGCAGCAATCCACCAATCAGGACTGTATGGGAGAGTGAGGAGACGGAAGCCACTCCTTCGTAAAAAAGTACATGGCAGCCCGCCTGGAGTTTACCAAAAGACACCTGAAGGACTCTCAGACCATGAGAAACAAAATTCTGTGGTCTAATGAGACAAAGATTGAACTCTTTGACGTGAATGCCAGGCATCATGTTTGGAGGACACCAGCCACCATCCCCACAGTGAAGCATGGTAATGACAGCATCATGATGTGGGGATGTTTTTCAGCGGCAGGAACTGGGAGACTAGTCAGGATTGAGAGAAAGATGAATGCAGTAATGTACAGAGACATCCTGGATGAAAACCTGCTCCAGAGCGCTCTTGACCTCAGACTGGGGTGACAGTTCATCTTTCAGCAGGACAGTGACCCTAAGCACACAGCCAAGATATGAAAGAAGTGGCTTCAGGACAACTCTGTGAATGTCCTTGAGTGACCCAGCCAGAGCCCAGACCTGAATCTGATTGAACATATGTGGAGAGATCTGAAAGTGGCTGTGTATCAACGCTCCCCATCCAACCTGATGGAGCTTGAGAGGTGCTGCAAATAGGAATCCCAAAGATAGGTGCACCAATCTTGTGTCATCATATTCAAGAAAACTTGAGGCTGTAATTGCTGCCAAAGGTGCATCAACTAAGTATTGAGCAAAGGGTGTGAATACTTATGTACGTGTGATTTCTTAGTTGTTTTTTTTTTTCATTTTTAATAAATTTGCAATAATATATATATATATATATATATATATATATATATATATAAACTTTTTTTTCATTTCATCATGGAATGTTGTGAGTAGAATTTTTTTTTTTTTTTTTTTTTTTTGGGGGGGGGGGGTGAATTTACTCCATTTTGGAATAAGGCTGAAACATAACAAAATGTGGAAAAAGTGAAGCGCTGTAAATACTTTCCAGATGCGCTATATGACCATTCTATCCAAGACAGAAGGCACAAAATGACTGACAGAACATGTAGTAACATACTAAATACTGCACTAAGTTGAGCTCTGGTTGGTCTACAAGATAAGACATTTCACCCCTCATGCAAGTGACTTTGAGTTTGAAAAGATTTTCTCCACAGTCTGTATGTGTCGTGGTGGAGTCTGCGGAGATGTTTTTGGGTTAATGGGGTTGGTTGATGTTACAGCTTCCATAGGTTAGCCTGTGTATTTAGTATGCACTCAAATATAGGGATGAACTTTGCCAGTGAAGAGTTTTTAAGTGCGATTTAAAAAAAACTGCACATATGTGCAGCTTGACAGTAAGAGTTCCTTCTGTGCGGCTTTGTGCTCTAAGTCTATTTATTCTAGTAATTAGCATCCATTTAACACATAGGCTAACATGGGCAGCCCCAACTCAGGCCCTTTTAGGATTTGGAGTGCCCTGCACAGTGTGTAGATTAACTCTGTGTGATGTTCATATTTTTGTTATTCAGCCAGTGTTGATGGGTCTGGTGTACTCGCTGTATTTTGGGGTTTTTAATTAAACACAATCAAACAAGCTTATGTTAATATACTCAACAGATGTTTACGTCAACACAGTTAAATAATTAATTGTATAATTTTTCTTTTGATAAAAAAAATTAAAACAAGTTCCACAGACCCACACGCCATACAAGGGTTAAGTGACAGATCTGTCCGTCCATCTGTTTTCTATACCCGCTTACTCTAATTAAGGGTCACAGGGGAGGGGGTGGGGGGTACTGGAGGCTAGAGTGCCTTTATTAGAGAGAGAGAGGCGACATGATGAGTCGAAAAAAAATCAGTCAGGTGACTCATGGTGCCATCTTGGGTTCAAAATAGCGTTCACTGTTAATGTGTCGGCATGTAAATCCAGCTATTTTATTTATTCATTCGCTGAAAATGACGGGTTGCTGTGCATTTGGATGCACAAATAGACACAGCAAGGGCTTCAAGATGTACAGATTCCCTTCAGATCTGAACAGAAGAAAAAGTTGGGAAAATAAAGTCAGCCATGTGGGATGGAAGCCGACATCATCGTCATAGTTTTGAGAGGTACATTTATTGTTCAGTCCCATGTACAGTAAAACTCATCTAAACTGTCATTGTATAATCCAGATATTCGCAGTCACTGGACAAAAAAGTCCCAAAGTTTTTGTATTGTTTTCCATTTTGTACAGCGGATTTTTCGCTCACATCTGATAAAATGTCCCGTCGGATCACAGCGTATTTCCATTAAACCCCTCGCACGTGGGACCGGAGACATTTACGTGATTAAAAGTCTGCCCGTTTATTTTTTCACACCGTGCTCAGACTCGGAGCGGCAGCCTGGATGTGCACTGTTAAATCAAACACAAAAGGCTGTGATTTGACACTTTTCTGCTTTTAATCCTTCGTCTCCCATCATATTACATAGCGTGCGTGCTGACAAATGGATCCGAAAAGTCTGGACATTTACAGCACAAAGTCGGTACAGGAGGAAAATGTACAGCTTACCTTTGATTTGGAGGCGATGATTGTAGAAAGAAAATCTTGTTGATGGTCATATTAGTCCAGAATAAAGCTATGATGGCGTTTTAGGGCCGCATTGAATTTTTTTTTTTTTTTTTTTTTTTAGACTTCGAGAATAAAGTCGTAATATTACGAGAATAAAGTAGTAATTTTAAGACTTTGAGAATAAAGTCGTAATATTACGAGAAAAAAGTCATAATTTTACGAGAATAAAGTCATAATATTACGAGAATAGTAATATAATATTTTGACTTTTTTCTCATAATATTATGACTTTATTCTGGAAATATTATGACTTTTTTCTCATAATATTATGACTTTCTTCTTCTTCTTCTTCTGGCGTAGCATAATGCTGCCCCCCACAGGTAATAGTTAAATACTTTATCTTATGTTAGACTCTCAAATAGAGGTTGGTGGAATGGAGAAACTTAATCACAGCTTTGTCCACTAAATGCGAGTAACTGCTCTCAGAAAAAATTGACCTAAAAGAAAACACAGTCAATCCACAGTCTGACAAATCTTTAAACAATTTCCGCTAGAATACATAGGACAGCACATTAAAACATGATGAACACTTTCCAACTGACCACACTGACACAACCCATCTGGATGTTTTCCAATCACTTTTAAATATGCTGCCAACCCACAATGCCCCAGTCTCAATCTATATTACGACTCTATTCTCGAAGTCCAAAAAAAAAAAGAAAAAGAAATTCAATGTGGCCCTAAAACTCCGTTGTATAATCCAGATACCGAGAACTTTAAAACTGTCACGCACGTCATCGCGTGACAGAGTTACAGAGCAGCAGCTGCATAAATCAGGCTTTAAATTAATTAAATAAATCATCATAAAATGTAAATTTGTGTAAATTTGATAGCTTAATTATTTTTATATTTATTTTGATAGCACCTGTACGTGGATGTGTTGCTATATGTTGTGGAATGATTTTAAAAAAATGTTGAAAAAATTAAAGGTCCATTCAGTCGTTGAGCGCAGTTGAATCCAAAAATGGTGCCATGTGCCACTTTCCATTCAAGGCACTCTACTGGAGCCTGGACAGGATGCCAGTCAATCACAGGGCAACATACAGACAGACAAACACATTCACACTTGCACGCACACCTATGATCTTTTTTTTGTTTTTTTTTTTTTTGATGATGTTTTTTTTTAAGTTTCACAGAGTTCCTTCCTGCAAAGTTTGTGCAAATTCATACACCTGAGCTGTGCTCTCCTCATGAGCTAATGCACTGTAGTTACACATGGCATCGATTTACTCCAGTGTGTAGTTTTGACATGCTTTGTGCTTTGTTTTGAAAGCTGACTCTGAACACCACACCATCAGCTATGCAGCTCCAGCGCTAAATAAATAACGTTTCTCCCTTAACAAAATAAAACTGAACCTTCCGCCTTGTGCGCAGTGAAGCGCAGGTGCAGCTGACCTCTGGATTGTCATAATTTCGACAGGCCGTGAAGGCAGCAGCGCGGAGGCACTTTTGTGTTCCCGTCAGCGCCATTGTGTGACAGAGTCTCCGGCAGCGCGGAAGCCTTATTCTTTTTTCTACCCGACAGGACTGTTTAAATACCCCCAATGTTTCTATTTCAAACTCCAGTGGACCTGCATGTGGTAAGAAACCGGTTTTCTGTCTTTCAGAAAGCGAAGAAACGCGCGCTCCCAACGAAATACTGACACGACCGAGTAGAGGCGATTTCTTAAAAGAAAAATAGAGACACACGTTTGAAGGTGCGCGTCAGAAACGCCGCGAGGAGTCAGTCTGCAAAAGTTTTCCTCTTAAATAGATTCAGGCTGGAAATATCGTCTCTGTTTTACGTCCGCTGGCCGCCTGTCTGTGACGAAAACTCGTTCCAGTTGAGTTCAGTTTGTGGCCGCTTCGACAAGAGTCTGTGATAAACTTTTTTTTTTTTTTTTTAAACCCAAGAGCCCGGTCCATAAGTATTTGGACGTGACACCGTGTCTGTTATTTTGCCTCTGTACACCAACACAGTGCAACTGAAATGAAACAACCCAGGTGTGCTTAGACTTTCAGTTTTAATTTAAGGGTGTCGTATTAACCATTTAGGAAATTACAGCCATTTCTGTACAGAGTTCCTCTATTTTCAGAGGCCATTAAGTAATTAGAAAAAACAAAAATGAGTACTATTGTTAATACAAATCATCTTTTTTTTTTTTTTTTTTTTTTTTTTTTTTTTTTTTTTTTTACAGTCAGGTTTCTGAGACACATCAAGGTATGATTCAGTGACTTGGACATGTCCAAGTCACTGAATATGTCTTGGATTTCATATGTCAATCATTAAGAAATACAAATAGTGTGGTGGCATGTCGTAAATCTGGTGTCAGCAGGTCTCAAAAACTGAGTGATCATGTAAGAACGAAACTAGTGAGGGAAGCTACCAAGACACTCATGACAACTCTTGAGGAGTTATTGGCTGCTGTGGTTGTGATTGCAGAAACTCACACACACTCACTCATCTTCAACCACAGAGTCACGGGGCGTTGGAGCCTATCCCAGCAGTCAAAGATCGCAAGGCAGGGTACACCCAGGACAGGACGCCAGTCTGTCACAGGGCCACAAACAGACAAACAAACACAGTCACACCCACTCGTACACCTATGGACAATTTAAAGATTTCAATCCACCTAACCCACATGTCTTTGGATGTGGGAGGAAACCCACGCAAACACGGGGAGAACATGCAAACTCCACACAGAAAGGCCACAGGCGGGAATTGAACTCATGACCTTCTCGCTGTGAGGCAAAACAGTGCTAACCACTAAGTGATTGCAGAAACTGTGTAATGCAAATTTTGTGAGTTGCATCACTAGTCACGGCTTCATGGTGGATTGGAACCAAAAACGATTTTCACTCAAGAAAATGAATCAGATCTAGGCCCAAGTTTCCCATGTGCCTTCTAGTAAAGTGTAGCTGATATTTCTCATCTTTTTTTTTTTTTTAAGAACATCCTTCTTTATAATGCTCTCCCATGAAGCTGTATGACTCGTGATGCAACAGACAAAAGCTGCACTATGCACAGTTTCTCCAGTCACAGCCACAGATCTCTGTAAGTCTGACATCATTGTTATGGGTGTCTTAGTGGCTTCCCTCACCAGTTTTCTTCTTGCATTCTCCCTTAGTTTTTGAGAGGTGTGTGTTCTGGACAGATTTATTATACAGTATTTACAATTACTGTATATAATGTATGTATTTAGAGTTATTGTATTAACAATAATTCTTATATTTTGTTTTCCAGTTACTGATGGCCTATGAAAATGGAGGGACTGTACGTAAAAGTAGTTGTAAATCTTAAATGGTTGGTGCAATATTTTTTGTTTAACTCCTTGAATTAAAGCTAAAAGTCTGCATTACAGGCACCCATTTAATTTTAAATCCAGTGTTGTGTTGTACAGAGGCAAAATGACAAAAACTGTCGCTGTCCAAATACTTATGTGCCTGACTGTACATTGTCACTATTGACTTATGCAACAAAATACTTATCATTTTTAACCTACGGTATGCTTGAAAACTGCAAAGCTTTAAACAGGGTTCATTTATTTGTTTGTGTTTGTAAGTGTGGGGGTGGGGGGATAGTTTTTTTTATATATGTTTATGTGTGTGTGAGAAATATGCTTTTAATTATCTCCAATTAATTACACTATTGAACAAATTGCAACATATATTATTTTTATGGTCAGTTATATCAAGACTGAACTGTGAAGCCTTTCATAAGAACATCAAGCATTCAGCTTTTTATTTTCATCAGATCTGATCATTATTTTCACACGTGCAGAATTTTTAACGCATCAAAGATCTTAAATTGCCTAACTTGGTATTCACGGCCGATTTGATCAATTAACAGTATGAAACCCAAATATAATGGCTTTACAATGATATAAAACAGAGAAAACCATCCAATCTTTCCTGAGATTGGTTACAGCATTTAAATCATAAGGCGATTATTAGTTTTATTTGTGATGAATTTTGTGTTTATTGGCTGACTGATAAATCAGTGTGTTTCTGTGCAGCGTAGTGGAGGAGGTGTGATGTTGGAGGCTGTCTCAGTCAGTTGTGTGGCTCTTGCGTGTTCCTTGACATTGCAGCACAACGCAGCAGTCTGACACTGACAACAGGCTTTACGCCTCACTTTCTTGCTCCATTGCTGTGTCCCACACGCAGCAGGGAGGCTAAGTCATCAGTTCCCACGTTCTCTGTAAGAGGACCCACAGAGGCTTGTTTGATCAGAGGTGAGCCCCACTTGACAAGGATTTTATCATCTGGCATGATGATCCAAAGTGTCACTGCGGAGGGGGAAACCTGATTTTTGCTACATGGGAATGTCTCATTCTGGCATTTAGTAGTCCCTAGAACAGCGTATCCAGAAACGAATAATGAACACGTTCATGGTTTCACTTGTTTTTCTAGTGAGATAACCAAAGATCATCTCCTAATCTGCAGGTTTCTGCTGAAATTTGAACAGCAGAACGAATAAAAAAAACTCAGAGGCCCTAAATTTAAAGAGGCATTACCTTATTTTGAGCACAGTGTTTCCTTCCTGCTCATTGCCAAACCTAAAAAGGTTTACAGTTTAGTAATGTTATTTTCCTGTCAGTCTACGAGGCTGAATCTACGATGATGGTTAGCTCTGTTTCTTTGGATGCAGATGTAATCAGCTATTATAAGTAGTAATAAGGCTTATGGAGCGACAGTAGGGCTTCAGGTGACGTAATACTGCACTGATAAGGGTTATACTTAAGTAATGGGGGTGCTGCCTGCAGTGAAAACGATGACACTTTCAGCACTGAAGCGTGTGCAGCTGGAACCAGGTGGGCAGTGTAGTAATAAGAATAACACTGCGTCGATTAAGGTGCATGCTGCAGTAATAAGGCACGTTGATGCTATGCATTGGTGAGTTTGTGAGGCGTCGTCACTGGGATTGCCAAGCTGCACTTTCTCCCTAAGGAGGCTTGGTGGAAAGAGCGGTGCGCTCGACGGCATGCAGACTTGTCTGCTGACCTAAATCTGCTCCCTTCTCCTGCCTTTTATTTATAGACTTAAGTGTGTGTACATGAGGGAGTGAGTGAGTTTGTGTGCGAATATACCGATTACTGTGTGAAGTGTGGTCGTATCCCAGGAAATCATAGAAGCCAATTAAAAAGTCTATTTGTGTGAGAGACAAGTGAAAGTGTTTGAATCAGGCGCTGCAGTACTGACAGCTGTCAGGTCTCTCTTGGGTGCTCAGTGTTTAACGCGACAACCATGGCTGTGATCAGAAGTTGGGTTTTTGGTTAAAGTTGGTGTTTGAACTCAAGTCAGGTAGAAAGATTCATTAGTCAGTGGAATCTGACTGTTGCACACTTTTCTCACTCATTGTGGTTGAAGTGGAGATGCTCTAAACTGAAACTTATTTTTCACTTTCTGTCACTGAGAACTGTTTCAGGCTCCAACATCAGATGATAATTAATCACACTTAACCGTTTAGTCTGTAAAATGTTCTAATAAAAGATACATATTTAAAAAATATGCCTCAGAACATTCTGCTTTCATTATCAAGTCATCGAATGATTAGTTTATTCCTCGTAAATTTATTTTAAACTACTTTACTGAAAGTGATCCTTTAGGATGTTATTGGGTTTTTTAGGCTCTTCTTGTGGGTGAAGATAGAAATGGGGTATGATCAGTGAGAAATGACTTTTTTTCTTTTTCTTTTTAATATTTATTTCATTCATTTAAAAGAAAAACAGAAAAGCAAAAAACAAAAGCACCACAATACCAGAATGAAAAGGAGCAGAAAGAAGAACAAGTCTTATGATTTCTGCCCCTTTTAACAATACAGTCTTTCAATATACAGCATCATAGTCAACATTATTTAACAGATTGCATTTCTTTAACTTGTCACATACCACTGACCCATTTCATAATTATGACCAGAAATTAATAGATTACATCACTGACAGGTTACATTTAAACTTAAGACACTCCAAACATTATTAACAGTTTACTTTTTCTTTTTTTTTTTTTGACTTTCTTGCAGCCCACTGACTTACTTCATAGTTTCATACTTACTTAATACATCTAATTTAATATGTTTTTTAAATAATTTAAGCGACCTTAATTCTTTAATTTCTTTATTAAGATTGTTCCATAATTTGACACCATTTACTGCAATACTCCTTTCCTTTACTTTGGTTCTAAATCTTGGTTTTTTAAAGACTTCTATTCCTTTCAATTTATAACTACTTACTCTTTTTTCAAACATATTTTGAATGTTTGTTGGTAAAGTATTTTTATTAACTTGGTACATCGTTTGTAATATTTTCAAATCAACTAAATCATGAAATTTAAGTACCCTATACTTAATAAACAATGGATTAGATGGATCTCTAAAACCACTGTTACTAATCACTTTTAAAGCTCTTTTCTGCAAAATAAATAAAGGTTGTATATAGGTTGTATATGTTGATCCCCAGATTTCTACACAGTAAGTTAAATATGGGACAATCAATGAATTGTACAATGTTAATAAACCATAACTATTTAATGAATATTTTACTTTATGCAAAACAGCAATGGCTTTCACTATTTTTCCTTTTATGTAATTTATGTGTGACTTCCATGTAAGATCTTCATCAATCATGACTCCTAAAAATTTCATTTCTTTTACCCTTTGTATATCCATTCCATCTATTTGTAATGACACATTATTTTCTTTCGCTCTATCATTAAACAATATGAAATTTGTCTTATTAATATTTAGTGACAATCTGTTTATATCAAACCAATGTTTAACTTTTTCCAACTCTGTATTTATCACTTGTGCTACTTCCTGTATATCTGATCCAGAGTAAAACAGCGTTGTATCATCAGCAAATAAAATGCTGCCAAGCACATTGGATACATTCACAAAATCATTGATATACAAAATAAACAGTTTGGGTCCAAGTACCGATCCCTGTGGTACTCCATAAATAATGTTACACAATTCTGATTTGGTATTATTTATCTGAACAAACTGTTTTCTATTTTCTAAGTAGCTTTTTACCCACTGATGTGCAACACCTCTTATTCCATATTGTTGTAACTTGTGGAGCAATCTTGAGTGGTCTATAACATCAAAAGCCTTTTTCAGGTCAATAAAAATACTTACAAAATAATCCTTATTATCTATTGTTGATATTTTCTCTATTAGTTCCATAATTGCCATAGCTGTCGAATGTTTTGTTCTGAATCCATACTGAGCATTATTTAAAATATGATGTTTCTCAATAAATTTATCCAATCTTGTTACAAAAACTTTTTCCATAATTTTAGAAAACTGTGGAAGCAATGATACTGGCCTGTAATTAGAAAAATTATGTTTGTCTCCATTTTTATATAATGGGACTACCTTAGCAATTTTCATTTCATCTGGAAAAACCCCAGTTGACAGAGACAGATTACAAATATAAGTAAATGGTTCAATAACAATTTCTATTATACTTTTTACAGTCATCATGTCTAAATCTTCATGGTCAGTTGATCTTTTGCTTACACAGTTTTTTACAATATTTCTTATTTCATCTTTTTCCACATTGTCCAGGAAAATACTATTGACCGTATTTACCAATGTACATAATTTATCTTCTATTATTGGTTTATTTCCCACCAGACTTGACCCTACATTTGAAAAATAATCATTAAACCCATTTGCAACTTCTTTTATATCATATATCTCTTTATTTTCCTTAACAAAGTAATTTGGAATAGTTTCTTTCGTTCCATCACTATCAATCACACTTTTTATAATTCCCCATGTTACCCTCATATTATCTTTACTCTTATTTAGTTTTTCACTGTAATAATCTTTTTTTTGTTTCCTAATTATTGTTAATAGTTTATTTTTATATTTTTTGTATTTATGTTCTGATTCCTTTGTTTGCAATTTTAAAAAGCACCTGTATAAATAGTTTTTCTTTGCACAAGCATTTTTTATTCCCTTTGTCAGCCATGGTTTATTTACTCTTTTCTTACTAATTTCAATTAATTTACAATTTTTATTGTATGATTTCATCAATATTTTCATAAATGAGTTATATGCTACATTAACATCACTGACATAAACTTCTTCCCAGTTTTGATTTTTAAGGTCATATTTTAATGCCTCTAAGGCTTTTACTGACTTATCTCTTTTAAAGTTTATATCAGTTTTTTTGTTGTACCTATTTTTATATTTAAATATTGAAAAAATTGGTAAATGGTCGCTAATATCTGTCATGAAGATCCCATTCTTAATAATTTCATCTGTTCTGTTTGTAAATATATTATCAATTACCGTTGCACTTTGCGATGTAATTCTGGTTGGTTTTGTTATCAAGGGGAATAACCCCAAACTATACATTGTATTCACAAAATCACTTAATCTTTGGCAGCTGGAGCTTTCTATGTTAATATTAAAGTCCCCACACATAAAAAGCGTTTTGTTTTTAATTTGATGGAATAATTCAATTATTTTATCTGTAAATTTCACAACACAAGAATCTGGTGCTCTGTATACACAACTAATTAAAATATTCTTAGATGTTTCATGTACAAGTTCCACTGTTACAATTTCTATGACATCATTCATAATTGTCATTTCTTCAACAATTGTACACATCAGATCTGTTTTTGTATACAGAGCAATACCACCGCCTTTTTTATATCTTCTGTTTACAAAATACAGCTCATATCCCTCCATTTGAACTTCATCCATGAGATCATCTTTAAGCCAAGATTCAGTGATTGCAACAATACTAAATCTATTTTGAAACTGATTTAAATAATCTTTTATTTGTGACATTTTACAATACAAGTTTCGACTGTTTATATGTATGAGTGACAGGGTATCTTCTGCAATTTTTTCACTATTCAGCTGTTCTACTGTATAATACTCACAACCAATCGTTTTTAAGTCAAATATACTTTCATCAATATTAGTGTCTATGTCATATATTTTATCCTCTGTTTCCATGTTTGATCTGATTTTTTGTTGGTCCACTTAGTTCTTTCACAACAGAAAGGAGTATTAAATATACATCTTAGAACAAACCTGCAGCATAATAAATATCTCTGTCATTCACCTTAAAGTACAGTATGTTCCAAAAGGCACATTTTGGCACACTTGGAACTTTGTTTATAAAACTCTATGTAGAATCGTGCATGCAGAAAAAAATGAAATGTGCGTAAGCAGAGTTATAAATTGCATATGGTTCTGTTTTATAAATTTTAATAATTGTAGAAGCATGTGTACCTGGACAAGCCCTCATTCAGTATCCATAACCATAATGGGTTATGGGCACACACTCAAATGATCATTTGCATATAAAACCTCGCTGTTTGTCAACTCAAACTCGCTTTGTCAAATCCCATCTTCCTCCTCTTAAAATGTTTCATTTTTAAGTGCACCATACTATACTGTATAACTGCACTCGGAGAAAAGACTTCATTGTTCATAAAGTCGTAGTGAATTCTTAATGTGATATTCAAGTGACTTCTGTCGTGTCACCTTATATGAGGAAATCACATTTGTGACTCAAGCAGGGATGGTGCTTCCACTCCTGTGATGATTTTTTTCTTTTTGTTACTTGTCCTTGTTAATGTTATAGAGCAATGTTTCAAAACTTCTTGAAGCTTATTTCAAATGAAAAATGTCCTCAAGGTTCTTGTGGAACTTATTAAACCCGAAGTTCCATTACGTACCCTGTGTTCTCAGGACCTAGGCTTATGATGTGATCCTAAATTTAAGAAGAAATGGGCAGGATGTAGAACCTTTTCTTTTCGTGCTCCAGTCTTCTGGAATAACCTGTCATTGGAGGTGAAAAGATCAGACTCCGTCGAGTCCCTTAAAGACCATCTTAAAACACACTTCTGTCAGGAGTGCTTATTTTACATAACTCATTTTATTTGAATATATTGTGTTTACATTGCATGTATATTTGGTTTTATGTAAGTCATTTTTGTTTTTGTTTTTTTAATTGGTGGTGGTGTTATGTGAAATTCAGGGCTTTCACATAGTTTTTGAGAAGGTGGGAGTCAGGCTAAAGTATCAGGGAACCTTAAAACCAACTGGAACATTCACAGAAGTAATTCCAGATCCTTGGACCTTGATGAAGATGGCACTTTGTTTGTTCCTTGCGTCACTGTTTAATGTGACTATGCACCAACTCATTGTGCAATGCAGGGTGCATTATAGTATGTAAATTCCTTAATAGTCATATGGAAAGGCCTATTTCTTATTCCACCTTAAACTATACGAGGTCTGTCCAAAAAGTAACGGACCTTTTTATTTTTTTTCCAAAACCATATGGATTTGAATCATGTGTGATTGCATCAGCCAAGCTTGAACCTTCGTGCGCATGCGTGAGTTTTTTCACGCCTGTCGGTTGCGTCATTCGAATGTGAGCAGGCTTTGAGTGAGCAGTGGTCCACCCCCCTCGTCGGATTTTCATTGTCAGGGAAATGTCTGAACGATTTGGAGCTTTGCTGCATCAAATTTTTCCAGACACTGTGAGAGACAGCCAGGTGGAAACCATTCGCTAAATTCAGATGGCTTTCAGGGACGATTTTATGGGGATCACACAGATTAAGGAGTGTTACAGCCGGTTTAAAGACCGCCCACAGCGGCAGCACTCTGAGCGGTGATCGACAGGCTGAAACGACCAGATCATTTCCAAACTGAACGCTGTGTTGATCCGGGACGTCGTCTGACTACCACAGAAATGGCAGAAGAGGTGGACATACCACTTTTTTGGCACATTCCACTGTTACAGGAGTTTTTGTCATGGAAAGAGGAGCGGAGGAATGCGCCACCACGCCGCAAATGGCGTGGGACAAAACCACAGGAATTCGCACGTCGGGACGGAGCCGCATGGCGCAAAGAAACACTGTGATGAAGCCTCACAGGACATGTTCTGGCATGTCCAGCTAATCCACAATTTCTCGGATAGTTACACGACTGAAAAGTAGTAGTAGTAGTAAGTGAGGTCAGAGCTGCGTCAGTCACAGTCAGTCAGAGCTGCGTGTCGTCAGAGCGAGCTGCAAAAAGTTTGTACCTGAGTTTTCAGAGGTGGTGTTTGTAGTTGCCATCTGCCACGCCGGTGTTTGCCAACCCGGACAGTGGGAATACCACCTCAACCGGCAACTTAGCCCCGCGACTGGACAGCAACAATGTCCGAGGCCCGCTCAACGTGGTGAATTCACTGAGGCCGCGCACTGCGTCATTAGAGCCGCGCGTCACGAGTGCCGCTTCCCCGAGGCCTCGTGCAGCCACCGCGGATCCATCAGCGCGGAAACACCGAGGCCGCGCGGCACCAGCGCAGTGCAGATCCATCCCGGTGACAAACAACGCAGGCTGTTAACATCGGCGATCGACAAGCTGCTCATAAGCCGACCATGGGGCCTAAGAAGGTTCTGACAGCGGAGGAAGGTGACGATATTAAAAAATCTCTGGACTTTCTATCAGAGGAGATTTCTGTTGTGAAGCAGCAACAGAAATCAATCATGGATCTGGTGGAGGAGGTGAAGGCATTACGGCTCCAGAATGCCGAGAAAGACCGGCATCTGGTGCAGCTGGAAAATAGAGTGGCTGAATTGGAGCAGTACACCAGAATTAACGACGTCATCATCACAGGTCTTCACATCAAACCACGGTCCTACGCACGGGCGGTAACAGATGAGAGCGGAGGGGAGCCCAGTGAACAGGAGGTCAGCTCTGTGGAAAAACAGGTTGCTGATTTCCTCCTATCTAAAGGTATAGAAATGGATTTAAATAACATTGAAGCGTGCCACCCTCTGCCCCGGAGAAATGACGGTGATAAACGAACCGTCATCATGAGATTCATCAACAGAAAACACAAAACAGCACTGTTAAAACAAGGAAGAAAACTGAAAGGGACAAACGTATTCATCAATGAACATCTCACCAAACGGAATGCCGACATCGCCAGGAAAGCACGCTTCTTGAAGAAACAGGGAAAAATCCAGCACACATGGACTTCAAACTGTAAAATATTCATCAAACTGAACGGATCACCAGAACAAGCAAAAGTCATGGCAATAAGGAACATCGAGGAGCTGGACAAATATGAACAATAGTGTTTCTTAAAGCGAGGATCTGGACAAATATGACCAATAAGGTATGAGGACACAAACACATCACAACACCATGACACAGACCAGAGGAACCTATTCATCTACTACCTATTCATCTACATCTGGAGACAAGAAGGATATAACTCAAAGGATTGCTGATCATGGAAAAGTAGAACTGAGAACATTTAAATACACAGACCACAATGTACTGGACTTGGAGCACGATATAGACCCGGACAATAATTTCTTCTCAAATATCAATGACAGTTGTTGCTATTATACAGATGAACAGTTTAATCGGATCATTAGAACGGATAACAAATTATCAATAATCCATTTCAACAGCAGAAGTCTATATGCAAACTTTAACAACATTAAAGAATATTTAAGTCAGTTTAAAAAAATATTTAACATAATTGCTATATCAGAAACATGGATCAATGAAGATAAAGGAATGGATTTTGAACTGGATGGATATGAATTTAATTGTGTAAACAGAAAAAATAAGAGTGGAGGAGGAGTGGCTGTGTATGTGGATAAGAACATGGATTATAAAATAGTAGACAATATGACAACTGTGATTGATAACTTATTAGAATGTATAACTATTGAAATATGTGAAGAAAAAAGCAAAAATGTATTAGTCAGCTGTATATAGAGCACCAGGATCTAGTATTGAAACATTCACTGACTGTATGGGAAAAATGTTCTCAAAAACTAATCAAAAAACTGTGTTCATTTGTGGTGACTTAAATATTGATCTGCTCAATCCAAATAAGCATAAAATAACAGATGAATTTATCAGTATAATGTACAGTATGAGTTTATATCCAAAAATCACCAGGCCAAGCAGAATTACATCCCATAGTGCTACCTTAATTGATAATATATTCAGCAATGATATTGAGAATAACACTGTGAGTGGATTATTAATCAATGACATTAGTGATCATCTACCAGTTTTCATCGTTTATAATAGAAACCATCGGCGGAATCAGCCAGAGGAGAAAATAAAATACAGGCGAGTGCGGACAGAGGAAAACATGAACACACTAAAGAAGGATTTACAGGAGCAAAACTGGGAAAAGGTATACAGTGAAAGTGATGTTGATAGTGCATATGAAACTTTTTTACAAATATTTACATCATTATATGATAAAAATTGTCCAATTAAACAAGACTACAGAAAACAAAAAATCCAAGCTCGACCATGGATGACGAAAGGGTTACGAAATGCATGTAATAAGAAAAATACACTGTATAGAGAATTCATAAAACTAAAGACTAAAGAGGCAGAAAATAGATATAGGAAAAATACAAAAATAGATTAACTAATATTATACGGGTATGTAGGAAGGAATATTATAGTAACATATTATATAATAACAAAAACAATATTAAAGGAATATGGGATATATTAAATAGCATTATCAAAAATGGTAATAAAAACAGAGTTACCCTCAGTATTTCATTGATAATAATGTCAAGAAGGAAAATAAGGATGAGGTAGTCAACGGTTTTAATAATTTTTTTGTAAATATTGGACCAAGCTTGGCAGAAAAAATTCCCGATTCCCAATCTGAGGATTGGGATAATAATCTTATAGAAAGAAATCCCTGTTCAATGTTCCTCACAGCAGTGGATGGAAATGAAATTATAGACATTGTGAATAATTGTAAATATAAAACATCTACCGATTTAAATGAAATTGATATGGTGGTGGTAAAACAGGTCATTGAATGGATTGTAGAACCATTAACATACATCTGTAACTTATCATTTCAAACCAGTAAATTTCCCAATCAAATGAAAATAGCTAAGGTTGTGCCGCTGTATAAGACTGGGGATAGACACCACTTCACAAATTATAGACCTGTTTCTTTGCTTCCACAATTTTCCAAATTATTAGAAAAGTTATTCAATAATAGATTAGACAAATTCATAAATAAACATAAATTACTTACTGATAGTCAATATGGATTCAGAGCACATAGTTCAACATCACTTGCATTAATAGAATCAGTTGAGGAGATTACAAACGCCATAGACCACAAATTACATTCAGTTGGAATATTTATAGACCTTAAAAAGGCTTTTGATACAATTAATCATGACATATTAATCAATAAACTTGAACAGTATGGGATTAGGGGGTAGGTGTTGCACTGGGTGAGAAGCTACTTAAGTAACAGAAAACAGTTTGTGAAGTTGGGGGAATATACATCATCATGCTTGGACAATGCTTGTGGCGTCCCACAGGGGTCAGTATTGGGTCCAAAACTGTTTCTAATTTATATAAATGATATTGTCAATGTTTCCAAAATATTAAAATGAGTATTATTTGCAGATGACACAAGCATTTTTTGTTCAGGGGGGGATTTGCAGGAGTTACTGAGGAGGATCAGTATAGAAATGGGAAAATTGAAAATATGGTTTGACAGAAACAAATTATCATTAAACTTAAGTAAAACAAAATACATGTTATTTGGCTATTGTAATACAGACATACAGGTTCAGTTACAAGTCGAGGGGGTAGATATTGAAAGGGTACATGAAAATAAGTTTCTGGGGGTGATAATAGATGATAAGATAAACTGGAAGACTCATATAAAACATATACAAAGTAAACTGTCAAGAAGCATTTCAGTTCTAAACAAAGCGAAACATATTCTGGACCACAACTCACTCCGCATTCTTTACTGCTCACTGGTTTTACCATATTTACAGTACTGTGCAGAGGTATGGGGTAATACTTATAAAGGTACAACACAATCACTATCAGTAATGCAGAAAAGAGCTATAAGAATTATTCATAATACTGGCTATAGAGATCATACAAATCCACTATTTTTACAATCCAAATTCTTAAAATTCACAGACTTGGTTCATTTTCAAACAGTACAAATTGTGTATAAAGCAATAAACAATTTACTTCCAGCAAATATTAAAAATATGTTTTTTAACAGATCAGGGGATTACAGTCTGAGGGGGAAATTTAATTTAAAGCATCAGTGGGCACGAACAACATTAAAAGGTTTCTGTATTTCTGTCTGTGGGGTGAGGATGTGGAACAGATTGGGAGTGGGGCTCAAGCAATGTCCAAGCATGAACCAGTTCAAACAGCGGTACAAAAATATGGTTTTTTCTGGGTATAGGGAGGAGGAAGGGTAATGAGGGTTAGGGTGTTTTTTGTTTTTTGCTTCGGCTTGTAAATATATAGTATTTTGTATGTAAGTAGGTATGTGAAGGTGTATATTTATGTTTGTGTATATATATGTGTATATATGTATATGTGTATGTATATGTGTATGTATGTTGATGTGTGTATGTATATATATATGTGTATGTATATGTATATATATATATATTGATATCGGTTTAGGTGTGTAGGAATCTATGTGTATATGTGGCAAAGGGTATTACTGGTTGTGGGGAAGAAGGGGTAGGGATAAATAAGCTGATGCTTCACCCTACCCCTTTTCGGACATGTTGGGTACACAGTAGGAACTTTTTTGTTGTTGTCTTTACTGATCTATCTTGTAATTGTTGTTGTATCAAATGTTCGAAATAAACAGTTTTCATTCATTCATTCATTCATTCATTCAAAAGCCACCGAAAGCCGTCTGAAAGCCGTCCTGTGAGACCAACACGGAGGTGGTTTTGTCCCGCGCCATTCGCGTCTTCTGCCATTTCTCTGGTAGTCAGACGACGTCCCGGATCAACACAGCCTTCAGTTTGGAAATGATCTGTTTTTTTCAGCCTGTCGATCGCCGCTCGGAGCGCGGCGTGCCCTCCGCCGCTGTGGGCGGTCTTTAAACCGGCTGTAACACTCCTCAATCTGTGTGATCCCCATAAAATCGTCCATGAAAGCCATCTGAATTTTCTGAATGGTGTCCACCTGGCTGTCTGTCACAGTTTCTGGAAATATTTGATGCAGCAAAGCTCCAAATCATTCAGACATTTTCCTCGCAATAAAAATCCGACGAGGGGGGTGGACCACTGCTCACTCAAAGCCTGCTCACAGGCGAATGACGCAACCGACAGGTGTAAAAAAAACTCACGCATGCGCACGAAGGTTCAAGCTTGGCTGATGCAATCACATGTGATTCAAATCCATGTAGTTATTGAAAAAAATAAAAAGGTCCGTTACTTTTTGGACAGACCTCGTATACTATAAAGTAAAAGATATTCACTTATATTTGGTTGTTTTTCTCCTTTGGACAAATCAAAGTGTGTTACAAAAATTAGTCATTGTCCTTTGAAACATTCTACTTGTACTGGTTTACATGTTTTTATATAAACTCTAATTTTACCTATCACTAAACAGAAAAATAATCTAAACACTTAAAACACACACTCTGCAGGAGCCAGGAGTGCTCCTCAGAATACAGGGGAAGATACTGTTTTCAGTGAAATAAACCGGTAGTTTCTAAGGCCCTGTCCACACGGAAACGAGTTTAGGCGTATCTGCAAAAATTCTGTCTCGTATTGGCATTTCGTCAATACGGAACTGGAGCCCAAAATTGCTACTTCTTGAAAATGGGCCTCAGAGTGTATAAATATAAAAATGCTGCCTTTGAGTTGTCATGTGCACCACCAATATGCTACTTTTGAGAAATAATGATGTCATAGCCCCACATCACTTCAGCCTTAACCCTAGCTGCAAGATGTCACATAGCAACAATAAAAGAAAGTGTTTGAATGAATTTTGTCACTGAGCTTACCGGCGTCTACTGGTCACGATGGACGATATGTTTTTGTTGTTGACAAGGTAATTTAACATGTTTGTTTTTTTTTCTTGTTTTTTTTTTTTTTTTTTGTCTTAGTGGATCCTTAATGGGATTTATTATTGGCACTAGCAGAATGCTGAAGAGATTAAGAATAACTGTGGTGAACGTTGGCGTGAATAAAGGTACTGTGACATTAACAAAATAATTTCAGAAAAGATTTTCAGCTTTTAAAATAAGTTATTTTTTCTTCCTCTTGTTGGAGCAGATTGCTTGTCTGTCGGGCTCCAGTTATAGAATTGAGGCAAAAGTCAAGAGGAAAAATAAACACAGGACTTCTTTAAAAACACCTCCACGCTGTGTTTATTCACAAGCAATTTACATGATAAGGAATTAAAGCATTTCCAGACGTCGTTTTCCAAAACAAGGGTGTCTTATGTGGATAACAGCTTTCGGCAGGCTGTGATGATGAATCTGGCTGAAAAGGCGCAAGAAGTGAGATTAAAAGACTTCATATTTACTCAGTGTGCTGCTTTGTAAAGTTCTTGCTTCTGCTGCTACATTATAACATGGCAAGATTAGCTACTTGCTCCAGTACGTATGGAGCGTGTAAGCTTTATGTGTATGTGCAACGTCGTCTTCATTGTTTTTTTTTTCTGGGAGTGTTACAGCACCACATACAGGCCTGGCATATATACTACAGTGTTTCCAACCATTTTGAGTGTGTTTGTGTGTGGAAAGCATTTTTCTTTTTAAAATCAGTGTGTTGTTCAAGGCAGGAAGACTTGCTCCATTAATGTCGGGGGCTATGAAATTTTATCTGTACGGAGTAGGGGAGAGACAGAGCCGATGGAATATAACATGAGACCATTTTTAAAACACAGTGAAAGCATGGAGCATAATATCAAATACAGAGTAAATGCAGATTATATGAAGTGATTTTTTTCTGTCATCAGATTGCTCAGCCCTATCTTATTTTTCATCCTTGTATTTCACCATCAGGAAAAATGTCAGCAGATTTGCAAAGATTCGGTCACAGTTTGGATCTCTGTGTGATCATATGTGTTGTTAATACACTGAGTGTGCATTGTGGCGACCAATCTGTTTTTTTTTGTTTGTTTGTTTTAAACGAAAAATCCCACAGCACACCGGCTTAATTTGAAAGCCCTGCAAATTAGTATTGTAAAGCACTTTGAAATGTATTTGTCCTGAATAATAATAAATTTATTATTTATTCATTCATTCATTCATTCATTCATTCAATGTCTATACCTGTTTATTCCAGTGAAGGGTCACAGAGGAGCTGGAACCTATCCCAGCTGTCATAGGGCAAAAGGCAGGGTACACCCTGGACAGGATGCCAGTCTATCACAGAGATGATTATTATGATTGCAAATTGATTATACATTTTATCTATGTACTATTGTATAGGCATTGCAAAAGAAAACATTTGACTCTTAATACATTTCATTGGGATAAAAATTGGTTTCTATTTTTACAGACTGATTAAATTTTTTTCAGTTGGATATAAACTTTTTTAAATAGTCATACCTTCAAAAGTGTTTAAACATTGAGTATTGTTTACACACTGAGTATTTTTTATTGACTAAACGTGGGTAACTTTTTTCCTTTGGTTTAATACAGTGTCCAAATACCACCTCCCGGTCTCCATCAATAATAAATCTTTGCATCGCCAGAATCAATTTTGACATGTTCATTGATTCATTACTGTTTAAACACTATCCAAAATGCATTCACAAATTAGTTGCAGTTGTTTTCTACAATTCAGTATTGATATTTAAGCATATTGTTATGCTGTCCAAAATATACTAGAATGTATAAATGCATTATATCATTAAATTATTTTGACTAAAAATGAGACCAAACAGTTCATTTTTATTTCCATTGACTAACTAACTTTGTTAGTCTAATTGATAATAGTCCAAAAGCAGAGATGTTTAGGTTGACTTGTCAATATGGATCTACCAAGACACGATCATAGAATAAGTTTGGGATAGAGAGTGAGAGGAGAATGAACCGCTGGTGGAATTGTCAGATAGTCATTATTAAATGACTTGATGACAAAGCAAACAAAAAACTAATCAGAACATTCAAGTTACCTTGGCCAATGAAGTTGGGCGGAGGTTATGTTTTCATTCCTGTTTGTCTGTTTGTGAACAGCCTGTAACCCAAAATTTTTAAAATCATTATGAAGTTTTTACAGAAGATTTATATCCTGATAGGCAAGAACTGATTTAATTTTCAAGTTCATAGATCAAAGGCTAAAGTCAGGAGATAACCAATGTTCTGTGAAAATTATCTGAAAAAGAATTCAGAAATTGAAAAAGATGGAGAAAAAACCTGACAACACCACAAAAAACTTTGATTCAAGAGCATGAACATTTGATCACATCTAATTTAGCTTATGAAAAGCCGTTCTAACAGGACTTTGACCTTGAAATTTTTTTTCAAGGTAAAAGTTGTGGAATTGGAAACTAGTGTTGGCCGAACTTTGCGCTTTACGTTTATGGTGCTCTAGTTTTTGACTATAATCGGTCGCACTTCTTGCCTCCAGACAAAAGTTGGGATGGGAGGCAACTTTGTTTTCTTATTTAATCAGGTAAGGTATCATTGAGATTGAAAGAGATTACAAGAGAGACTTGGCCAAAAAAGCAGCATAATAATTGCAGCATAATAATACAAACCAACACCATCGTACACCATAAAATAAATAACCAGTTAATTACAATAAAAGGTCAAGATAAAAAAATGGGCACAGTTTTAAAAGTGATTAAAAGAAAACTCTAAAAACATTAACACTGATCAAGACTTTTTTTTTCTCGCATATGCCAGCCATCAGTTCTTGGTTCTTTGTCATTTTCTGGGAATTCCTTTTTAAAATAACAACAACAAAAATCCTATCTTATTACTTAATATGAACAGTTTAAATACCAAATATATAAAGAAAACAGTTAAGTTACTTACCAGTAAGTACCTTCGGTTTCTCCCTTATTTTCACTCGGAGTCGCCACAGCAGATCTACAGTTGTGAAAGTGTAGGAACACGGACCCACAACAGGGGGCTCAAATGAACGGACAATGGAGGAAGTCAAATAACAACGCTTTACTGTTGTGAATAAGCACAACAAACACGGCAGATCACAATAGTAAGCAATGAAGTCAATTCACAAAAATGTGTCACGTGGGCAGGCTCGAAGATAAGAGACGTCCGTCCAAAGCAGAACCGGAACCACACGATTTCCTCCGCCACCGAATCCCGGGAATACTGGAGCTGCCAAGTCCCGAACTCCCAGGTGGCCACTGCCTCCGCTTGTCGGATCTGGTACTGCTGGCGAGGAACAAAAAACAGTTAGATGTGGATGCGTTTGCACCCAGCAACACGTATGGTGGGAAAACCACCTCCACCTCTCATCAGAAACTGGTAAGTGCAGGAGTGTGAGTACTTATCAAAGAGGTAGGGAAAAAGTCCAACACAGTCTCCAGCTGTAAATACTCACTGTCTGCTATTAAACACACAAAGCAACAAAGTATTATTGTCGGGAAGACGACACAATCGGCTGAGCACTTTACCTCCTAGGTAGAGCGATATCTCGGCAACGAGGTGGAGATGTCGTCTTGCTGATATACTACTGAAGATCAGATGATTGGTGACAGCTGTCGTAGGTGATAAGTGACAGCTGTCACCCCGGCTGCTCCTGTGAGGCGGCAGCGCCCTCTTGTGCCTGGAGCCCGCACTCCAGGCAGGGTGTCCTCTGGTGGTGGTGGGCCAGCAGTACCTCCTCTTCAGCGGCCCACACAACAGGACCCCCCCCCTCAATGGGCGCCTCCTGGCGCCCGACCAGGCTTGTCTGGGTGGCGGCGGTAGAAGTTGGCCAGGAGGGCCGGGTCCAGGATGAAGCTCTTCTTCACCCAGGAGCGTTCTTCGGGTCCGTACCCCTCCCAGTCCACCAAATACTGGAAGCCCCGGCCCATCCTACGGACATCCAAGAGCCGGTGCACAGTCCAAGCCAGCTCGCCATCGATGATCCGGGCAGGAGGTGGTGCCGGACCCGGAGCACAGAGGGGTGAGGTGTGATGCGGCTTTATCCGGGACACATGGAACACAGGATGGATCCGCAGTGAGGCCGGGAGCTGAAGCCTCACTGCGGCTGGACTGATGACCTTGAGGATCTTGAAGGGGCCGATGTAACGATCCTGCAGTTTAGGGGAGTCCACTTTGAGGGGTATGTCCTTTGTCGACAACCACACCTCCTGCCCTGGCCGATACGCAGGGGCCGGGGTCCGCCGACGGTCTGCATGGGCTTTTGCCCTCGTCCGGGCCTTTAGCAAAGCAGAACGGGCGGCGCGCCACACCCGACGGCACATCCGCAGGTGGGCCTGGACCGAGGGCACACCGACCTCTCCCTCAACCACCGGAAACAACGGGGGCTGGTACCCCAGACTCACCTCAAAAGGGGAGAGGCCGGTGGCAGAAGACACCTGGCTGTTATGGGCATACTCAATCCAGGCCAAATGGGTACTCCAGGCCGCCGGGTGCGCGGCCGTCACGCAGCGCAGGGCCTGTTCCACCTCCTGATTGGCCCGTTCTGCTTGCCCGTTGGTCTGAGGATGATACCCGGACGAGAGACTCACCGTGGCCCCCAGTTCCCGGCAGAAGCTCCTCCAGACTTGCGAGGAGAACTGGGGACCGCGATCGGAGACGATGTCTGTTGGGATCCCATGCAGCCGGACGACGTGGTGGACCAAGAGGTCCGCTGTCTCCTGGGCAGTCGGGAGCTTCGGGAGGGCCACGAAGTGGGCCGCCTTGGAGAATCGGTCCACTATCGTGAGAATGGTGGTGTTGCCCTGGGACGGCGGGAGGCCCGTGACAAAATCCAGGCCGATGTGGGACCAGGGGCGATGAGGCACAGGCAGCGGCTGGAGCAGTCCCGATGCCCTGCGGTGGTCAGCCTTGCCCCTGGCGCAGGTGGTGCAGGCCTGGATATAATCCCGGACGTCGGCCTCCAGGGACGCCCACCAGAAGCGCTGCCAGACAACTGCCACGGTTCTTCGCACCCCTGGATGACAGGAGAACTTGGAGCCGTGACAGAAGTCCAGGACTGCAGCCCTGGCCTCTGGTGGGATGTAAAGTTTGTTCTTTGGCCCAGTTCCGGGGTCCGGGCTCCGTGCCAGGGCCTCCCGGACGGTTTTCTCTACGTCCCAGGTGAGAGTGGCCACGATAGCGGACTCCGGGATGATAGGTTCCGGTGGATCCGACAACTCCGTTTTGACTTCGTCTTCATGCACCAGGGACAAGGCATCCGATCTCTGGTTTTTGATCCCGGGGCGGTAGGTGATCCGGAAGTCAAAACGGCCGAAGAACAGTGACCAGCGGGCTTGCCTGGGGTTCAGCCGCTTGGCGGTCCTGATATACTCCAGGTTCCGGTGGTCAGTGAAAACCGTGAATGGCACGGACGAACCTCCAACAGATGTCTCCACTCTTCAAGAGCCTCTTTCACCGCAAGGAGTTCTCGATTGCCGACGTCATAGTTCCGTTCGGCCGGGGTCAACCTGCGGGAAAAATAGGCATACGGGTGAAGGACCTTATCGGTCTCTCCGCTCTGGGAAAGCACAGGTCCTATCCCTGAGTCTGAGGCGTCCACTTCAACCACAAACTGGCAACTAGGATCGGGCTGCACCAGAACGGGTGCAGACGAGAAGCGCCGTTTCAACTCCTTGAACACGGCATCGCACCAATCCGACCAGGTGAAGGGGACTTTTGGAGAGGTCAGGGCTGTCAGGGGGCTAACTACCTGACTGTAGCCCTTAATGAACCTCCTGTAGAAATTTGCAAAGCCGAGGAACTGTTGCAGCTTCCTACGGCTGGTAGGTTGGGGCCAGTCTCTCACCGCCGCAACCTTGGCCGGATCAGGAGCGACAGAGTTGGGGGAGATGATAAACCCCAGGAAGGACAAAGAAGTGTGGTGAAATTCACACTTCTCGCCCTTCACAAACAGCCGGTTCTCCAACAACCGCTGCAGGACCTGACGTACATGCCGGACATGGGTCTCAGGATCCGGAGAAAAGATGAGTATATCGTCCAGATATACGAAGACGAATCGGTGCAGAAAATCCCGCAAGACATCATTAACCAATGCTTGGAACGTCGCGGGGGCGTTTGTAAGGCCGAACGGCATGACCAGGTACTCAAAGTGACCTAATGGGGTGTTAAATGCCGTCTTCCACTCGTCTCCCTTCCGGATCCGAACCAGGTGATACGCATTTCTAAGATCCAGCTTAGTGAAAATTTGGGCTCTATGCAGGGGCGTGAACACTGAATCCAACAAGGGCAACGGGTATCGGTTACGAACCGTGATTTCGTTCAGCCCCCTATAATCAATGCATGGACGAAGTCCGCCATCTTTTTTTCCCACAAAAAAGAAACCTGCCCCCATCGGGGAGGTGGAATTCCGGATCAACCCGGCAGCTAAAGAGTCCCTGATGTAGGTCTCCATTGATTCGCGCTCAGGTCGTGAGAGGTTGTACAGCCTGCTGGACGGGAACTCAACGCCCGGAACCAAATCAATGGCACAATTGTACGGACGGTGCGGGGGAAGGGTGAGCGCCAGATCCTTACTGAACACATCCACAAGGTCATGGTACTCCACCGGCACCGTCCCAAGATTGGGCGGGACTCTGACCTCCTCCCTAGCCTGGGAACCGGGATGAACCGAGGAACCTAAACATACCCGATGGCAGGTCTCGCTCCACTGAACCACTACCCCGGACGGCCAATCGATCCGGGGATTGTGTTTTAACATCCAGGGGAACCCGAGAATCACACGGGAGGTGGCAGGAGTCACGAAAAACTCGATCTCCTCCCTGTGGTTCCCTGACACCACCAGAGTTACTGGTGGTGTCTTATGTGTGATTAGAGGGAGTAGGGAGCCATCTAGTGCCCGCACCTGCACTGGTGAAGTAAGCGCCACCAGAGGGAGCCCTGCCTCCCTGGCCCATCTGCTGTCTAGCAGATTCCCTTCAGAGCCCGTGTCCACCAGTGCTGGGGCCTGAAGGGTTAAATCCTCGTAAAGGATTGTAACTGGGAGTCGTGTGGCAATATGGGTATGTCCCACGTGAATGTCTTGGCCCACCCCTAGCCCAGTTTCTAGGGGCGGGCGTTGGTGTTTTAACCGCTCAGGGCAGTCTCTCAATTGGTGCTCTATCGAGCCACAAACAAAGCACGCTCCGCGGACCAGCCTCCTCGGTCTATCTGGTGGCCTAAATGTGGCCCTGCTCGTGTCCATAGCTTCATCAGCAGGGGGAGCTGTAACCATACGGAGCGTAGAGGCCGTGGAGCGTGGGGAGGGCGGAACTCGGTCGGAACCGGAAGGGAGAGGGACGGCGCGTGCCCGGCCACGCCCTTCGTCTCGTTCCCGACGGCGTTCTTCTAACCGATTGTCTAACCGTATAACGAGATCAATAAGCCCGTCTAAATCCCGCGGTTCGTCCTTAGCCACCAGGTGCTCCTTCAGAACCAACGACAGTCCGTTTACAAAGGCGGCACGGAGGGCAGTGCTATTCCAGCCGGACCTCGCAGCCGCGATGTGGAAGTCGACTGCATAAGCAGCTGCGCTCCGGCGCCCCTGTCTCATTGACAGCAGCACGGCTGAAGCGGTCTCTCCTCTATTTGGGTGATCGAACACTGTTCTGAACTCCCTCACAAACCCATCATATGTCAGAAGGAGCCGTGAATTTTGCTCCCAGAGCGTTGTAGCCCAAGCGCGTGCCTCACCGCGAAGCAGATTAATCACATAAGCTACCTTACTAGCATCAGTCGCGTACATGACGGGACGTTGTGCGAAGACGAGCGAACACTGCATAAGGAAGTCCGCGCATGTCTCCACACAACCCCCGTACGGCTCTGGAGGGCTTATGTATGCTTCAGGGGAAGGTGGGAGGGGTCGTTGAACGACCTGTGGAACGTCACTGTTGCGCACAGGATCGACAGGAGGGGGAGCCGCATCAGCGCCCTGAGGGCGCGCTTCCACCTGCGCGGCGAGAGCCTCCACCCTGCGGTTAAGGAGGACGTTCTGCTCGGTCATTAGATCCAACCGAGCCGTAAAAGCGGTGAGGATTCGCTGCAACTCACCGATCATTCCTCCTGCAGACGCCTGTGCGCCCTGCTCTTCCATTAGCCGTTCAACAACCGGTTGACGCCCCTCGGGGTCCATGACGTTGGCCGAGATATCCTGTTGTGAAAGTGTAGGAACACGGACCCACAACAGGGGGTGCAAATGAACGGACAATGGAGGAAGTCAAATAACAACGCATTACTGTTGTGAATAAGCACAACAAACACGGCAGATCACAATAGTAAGCAATGAAGTCAATTCACAAAAATGTGTCACGTGGGCAGGCTCGAAGATAAGAGACGTCCGTCCAAAGCAGAACCGGAACCACACGATTTCCTCCGCCACCGAACCCCGGGAATACTGGAGCCGCCAAGTCCCGAACTCCCAGGTGGCCACTGCCTCCGCTTGTTGGATCTGGTACTGCTGGCGAGGAACAAAAAACAGATGTGGATGCGTTTGCACCCAGCAACACGTATGGTGGGAAAACCACCTCCACCTCTCATCAGAAACTGGTAAGTGCAGGAGTGTGAGTACTTAACAAAGAGGTAGGGAAAAAAGTCCAACACAGTCTCCAGCTGTAACTACTCACTGTCTGCTATTAAACACACAAAGCAACAAAGTATTATTGTCGGGAAGACAACACAATCGGCTGAGCACTTTACCTCCTAGGTAGAGCGATATCTCGGCAACGAGGTGGAGATGTCGTCTTGCTGATATACTACTGAAGATCAGATGATTGGTGACAGCTGTCGTAGGTGATAAGTGACAGCTGTCACCCCGGCTGCTCCTGTGAGGCGGCAGCGCCCTCTTGTGCCTGGAGCCCGCACTCCAGGCAGGGTGTCCTCTGGTGGTGGTGGGCCAGCAGTACCTCCTCTTCAGCGGCCCACACAACAACAGTAGCAGGTTGATTTGGCACAAGTTTTACACCGGATGCTCTTCCTGATGCAACTCCACACTAGTGGTTAGTGAAGTACACTAACCACTTGGCCACCTCCTCCGCTAGTCAAGCTGCTTACTAATTATCGTAAAAGTTTGCCTTGTTGAATGGTATGTTCCACCTTTCACTCCATGAAATATTTGTACCATTGAAACAATGTAAAAACATTTTATAACATTATTCATTATTTGTTTTATATAATGGCTAAAATAGATCCTTGTCATTTGATATTATGTTATTAATTTATAAACAACAGAAAAGGGACTTACATTTTGGTGCATCACTGCACTGACTTTGTGTACTTCCAAAAAACCCCCAAAAAACAAAGAAAAACAGGATGTGTACAATCCTCACTCGAGCGAAAACTCACGTCAGAAATTTGTCCAGCTTTGGTGCATCACTGCTGCTCTGACATCAACAATCCAACACAAACTTTAAATAGGAGTCCAAAAATAAGCGAAAAAAATCACGTCAGAAATTAGTCCAGCTTTTCATTCTAACTTCCTCCTAACAGCTCTTCATGCCTCCAGACGGCTTACAGTGCAGTGGATTTGTTTTGTGTGTGTGTGTGCTCGGAGAATTGGCACCGTCAATTAGCTCCTCCAAATCGGCGTCAATCAGCAAAACAACTCTGCATGTTTAGCTAAACGCTGCCCGCACTAGTGGGTGAGGTTCGCAAACGTATGGAACCAAATTTGCACGCTAAATGGGATGAATAATCCATGTCACGTGACATACAAAGCACCAATCAAATGACAAGGATCCACTCAGCCGTCATATAAATATATATAATAGCCATATAAGAAACAAATTATTAACTTCGCCTGCTTAGTCCGTACAGGAAAAATCAGATCAAGGTGTTGACAGTACGAAAACAGACCTCGCACTTAGTTAATAATCCTTTAATATCATGCAACCTTTTGGGTGGAAATCACTGCCTGACTGGCCAGGAGAAAAGTTATATCACACACAAACACCATTTTGCCAGAAATGGAGTTGGTGTGTATTTCAAATGATGTAAATGTAGTTTGTAAAACTCCTTGTGTCATCTGTGCTTCTTACCGCTCAGCACTTATCAGAAACATGAAGACTGATTTATCTTATACTGTTGATCTGTGATACTCTTGTTGCATATTGTTTTTAAAACGCACACCGTGACTGTGGCGCTGTCCCGAAGGAGCAGCTTTCATGCCTGTTTGGTCCAACAGCTACAGACTTATAAAACAAAGCACAGACAATGTGTTCACGCTTGTTTTTAATTAGGTTTAATTTAATGATGATACAATCGATGACAAAAAAGTCTTAATCTTGCCAGTTTTCTAAACAGAGCCTCATGGTTCTCACTTTTGATCCAGTCTATGCTTTTGATGTAAGTCGATCGCGTTTGGCTGGTGTAATCAAAATCCCTACTGTTGGGCAAATTTTTATTGTTTATTTTGTTTCTAGTTTTTACTGCCCACAATACAGTAAAAGCCTTCTGGTACACAGCTGTAATACAACATTAGTAGCCATAGCAGCAGCAACTGTAATACAGTGATAGTAGTAAACACAGTGTAACTGTATCTTAAGCTACGTGTCATCTGTGAGTATTATTTCTCTTCCTCTGAGTTTCATCAGGAATGTGTTTACTAGTTATTCATTGTGTGTGTGGGAGACACACACACACACATATGTATGCAGTACCGAGTTGGACATTGTCGTCCTCATGCGCACAGCATGATACATTACAGCTGAGAGGAACGGTGGACGCACGTCATGACTGTGCTACTGTTTGCCGTCATCTGTATGCAAACACTGCGTCGAAGTGAATCTGTGCAACACTGTGCATACGCCATACCTTCATCTGCCGCAGGGTAGACTGTGTGTGTCCATAGTTTGTCAATCTGGAGAACCTGAAATAGCCTGATCTGGAGGTGAGGGGGAGGAGTGGATGTGCAGCTCAGGCATGGAAACCAGCTGATCCGGTTACAGGATCATAATATCACTGCAGAGTACATCCACTAGCACTGCACTACTGCACAACACTGCAGCCAGCTCCTGGAATACGTTCAGATCACGTCTGATGTCCATTTGCAGACAAATATAGTCGAACAAATGCAAACATACATCCCATACATGATATACATGATCCATGAGAACACCTCAGCGTCCAAATTGTATTCATTAATTTTTACATAATTCATAGTGATATGTAGTTGTCATCTGAATTATGTAAATAAACTGCTTCTTCCTTCTGTTATTTATGCCTGAGGTCTTTTTTCTTTGCCATATCCTATTATTTTACAAAAGCAGTTCAGTTTCTTGAAATAAATCTTCAACTTTCATGTAATGTTATCTAAACGTGCACTTATGCATATCTGTATGAGATTGAGGGGAGGTGATGGTCTAGTGGTTAAGTGTTGGGCTTGAGACCAGAAGATCCCTGGTTTAAATCCCAGCCTGAATGGAAAACCACTAAGGGCCCTTGGGCAAGGTCCTTAATCCCCTAGTTGCTCCCAGTGTGTAGTGAGCACCTTGTATGGCAGCACCCTGACATCAGGGTGAATGTGAGCTATATAAATGCAGTCCATTTACCATTCAATGCAAGATTTATATATTTTTGCTTTCTTTTGTATCTTTAGCAGTTGCCAGTAATTTTTACTAATTCTGTCACAAATCATATACTTTGTGGGCTTGGTTGGAGAGGAAAATGTCATAAAATTAATTCAGCACACTATTTGGGTTTTAGTTTTGTTTCAGTGTTCAGTGATGCTCTTTGCACTGACACAGGCTGAAAAGCATTGATATTGAGGAATATTTCTACTTGAGTGACTTTTCACAGATAAAATCCCTCTGCGGCATTCAAATCAAAATGTTCGAAGCAAGTAAACTGATTGATGTTTGACTGTGATTAGTTAGACGTTGGTTGCATGATTTTAAAGAGGGTTTCTGGGACATGTTGATGGAGGAAAAAAGAGGCAACTTGACATTTGCAAGATGTCTCAAAGGTTACATGTAATAATATGACAATAAGTAGTGTAACTCTATGGACTTTGGAGGTTAGTTGTAAATCCTATCAACTGCAGATGTTTTGGGTTTGGCATACTTTATTTACAGTACGGTTATGTTGAAATCAATATTTCTGTACTTGAATAATTTGGTTGGATGATTGCTGTCTTTTGAAGCTGTTGAATGCTTTTTGGTGTTGGGAAGAAATCTATAATGACCTATAAATAAATATATACATCTTTAGTGTCTAGGGCTGGGTATTGGCAGCGACCTCACAATATGATGTATGTATGTGTCATGATACATGGGCCATGATGTGATTGTACTGTGATACATCTTGATAAAATACTTTTCTTTTTTTTTTTTGAAAACTGGAATACTCCATATAATTTACTGTAAATTTAATAGTAGAGCTTAGAACCTACTTGTGTACCACCCAGGTACTTTAATAGGACAATACATATTACGATATTTGGGTGCCTATTTGATATGTTTTGAGATTTTTAAGATATGCAATTTTACATGTATTGCAGTTGAATGTTATGATATTTCTGATTTTTGTTTGCATTTTGGAATACTAGACAGTGAATAAAAGTTAAATGGTACACTTCTAGTGACTGTATATCATAAATTTACAAAGCAGTGCACGTCACTTTTTTTTTCCTTCAGTATCAACACACTACATATTAGGTAATTAATATGCTTTTTGAAGTAAATTCTGCCTTCCAGTTGAGCTTTCACAACCCTGGACTTGGCTGCATAAAAAGTGATTAAAAAGTACTTTTCATTAAATTTAGGCAATCTATATTATAATAGCCAAGTGGCCTGCGTGTGTGTGTGTGGCTTTGATCACGCAGAAACCGGGAGAGCTGACATTTTCCGTTTTGTGTGCTTATTAGGGATGTGGAGATTAATCGATACGAATCGGTATCTAGATACAAACGTGCGCGATGCGAGTACATCGATTCATTTGATGGGTTGAATCGTGGATGGATCACTCGCTGCCTGATTGCATCGATTTTTTTTTATTTTTTTTTCCGATGGACCTTGAATGCATCATGGACGGAAGCTTGAAAGTACATTTCTAACAAATGCACAGACCTGCGACAGCAGCGGCAAACACTCAGAGGAAATTTTTGATGCACCTAAAACATTTAAAATCAGCCGTTTGGAAATACTTTGGCTTTTTTTTAAATATGGGAAGCATGACAAGGCGCAGGTAAGGAATGCCACGCTGCTAAACCTTACACAGGCAGAGAGAGCGAGCGAGTTAGTAGGAAGTAGCAAAATACAGGGCGGGGGAATAGTTTAGCTCAGAATGGCAATGTGCAATGTGTTGCAGAGGTGGAAAGAAGTGGATCTTCCACTGCTTTCAAAATTGTCCAGGAGCTACAGTAGTGTTCATAATAATAGTAGTGCTATGTGACTAAAAAGATTAATCCAGGTTTTGAGTATATTTCTTATTGTTACATGGGAAACAAGGTACCAGTAGATTCAGTAGATTTTCACAAATCCAACAAGACCAAGCATTCATGATATGCACACTCTTAAGGCTATGAAATTGGGCTATTAGTAAAAAAAAAAAAGTAGAAAGGGGTGTTCACAATAATAGTAGCATCTGCTGTTGATGCTACAAACTCAAAACTGTCATGTTCAAACTGCTTTTTTAGCAATCCTGTGAATCACTAAACTAGTATTTAGTTGTATAACCACAGTTTTTCATGATTTCTTCACATCTGCGAGGCATTAATTTTGTTGGTTTGGAACCAAGATTTTGCTTGTTTACTAGTGTGCTTGGGGTCATTGTCTTGTTGAAACACCCATTTCAAGGGCATGTCCTCTTCAGCATAAGGCAACATGACCTCTTCAAGTATTTTGACATATCCAAACTGATCCATGATACCTGTTATGCGATATATAGGCCCAACACCATAGTAAGAGAAACATGCCCATATCATGATGCTTGCACCACCATGCTTCACTGTCTTCACTGTGAACTGTGGCTTGAATTCAGAGTTTGGGGATCATCTCACAAACTGTCTGCGGCCCTTGGACCCAAAAAGAACTATTTTACTCTCATCAGTCCACAAAACATTCCTCCATTTCTCTTTAGGCCAGTTGATGTGTTCTTTGGCAAATTGTAACCTCTTCTGCACGTCTTTTATTTAACAGAGGGTCTTTGCGGGGGATTCTTGCAAATAAATTAGCTTCACACAGGTGTCTTCTAACTGTCACAGCACTTACTGGTAACTCCAGACTGTCTTTGATCATCCTGGAGCTGATCAATGGATGAGCCTTTGTCATTCTGGTTATTCTTCTATCCATTTTGATGGTTGGTTTTCTGTTTTCTTCCACGCATCTCTGTTTTTTTTTTTATCCATTTTAAAGCATTGGAGATCATTGTAGATGAACAGCCTATAATTTTTTGCACCTGCGTATAAGTTTTCCCCTCTCCAATCAACTTTTTAATCAAACTACGCTGTTCTTCTGAACAATGTCTTGAACGTCCCATTTTCCTCAGGCTTTCAAAGAGAAAAGCATGTTCAACAGGTGCTGGCTTCATCCTTAAATAGGGGACACCTGATTCACACCTGTTTGTTCCACAAAATTGATGAACTCACTGACTGAATGCCACACTACTATTATTGTGAACACCCCCTTTTCTACTTTTTCTTATTAATAGCCCAGTTTCATAGTTTTAAGAGTGTGCATATCATGAATGCTTGGTCTTGTTGGATTTGTGAGAATCTACTGAATCTACTGGTACCTTGTTTCCCATGTAACAATAAGAAATATACTCAAAACCTGGATTAATCTTTTTAGTCACATAGCACTACTATTACTACTACTATTCTGAACACTACTGTACTTGTCCATCCCTGCAACAAGTGTTCCTTCTGAACGAGTGTGCAGTCTGCTTCTTCCTGAACATGTGGACCAACTAATATTCCTGAAAAAAAAAAAAACTGAAAAAAAGCCACATGAAATATATCACCAAAGTGGGTGTTAGTAGTGCAAATGGCATTTATAAAGTATACATTTTATTTATTCTTTTGTTTGTCTTATGGACATTGAATATGACTCAGTGAGAGTCAGACACACGGTGAGACTGGTCCGTTTACAGCAGCTATGACTGCCAAATAATAGTTTAGATCTTTCTTTGCACAAGCAATTGTAAAAGACTTAATTGTGAAAGGTTATTATTATTTGTATTATTCATAATATTAAAAATCTTAATGCTTTCTGCTTCTCACTATTTTATTAGCCTACCTGAATCCAATGAAAGACTCGTTAGCAGACTTTTAATGAGCCTTTCATTGGATTCAGGTGTGTTGGAGCAGGGAGACAACTAAGAGTGTCAGGAGAGTGGCTCTCGAGGACCGAACTTGGCCACCCCTGCCATAGTACCATACTGAATTGCAGCTTCTTATTTTCTTTTTAAATTTTTGGTATAATTTCTTTGCATCATGTTGAATTGCATCATATTGCACCAAATCGCATCGTATCGCGTTGTGAGGAATTGAATCGCCATCAAATACATATCAAATCGCATCGACTCGGGAACAGGGCTGAATTGTATCGCATTGTATTATCGTGTATCATCATGTATCGCAAGAAGTATCGTATCGAATCATTGTCAGTGATGAGATTCACATCCCTAGTGCTTATGTATTTTGGGACAAGGATGAACACTGTGAAAATGGTAAGTTGATAGTACTAATACTTTTGGGTAAATTAGCGATATTAGCAAACAGCAGTGAACAATGAGCATTGTGCTGCTAACACCATGGGAGTTTATGGGTTTGGGGTTTTAATTGTTGTTATTGTGGTTCGTGTTAGTGTTATTGATGTATTGTGATTTGTGCTTCAATTGGTTTAGTCAGTTTAGTTAACTGTCATGTTCCCATTACCATGAGTGAACACTGCACTGTGTTTGATGTCTTCCGTCACCGTCTCTTTGTGCGTGTGTAGAAGAACCTGCTTGCGGCAGAATACAGAAAAGGAAAAAAAGCTGTGCGTAAGTATAACTTGGATCACTGACAAACTGGGGAGAGCTGACATTTGCCGTTTTGTATACTTATGTATTTTAAGTCAAGGATGAACACCGCCAAAATGGAACATTGGTAGGACTAATATTTTTGGAGAAACTAAGGATATTAGCTAACAACACTGAACAGTGGACGTTGCTAACTACATTCTGGACTCACACGCAATTCCAGCAGGGGGGCAGTAAATCATCTTTATATTAAAGTGTGTGTGCGTGCATGCGTGATTTATTTAGTAAATTCAATATAAGTACATAATTGTAAATATGTTAAAAATATGTGGATGACGCAAAAAACTGAAAACATTTATTTCCATTGTGGTCCATTTCAAACTCAAATGACAGAATAAAAGTAATCATAATAATACTGATAATAGTAATAATGATAATAATAATAGTGTGTATATTATAAGAACCTAAACAATTTAGAAATGGCAGCATGGTAGATTAGTGGTTAGCATTGTTGCCTCATAGCAAGAAGGTCATGGGATCGATTCCCACCTGTGGCCTTTCTGTGTGTAATTTGCATGTTCTCCCCGTGTTTGTGTGGGTTTTCTGTGGGTGCTCCGGTTTCCTCCCACATTAAAAGACATGGAGGTTAGGTGAATTGGAAACTTTATGATTGTCCAGGTCTCCCTTGTAAAATAGATCTCCATCTCAATGGGACTAACCTGGTTAAATTTAAAATAACTGCATAAAGACAGTAAATTAACATTTAAAAAAATTACATAATTAACATGAAATAAAAGGGTTGAGTTTTTCTTCTAAAAATTGTTGAGGTCTAAGGTTCTAAAAACACATTCTGGACTCACATGTCCTTCCAACTCATTGTACAAACTGCTTAATTTATTACCACCCTTGAAAAATGCCAGCTGCCTATTTTTTAAACATTACCCCATCTAGAGCCTGTGGATCCCCATGGGCAACACGCTAGTACCTACTTAATTGGCATATTACAATGTCTGCCTTGGTGCACCAGGCAGACAAAGTCTTCTTGATATCTTGGATTAACTTTTTCTATCCTCAGCATGAAAATTGGACACCATGTTGTGCACCTCCACTGAGCCACTCTGAGCTAAGCAGGACAGAACACTTTCCCCGGCTATAGTCAATGTATACCTTTCGCAACTTCATACTTCTCTAATGTCTAAATACCAAGTCTCTTATCTCCAGGTCCAAATCTTCTGTCTTCAAATTTCCTGTTAATCTATTATCTAATGCCTCAGAAGTTGAGATACTCTCTTAAAAATTCACAATGGCTCTGGGGTTAAGTTCTTTGTTTGACATGCAAAAGGATGATCAAGTGGAAAATAATAATTACTTCACATCATATTATTGTCGCAGCTGACAAATTGATTCGAAAGTTTAATTTAAAATTTTTGTTCCAATTCATTAGGATAGTGTTTTTTTGTTTTGTTTTTTTTTTTTGCTGTGAAAACCAGAAACATGTTTAACAAACCTTTTAACCATTATAATGTAAAATGCAGATATAAATTGTACATTTCAAAAACGTGTACAAACGTAGCAGACGACAAAGTTATATACAGCTATTTAACTCAACAAAAATATAAACGCAACACTTTTGGTTTTGCTCCCATTTTGTATGAGATGAACTCAAAGATCTAAAACTTTTTCCACATACCCAATATCGCCATTTCCCTCAAATATTGTTCACAAACCAGTCTAAATCTGTGATAGTGAGCACTTCTCCTTTGCTGAGATAATCCATCCCACCTCACAGGTGTGCCATACCAAGATGCTGATTAGACACCATGATTACTGCACAGGTGTGCCTTAGACTGCCCACAATAAAAGGCCACTCTGAAAGGTGCAGTTTTATCACACAGCACAATGCCACAGATGTCGCAAGATTTGAGGGAGCGTGCAATTGGCATGCTGACAGCAGGAATGTCAACCAGAGCTGTTGCTCGTGTATTGAATGTTCATTTCTCTACCATAAGCCGTCTCCAAAGGCGTTTCAGAGAATTTGGCAGTACATCCAACCAGCCTCACAACCGCAGACCACGTGTAACCACACCAGCCCAGGACCTCCACATCCAGCATGTTCACCTCCAAAATCGTCTGAGACCAGCCACTCGGACAGCTGCTGAAACAATCGGTTTGCATAACCAAAGAATTTCTGCACAAACTGTCAGAAACCGTCTCAGGGAAGCTCATCTGCATGCTCGTCGTCCTCATCGGGGTCTCGACCTGACTCCAGTTCGTCGTCGTAACCGACTTTAGTGGGCAAATGCTCACATTCGCTGGCGTTTGGCACGTTGGAGAGGTGTTCTCTTCACGGATGATGCGAAGGAGATGTGTTGCACTGCATGAGGCAAATGGTGGTCACACCAGATACTGACTGGTATCCCCCCCCCAATAAAACAAAACTGCACCTTTCAGAGTGGCCTTTTATTGTGGGCAGTCTAAGGCACACCTGTGCACTAATCATGGTGTCTAATCAGCATCTTGGTATGGCACACCTGTGAGGTGGGATGGATTATCTCAGCAAAGGAGAAGTGCTCACTATCACAGATTTCGACTGGTTTGTGAACAATATTTGAGGGAAATGGTGATATTGTGTATGTGGAAAAAGTTTTAGATCTTTGAGTTCATCTCATACAAAATGGGAGCAAAACCAAAAGTGTTGCATTTATATTTTTGTTGAGTATAAATTAAAATGCAGGAAATGCTCAGGTGTTTTTTTTTTTGTTTGTTTTTTGTACAACTATTTACAAAACAATAAGATGTCACACAAATTATTTGTACAACTCAAAAAACAATTCCTGTCCAACACAAGACAGAGGGGACACAGTCCTGACCCACAGGAGGAGTGTTGTCCACCTGGAGGCAGTGGTGGCACTTTAGACTTTTGTCTTTGGTGACTTTTTGGCTAGATCTCCTCAGCAACAAACCCACGTGGGTTGCTGTTATGGCTACTAATGTTCTTTTATCCCTCGTAATTTCCCCTGCCAGAGAGTAGAAAAAGAGGAAGACAAACTCCCGTTTATGTGTGTCCTGCAGGAAACGCTGCTCCACAACCAAATATGTGGGTTGGTCATCATTTTTGATTGGTTTAGGTTGTGCATTTGCCACCAATGATAAAGGGAAAGTCGTGTTTTTGTTTCCCTTGTAATTGCTCGGGCCAGAGAGCACAAAAAAAGAACGACAAACCCCCATTCGCGCATGTGCTGCACAGCACACTCCTCCACACATTACCATAATATTCAGGAAAAAGCAAGAAGAAAATTATTAATCATGATTCAAGTTTTACAATTATTTTTAACTACTTTGTGTTGTCACTTGGTGTGGACAGTTTGGCTATGAGGAACTATGAGCTTCGCACAGCACCGCTGAAGCTCATATAAAAGCACAATCAAGTTAAAATACTACCCGACAAGTAGTACCACTGTAATGCCAAGATTACGCAACGTTAATATACGTATGGTGTTATTTCATGCAGTGTTTGGTTGTATCAAACGCCAGAAAATTAGTAAATTAGATAGCAGCTAATGCTACATACACAGCTTACCCGTTTGTCTCACGAGCATCCGCAGTGGCTTCTTCAACAGAGCGTTATAGTCCAACCATCTTTACCTCTGGGTAAAGATCCAGTGGTGTGGGTTTTTTCTCCATAAAATAAAAAGAACAGACATAGGGACGTTTGGGTGGATTTTTCAAATACAGCGCCTTTAGCCAGCACCAGAGATCCTCATCTTTCAATGGGAACAAGTTAAATGCTCGTCACTCAGATCTCTACTTTCCATCTTCAAAATATCGTTCTGAAAGCAATAGTTTCCTCTTCTTCCAGTTGTTGTGGCACTCACAAACTGAACAATTAATGCTGCTCATGTTTAGACATTTCTAGTGTATTGTGTTCCCACGTAACTAATCATTAGACGCAGTGGCAAACCGGAAGTTGTTTGACAAAATGGAGCCGCCCACCCTGACTTCCTGAATAAGGTGAATAAAATGTGTGTGTGTCTCTCTCTCTCTCTCTCTCTCTCTCTCTCTCTCTCTCTCTCTCTCTTCTGATGGTACTTTGTGAGACAGTTTACATTGATAAATTACATCGCAGTGGCCTTGAGTCTGCCGCTGTAAGTGTCAGTAGTCCTCCTCTGCTGTGTTTCAGCTGTGTGAGATTTTGTTGTTGTTGTTGTACCCCCCCGTGCATTCATAACTGTAACTGACCCAAAGCGTGTAGGATGATTCTGGGCCTGTGAACTTTCACAGCCAGTGTAGGGGGATTGTTTTTAGATAAAGAATGGTGACATAATGAAAATGATGGGAAATAGGTAAAAGAAAGCAGTATTGGTAAAGAAGTGAAGGAAGAGGAGGAGGATAATGAAGTGGAATGTCAGGGGTGGGGCACCTCTGGTATGTCTGAGTGTTAAACACCCTGCCATGAGTCAGTGAGCCAGACATGCGCAGCTGCTTCAGCCCTCAGTCACACACTTATGAACTGCTTTGAAACTCTCTCTTTGACTCATGTCTCTGATAACTCTGATTTGTCACTGTTCTAGAAACTACAGTAACGACAGAAACCGATGCAGTAGGGCAATTCTACGGCAACGGAATTACAATCTGAGCTAATCTATCATGATTAGATGCCATATGTCCAGATTTTGCTGCTGTTGTAATTCCGTTACCATAGAATTGCCCAGTAGATGGTTCGTATTCAGCAATAGCCAAATGTTTGAATAGTTTTCAGTTGTCAGACCTGCACCATGAGAATTGATTGAGGGATTTTATTGTGTATTTTAATGCATCTGGTCATACTCCGGTATGTCCATTGACATGAACGCTCCACCATCTCACAAAGATCAAGCTGCGCTTTTCAGATCAGTCATCTTTGAGGATCTTTGGTTAAATTGGTAAAGAAGGCACTGATGCTGCATACAAGGTAGAAACTATATATATATATATATATATATATATATATATATATATATATATATATATATATATATATATATATATATATCACACAAATGCATATCTTTCAAAATTGTTAGATACTGAAATTAAATGTAAATTCTGTAATGATGAATCTGAAAATTTAATACACTTATTCTATCATTGCATTCAATCCATTACATATGGACTAAATTAGAACAATATATGTTGTGTAAAATCAGACACCCTACTGCCATTGATTGTAAATCTGTTATTACATATGTTGTTAATCAAGAGAGAGGCACTAAATACATTATCAGCCTTTTAATATTGTTTGGTAAATTTCATATTCATAAATGCAGAGCATTGAAAGTGGCCCCCAATTTACACAGACTTCTGTCTGAATTTGAACAATATATAAGCAATATTAAGGAAACAGGAAGCAGAAAGTTTGACCACATTATACCCATTTTTGGCATCTCTTCACTGGCTTCCTGTCCCTGTGAGATCAGATTTTAAGGTTCTGCTGCTAGCCTATAAAATTGTTCATGGACTGGCACCTCCCTACTTAGCTGATGTAATTAAACCCTAGGTACCAGCCCTGGCTTTGTGTTCTCAGGGTGCAGGACTACTTTGTGTCCCTAGGGTGAATAAAATGTCTGCGGGTCACAGAGCTTTCTCTTATCATGCACCTGTTTTGTGGAATGATCTCCCTGCGTCAGTAAAGCAGTCACATTCTGTAGAGACATTCATGTCCAGACTTAAGACACACTTATTTTCCCTTTCGTATGGCTTGCATACTGGCATAGTATGTTACTATGCTTTCTGCTCTTTTAAATTAATTTTATTAGTAAATGGAGCGGGTCATGGCCTCAGCTTTATCTGAAGTCTGGGTATTTTAGTGAAGCTTAGGGCTAGTGGCCAGCGATCACCTTAGTATTTCTTCTGTTTATGTTGTTGCATAATGCTGACAAATTATTCTGTATTTGTTGCCTGATTCTGTTTTTTTCTCTCTCTCTCTCTCTCTCTCTCTCTCTCTCTCTCTCTCTCTCTCTCTCTCTCTCTCTCTACAGCATGGACTCCCAAAATTTCCTGTATATATTGTCAATTGTGTCAGTAACATGACCCAAGCAGATGGTCACCCCTTTAAGTCTGGTCTGCTTGAGGTTTCTTCCTCAAATCATCAGAGGGAGTATTTCCTTACCACTGCTGCCTGTGTGTTTTCTCTAGGGGTTGGTAAAGTTAGCCCTTACTTGTGTGAAGCGCATTGAGGCAACTTTGTTGTGATTTCGTGCTATATAAATGAAATAAATTAAATTAAATTAGAAACTGATCATAGTACGAAGTGTTTCCCACAGAGTGGTAGTAGGCGACTGAGCGGTATGCTGGATGGGGTTATGTTGGGAACGCCAGGGGTTACATGGTGTGCCAATGCATTGTTGAATAGTCAAGCACACATATAAATATTGTTCGTTCATTCATTTTCTATACCCGCTTATTCCAATTAAGGGTCGTGGGGAGCTGGAGCCTATCCTAGCAGTCATAGGGCGTGAGGCAGGGGCCACCTTGGACATGACGCCAGCCTATTGCAGGGCAGCATATAGACAGACAAATTGACACTCTCACCTACAGTCAATTTAAAGTTTCCAGTTTACCTGACCTGAATGTCTTTGGAAGTGGGAGGGAGTTGGAGCATCCAGAAATAACCCACACAAACACACTGAGAACATGCAAACTCCACACAGAAATGACCAGGCGAAACAATCCCAGGACCTTCTTGCTGTGAGGCAACATCACTAACCACTAAGCCACGGTGCTGCCCATATAAATACTATGTTAGATTAAAAAAAAAAGGTCAGTTCAACTTGTTTAACTCCAGTTTGAAGTTTTGGAATTAAGTATTTTATTTTATGTGATATTTTACATCAAGTGATATTTCTGGACAGATTGAATGTGAAATATTTCATTACGATGCAAACTAAAAACATAGGAGACTAATTAAGGGCTATAAACCACCCAGAAAGGATGCAAGAAAATCTGAGGGAGAAATGAAACATCAGTGTACTTTATTTCTTCAGTATTGACTGAGCGAATCTGAAACCCATTCACTTGTTTACATTTAAGAACTACTGTAGAATTGTGAAAAATGTACAGTATGTCTTCAATACTTAACACACTGACAAGAAGTGAACAGAGTCCACCATAAAGAAAAATCAAACAAAGCGTGTCAAGAATTTGCAGTCTGAAGATGCTGAACATTCATAATTGATAATTAAATTGCATAACTTAAAAGCCACACATTACCTTAGAATTTTGATGTCAGCTCGTTTCTTCTTTGTCTGTGAGGTGCTGTAAGCAGAACTTTCCCCCCCAAAAAAGATTCTTCAAAAAGTGGATTTACACACAGGTATTTAACTCCAAATTTCCATTGATAAACACACTAAAGAAAAATCATATCAAATCAATTTTATTTATATAGCGCCAAATCACAACAAACAGTTGCCCCAAGGCGCTTTATATTGTAAGGCAAGGCCATACAATAATTACGGAAAAACCCCAACGGTCAAATCACAGATCAGTTTTTGGTTTTCTGTTTTGTATTATGAAAACAGAAAATGAGCTGTCTTTTTTTTTTTTTTTTTTTTTTTTTGGCTGGACAGCATATTGTTATAATAATATTCACAGTTGAAGTCATGGGCGAGTTGAACTAAAGCATTTGGCGAGTTTGGGTTGCTTGTGAATGGACCCGTGGATCACTGCCTTATATCACTACATTCTCAGGTATCGTACATGCGTTTCTAATGATTTACTTGAAGAGTTGTGTCTCCACAATTGATAGATTCAGTACATATGGATAAACTGACTCTACTTGAGTTTATTTGAATGCAGAAATTTGTTCAATCAGAGTTGACTTAGTTCTAACTGTGCGTGAACTCCCTGAACTTGATCCAGCCGTCTTCTCTGCTCCAAGTGTGATTCAATATCGTGCTTGTAAATTATTATGTTGCAAAAACAAGTGCACACACAGAGAGCAAGAGCAGGAGGAGGGGGAGACTATCTGTGGTTTAAAAAAAATTGGAAGTTGGAAGTTCAATGTGTGGCTGTTAATGTTGATATTGTGGCGGGTTGCCACAAATAAGTAAATGTATGAGAAACACTAGTGCATGAAATCATGTTCATCTTCTCAAGCGATTTACTGGTTAAGCAGAGCACATACCTCAGTTATGAAACACTGGGCACACACAGATTTAAAGAAGGGTATCATTAGAATTTTATCTATCAGTTCAGTGCTCCTTATCAATACAGATACCACTGATATTCTTAGGCATACTAGTGTTCATAATTTCACAGCAGAATTAACCCACTTTTAAGAAGTGAAACATTAAATTGTTTTTTATTCAAAATAAAGCGGTCCCAGTCTTGTTGACGTGCTGGCACAGATATTGATGGGGTATAATGGTCAAAATGTAACAAAATTATAGTACTGTCGCTACCAGTGAATAACACACCTACAATTGTGAACCAAACACTTTCTGATTACATCATGGCAACTGATACACCTCAGAACATGACAATATTTTTAAATTTATTAAAGCAAAAATTAAAAACTCCTTGAAATGGTGTTTCATTCAAATTGATATTTTGATATACTTATGGAAAAAAGTTGAAGTGGTAGGAAGTGTTTGCAATAATTTAATTGAGCACTATTTACCTACATTCTGTGATTATATTGGGTGTTTAAAGGCCCATGGACGGATACTGAAATCTGCCTCTGAGTACAACTCATCATGAATAAATATAAATCTCCACCTAATACACAATACTGTATTATGGAGCAGCAGAGTTCAAGTCTGACTGAGGTCAAGAGTTGCCTGCAGGCTACACTCCAGTATCCTTTAGCACTGAAAACAGGATAGATGTCCCTCAGCTGTGGTGCTTTTTTTTTTTTTTTAAATAGCAGTTTATATTTCAGTTTACAAGTTGTGAAATTTTGACGGTGCACTTGTGCATTTTTGCATCCTCCCCTTTCGAATCTGTGGCTAATCACATTCCCATGTGGCTACTTGAAATTGCCACAATTAGCCACAGTTGTTAACAGTTTTTGAACTGTAGAGAGAACCCTGAATGTGTTTGCTTCACAACTCAGTTTCTCTGCAATGTTCTTTATCTTTCAGTTGCCGGTGTCTTTATAACTGCCAAGTGTTTATACACTTTGTTGAGCTACACCATGCAGCTGCACAATTAAATGCATCATAGCAATAATCTCGATGTCAGCCTGTGTAATTATATAATCACGAAAGAGTGTGATATATAAATAAATGACTGCATAAATGAATTAATTGTGACACACGACTGTGTGCCTCATTGTGGTCTGCATGCGCTCCACCTCTAAAATACAAATATTTTCCCCTTCCGTAGCATGAGAATGAAGATAAACATAGTATAGAGTTTGTTGCCTTTTCTGCCTTTTTTAACATGTGAAGGACAAAGGATTGTGGTTCCATTTTTTTTTTTCCTGTTTGTTGCCCTGCGTATGAGTCAAATCTACTTTTTGTATAGCATAAGGTTTCCCCGACACCAGTTGATTACGGTGACCTTGGTATCAATTTCAAGGTCACAGCAAGATATTCAAGATATTGTCATTGGCACCATTGTTAGCGTGGTAGCTCTAGAACCAGTTGAACAATTTCATTCATATTTAGCAGAAGCATGTACTTAGGTGATCCCCCGGGGGGATATGTCATCGCCTGATGACACTTGTTTATTATTGTCATTGAAACAAATTTTGTGAGGAGCGCTTTTTATCCCCCACTGGCTGAAGGCCCAAAGGGGGATTCTGTTGTGGTGATTTCCACCTGTTTGTCTGTTTGTCCGTCCCAAAAAGGGTATAAGCATTCTGAAATCAACTCCTCACATTTTTAGGAGGAATTTCGGGAAACTTGGTACAAGTCCTTGTTATTGGTTGATAATATGCATAATATCATGTCATTCAAGTTGGGCCTATTTTAGCAGAGTTATGGCCCTTGATTAACAAATCTAGACTCCATCAGTTTCATGAGTGGGTGCCTGCCTTCTGAAATCAACCATCACATACCTTGAAATGTTATCAGAATAGCAAGCACTTGTGCCAAAGCAGCATTTGCCAGCAGGGATACTGTAATCTCAGAGCACTCTTGTTATTTTTAAGAAAATATTGAGATGATGTGCAGATGTGATGCATTTCTCAGCACCCTTTCTTTGGTTTTCTGCAAGCGGGTGGGGGTTCCGCTGTGTGGACACGGGGCCTAAGAAAAATCTTAACGTGTCCCAGGCATGTGGGTGAACAGGCTTTCCTATCCCTTAAAACAAACAGTAACACACTACCTAATTGACTTCCACCATTTCTGAGGTAATTGCAAAGTCTCAGTAAAAAAACAACAACAACAACAAAATTAATAAAACTAAAAATTGGTGGAGTTCCAGTGCCTTGCCCATGGGCACACCAGCAGTATTTTTAGAAAAGGGAGGAGAGAGTCTTGCTCATTCCCCTCCCTCCTTTTCTGAAACCCATCTTATTCTCTTCCCTACTCCTTTACATCATTTTATTTCTCCTCCTCCTTTTCTGATCTCCCCCCCCCTCCATTCCAGTAGCCGTCAGCCCCATCCCATTCTTTGTCATTTCTCTGGGTGAATTCCCAGCTGACTCTGTTTGTCATGGCAACCAGCGAGTCGTGATGACTCGGCCTGCAGCTCACACTTCCTGTGTGTGTGCAAGTTTGTGTAAGTGCAGGCACATGCGCAGTGTATGTGTAGACGACTGGCTGTGTGATGCTGTCAGCCTGGATTAGACTCAGACACGCTGCAGGGAAGCCTGTTTTCCCTCTTTCTGACTTGCTTTCTGCACAACACCATCGCTGACGGTAACAGTCAGATTAGTGGGCAGAGAGCTGTCAGAATATATGGAATGTACCGTGACACTGTCGCCGTGTCGCTTTCCTGTCAGTTTCTCTCTCCAGGTTCTGACTGTGCCTCTCGCTCCCCACCCTACCCCGTCCCCACACTAAGTAACTCAGTGTACGAGTCTAACATGGCAGGAGGAGGGTGGAGGGGCTGGGCCTTAAATCTGGCCTCTGATCCCGTGGTACAGCATGGAACACAGCTATTACATAACTAGCAGTGTGTAGTGACGCTGCTGTTGCAGCTGCTTTTCATTTCACTGTGTTTTTTAACAAATTCTGGGTTGGTGGGTTTTTTTGCATGCTGTATTTTAGTAAGTTCTTGAATCACCACATTCAAGCTTCTACCCCTCATTCTGCAAACTACCCAAGGCGAAAGTGTTACATGTTGTATTTATTTTTTGGTGACATGAACTCAGTGTTTTGAAGAGTTTTGTTAGCGCTTCTGGTTGAGACTGAAATAATTCACTTGATGAAGGTGTTCACTGACAATGTCTTTTTTTTTTTTTTTTTTTTGCTGTTCTCATTAGGGATCACCTTAATGATATCAGATGTCATCAATACATTTTTTTTTTTTTGGTTAGATAATTTTTTTTTGGAAACTTGTAAAATAGTGGTTTTCTTGTTGTTTTGATAAAAATGTTTTGAACCATTGCTCCTCCAGAATAGATTTGCTTCTTGTTTTCCCATACGTTTTATGCCAGGTGTCCTTTGTGGTTGTCAGGTAGGGCTGCGAGATTCAATAAAAAAGTAGCACTGTGGAAAATACTGTGATTGCTGCATGTCAGACACACGGCCATTTACTTAGTTATCCAAACTTAATGAGCAAAAGCGTTGGGACATGTATTTTAACTTATTTATTTAACAGTTAAAGTACAAAAACATATTGGTTGCATTGCTACATCATATGTAAAGTTGTAATCCTGGACTGTTGATTGGAGTTGTTTTTTGAATTGTCTTTGGTAAAATTAAAACACTTTGGGTATCTTTGTTACATATGTAACATAAATCTCATTATATGATGTCTCATTGAATGGTACATTCCCTCTTTCATCTCAGTATTCTTACCATTGCACTCATAAACATTTGTTATTTGTATATTATATTCACAGAATGTATATCTGAATAGTGCAAAGTTAAACTATTACAAATGGCACACCCTGCTTTTTTCATATATATGTAAATATATTTAAACACTTAATGTATGTGTTTTATTTTTTATTATTTCTCAGATAAACTTAAAAATATTGTAGGATAATGAGATGCATCAGTTCATGTAGTGAGATGCTGTTAGCAACTGTACGCGTACTAATGATGAGGAGCCACGTGTGTCTCTGGGACTTGTCTTCAATGTCAGCAGACCCCTGTATAAATCCACCCCTGCTTCTTGCTTTTTATTCAGTTTAAACGTTAGCATGCTTCATTCGCAGTTCAAACACAGCTTTTTTTTTTCCTCAGTATTTTATGAAACTGTGTGTATGGTTTAGTATACATGGGAATAATAAATTTACAGTTGTATGCATTTAACAAATAAACAGGTACAGTGAGTTCACAAGTACTGCATATTATATAATATTGCAAATTTATCCAAATATATGTTGTGGAAAGTATATATATATATATATATATATATATATATATATATATATATATATATATAATCCTACTTTTTGTGTAACACCTGATGATTAATATCTTGGCTGTCTTTTCTGTGTCTTTGTTTTTGTCTTATAGATATATGTTCAGTAAAGGTGCGAAGCGGAAGTTGGACGAGGATGAAGAGGGGCTGGAAGGCAAAACGATGGAGGCGTCGGTGGCAGGAGGGGGAATAGGTCTTGGTCCAGAAGGCTTGTCCAAGGTATCATACACCCTGCAGCGACAGACCATCTTTAACATCTCCTTGATGAAGCTGTATAGCCAGAGGCCGCTTGGTGAGCCCAGCCTGGAGCGCCGCGTCCTTATTAATAACATGCTACGACGCATCCAAGATGAACTCAAGCAGGAAGGCTCCTTGCGACCATTGCTCCTGCTGCCCTCGCCACCACCTGACGACCCCATGGACGAGGGCTTCCATGAGGCACCGCCTTCTTTTGGGGTTTTGTCAGCTGCAGCAACGGTCCAGGTATCTCAGCCTTCTGCGCTATTGATGCCAGTAATCGCCTCGACGCCTTCACCCCATCCATTGGTGCCTCCCACCTGTCAGGCATCTCATACCGCCTCCTCTACCCGTTTGGAAACCTGCCCTTCTCCTCTAGACACTTGTCTCACTCCAGCCTCTTTACTGGAGGAGGATGGCGATGATTCAGCTTTTTGCACTGCAGCCCCACCCACGCCGCCTCTGTCACCCCCACCATCTCCGTCAGCCCTTCTTAGTGAGGCGTCAACCAGGATCCCTGTGCCTGCCTTGTCCAATGACAGCTACTCCACCAGTCTGAGTGACATGGAGTTGGGTTCTCCTACAGCCATAACAAGGACACCAGTGGCTAATACAATGACCGTGACTACCTCCCCAGCTCCCTCGCTACTCACCCAGCCCTCCCATTTGGCAGCCCTTTCCCCAATACCCATAGGTCCATCCAGAGACTTCAGGACCATGGGTGCTAAACCAGAGGCAGCTGCTGTCTTGTTAGTGGAAAGTCGTAGTGCTGAACTTCGGCCCGCAGACACTCTAAACACACCGCCCCCTGGTGTTATAGTAGACATTTCCTCCTCTCCACCCTCCTCATCCTCGCCCTCGGGGTTTCTCTCAGACTTGGCACTCGACGATGTCCTGTTTGCTGACATTGACACATCTATGTATGACTTTGATCCATGTACAACAGGGGGGGCTGTGGGCGTGACGGCGGGTAGTGGCCTCAGCAAACTGCCGCCAGTGGTAACAGCAGATGACCTGCTCAAATCACTGGCATCGCCGTACAGTGGCCCCGCCCCCCAGGTATCAGCCAGTCAACCTTTTAAAATTGATCTGACAGAACTGGACCACATCATGGAGGTTTTGGTGGGTTCATGACTCCTGGACGGCACCATGTCAGAAACACAAAGGCATTTTAAACCAGAAAACAGACTGGAAAGAAGATATCAGAGCTATTTTAAAATCCAGGATAACCTGGCTGTTGTTTTTATGTTTGTTTTTTGTTTTTGAAATTCTTCAAAGGTCGGTAATTGTAAGCATCAATGGTGATGTCATTTAGTACTACTATGACAACTACTACTACTACACAACACTGTGCATGCACTGTGCTCGCCTTTCCAGCTATGGAAATGAAGTCACCGAGAAACAAGACACAAGTAAAGTTTCTATTTCTGTGCTTGTGATCTAATTTAAAACATCCTACTTCTGATTTCAAATTCAAACTAAGCCTTAACCCCGAAGATACTGTAAAAAAAAAAAAAAAGATTTTATTTTTTGTAATTAGACAAAATATCCTCATTTTGGAGGATTTTTGAGGATATTTTTCTCACAGGTATGAAAATGCAGGTTAACAGACAGATTTAATGGCTTTTAGCAGATGAGTGCCTTTCAAAATGACCACTTTTTCCAATTCCAGTTTTTACAGTATTTATGTCTTTCTAGTTCTTTAAACTTTAACAGCCTAGAGAGGTCACTCCCTCTGTCTTTTTTATTTATTGTATTATATTAAAATTATTAAGGTAATTTCTCATTCTCGAATATGATTATTTAATCTTTATCTTATTACAGTTGGTGTGTATTTTTTCCCCAAGTAATACTTGATAAACTTTTGTTTATCAGTGCGCTGGCTATATAATTATGCTCCAGGAATAATAGCGCTACAAAGCATTGTATGATCGGTTCCTCACAGCTCAAGCCATGTGTTTTTGTCCATGTTTGTGAAATTTTTTTATTTGGGGGGGGGGGGGACTTCCTTTTTGTGTTGGCAGGCTCATAACTGCTGAAGGCTGTTTCACATGAGCTCGATCATGTGGGTTAGTTATCATGCTTCAGTTAACAGTAGAATTCAAACGAGCTAAACCCACAGGACAGCTACACGTTTACATAAAAGCATCAACCGCACCACGAAGTCACCCATCAGCTGGGTAAAGCTGACCTGAAAATATTAAACCTAGTTGACACCAACATGTCTTGTCGGGGGTTTTTAAAAGTATTTTAGATGTATAGATTTCAAGACAAATTGTCACAAATTGCAAAGAAAGTTGTCCTGAATTTTTTTTTTTTTTTTTTAATACTTTAGACTTTGGATCACAACTGCGCAGTTACATCACAGCTTGCAGTATTACATCCTGTATTTGCAAAGTATGTTTACCAGAGCGTTTCAAACTCTTGTACGCTGAATTTCGGGGTTCTGTCCTTTTGATTGTACACTTGACCCAAACCTTGTGGATGCTTTCAACTTTTGATAATATTTGCCTAAATCTGACTTATAAATATTTAAATGTAGATTTTTTGCAGAAGCACGAAACCCAAACAGGGTGTTAATTTTATACTGGTATTATTTCAACACTTCACTTAGCTGTACACGCCAATATATATACTTTTGTAACATGGGTATGTAAATTGACATAAATGTTGCAGTTTGTTTTTAGTAGCACAGCAATGATTGCTTTTGCATCTTCTGACATGCAACACAGCCCCAGCATCTTCATACAGGTGTCCAGAAACAAAATGTAGGGACAGGCGTCCGGTCAGACCTACACATCTTATTTCATGGCCTCATTCACTGCCCTCTAATGCACCATCTAACTGACAACAAGTGGTGGTGGTGGTATGCGCTTACTGTTTCTAATGTTTTACGTTGCTTAATTTTGTTTATTTAACAAACTTTTGCCACATCAGAACAACAGAGGTTATCTTATTTTTTTTTGTCACCCTGAACTGTTTGATTCATCCTAATAGCAGGCGTATTCTTTTGTGCTTCTCTTTTGATTATTACAGTAATTTGCTGTTACTTGGCATATAGGAATAAACTAACCCACTATCACCACCTTGTGGTGTACAAGGACATGTATTCTGCTGCAGTGAGTCTGCTTGCATGTGTATGTGTTAGCATTTGAGAATGCGCTACATTCAGCCTCCTCCGTGACAATACTGGAGCCTTAATGTCACAGTTGAGCCTTCACTTACGCACCTGTTGGAGCAAGCCGCACCTTTCAGTATTTCTTGGTAACAGGTTCCCAGTAACACAGTTGCAACTTAAATTTAAGTGTTCTAGTTGTGTTAACTTTATAATATCTAGTTAATTTTACATTTGATAATTTAATGTTATAAATCATTTTAACAACTTTAGCTATTTAACTGTGGTGCTACATCTGAGAAGGGATGAAAATGTACAAACGGGATTTGCTGGTGCATCTGGATGGCTTATTTATTATAGTTTAGCAGTTTTACAGTTCCTGTTAATGTAAAGAAATCTAAAGGCATAATCATCATTTTAAAAGAAAAACATATGGGTTTATGTTGAGGATATTCCAGTCAAGACGAAGGGAAGTTGAATCTAAGTGGATTACTGACTCTTTTTTTTTTTTTTTTAATTAAAGAAATGGATCCACATACCATCTCATGTTTTGCTGAGATTTGTGTTTTATGTTGGCCTTATAAATACTATATTTTGCACACAGTCCATTCTGAGTTAGACAAAATTAGATTTATTTTCATGCATTTGCAGAATATTGGCTCGCAGTGATGTTTAGTTTCCTCGGTTATAGAAAGGCAGGTATTACCAAAAAAAAAAAAAAAAAATTTCCCATCTTTCTGTGTTGAAATCACAGTAGCTGACTGTAAAGCTTACAGGACCACAAACAAGATAACATGGTTTAAAAGAGATTTTTATGGTGCTGAGATTTGGCTTATTTTTTTACATTTATACAACAAACTGATTACTTTATACATATGTTGTTCTGAAATAAGTGCGTTAGTTGATCATTCTGCTTCTGATAACAGCCAGAGATAAGATTTCAACTCTGTTTGGTTAAAGATTTAAGGAAAAATCCAATCTGGAATACTTTGACACTGTATTCGGCCTGTGGTGATCCATGCATTCCAGAGATACTTGATAAAGTGTTGCAGTTGTCTGTAATTGTGTGTGTGTGTTTTGGTATATTGAAGCAATTGTTGGTAACGAAACTGGAAAGTCACTTTTCCAGTTATAATTCCCATGTAATTTTTTTAATATATTGGTGAAAAGAGTGAAGCTGTTAAAACTTGATGTTTGCCGTTGACCTTTTCAACATTTTTTCCATTAAAGTACACTGTAGCTGCGATGTACAGCACATGGCACATACAGATGTTTGACAACAGTGTAGTAAATGATGCAGCACAACAGTCCAGAGGGTCACATCAAAATTAGCTGTTGAAAATATTTTAGGATGGATTTTTCCTTTTAAAAAACAAACAAAAAAGCAGCAGCGTACATGAACAACACAAACATACACCAGCGCTATGGTGGCTATGGTGTAAAGTAGCAACATGATCATACATTTAGCTCCCAACCAGTTGTCAGTTTTTCAATGTTAATTTTTTTTTTTTTTTTTTTTTTTTTTTTTTAATTTCATTTGGGATTTGAGGGACTAGCCAACAGCAGGGAGGCCGATGGGGCGTTCAAACTTTAAACCTTCAGTTTCCCCGTGTGCATTTGACCACCGCTAGGTTTGAAAGAACTGCGTTTATCGTGCACACATTTAACTGAAGAGTGTGAGCCAAGCTGATAGCAGCAGCTATTAAAACTGTTTGTCGATGAGTTTTTTTTTTTTGTTTTTTTTTAATGTTTGAATTTTGGAATGCTTGTTTTTTTTTGTGTGTGTCCATGAAGTTATTTATTCATATAGGTTTTCTTTTCTGTGTAAATATATTTATTTATGATGTGAACATCTGGATTGTAAATGCGTGTATAGAATGTGTGGTAGGATTGTATTCTGCTTCGGTTAGGAATGTATCAGAGTATGGAATGAGGGGTGGAAGCCATTTTTTTGTTTGTTTGTTTTTAAACAAGCAGATAATTGTATTGACATGTTAATCTGTTTGTTGCTATTTCAATATAATTGTGGGATGGCGTCTACAACTTTTTACAGTCAATATGCATATTTTTTTAAGCTTTTTTATTTTCATCTGTTTCAGTTTGTGTGCAAGATGAACAGTTCATGCAGCAATAGTCAAAACCGTCTCAACAGATGTCAAGACTCCAAAGCCTGTCATAGACACTTCAATGCCAAAACTAATGTACATAGTATGAACAACAAACTCCTGACACTTTTTTAAATCAGTGTTTGATACTCAACCTGTTTAAGCGCTGTCAAACGTGTGGGGCAGTTTAACTCGCCAAGTAAGACTGACGGCGGTCACTGTCCGCTGTGACGGCTGTATTTTTCACAGACCTCAGAGCTGTGCCTTTTTCTATGCAATGGAACTCGCAAACATGCTTGTCTGGATAACAGAAATTATTCGCTCATCACTGTATTGGGATCCAAATGTTGACTGTAGATAATATATATATATAGTATAGTATATAAAACGGACATCTGTCTAAGAATTTGAAGCTGTCTTACTTTTGTAGTTTTGCATTTTATATATATATATATATATATATATATATATATATAATGAACTATACAGCAAAGTTAATTTGTGGCCTTTTTGAAATGCACGTTATGTACACATAAAAACACTTTGCATTGACATGGTGAGTTTGACTCATTTGTGCGTTTGAAGTTCAATACAAATAATGATTGGCTTTTTCATGGCACATATTCCAAATGTTTAACCACTGTAATTTTATTTTACTTACTTAGTCCTCTTTGCCCGCTCTGGAGCATAGGGCTTAAACACGTTTGCGCTAAAGGACTCGATTTGCAGCCTGCCCCTTCACTTCTCCCCATGTCGTTATTCCTCGTTCGATGTCTCTCTGTAGTCTTCTTCTCCATGACTTCTTTGGCCGGCCTCTTCTCCTATATCCTTGTGGGTTCCAGTCCAGTGCTTGGCGTGTGATTGAGGTGGGTGGTTTCCTCAGGGTGTGACCGAGCCATTTTCAGCGTTTTCTTCGGGTGGTGACCGGCTCTTCATTTGCATGGTTGAGCAGCTCATTTGTCACCTGGATGGGCCACCACAGCCTCAGGATGTGTCTGAGTGTCTTGTTCATAAAAACTTGCAGGCGTCTCATGGTTTCCTTCATGAGGCTTCATGTCTCACATTCGTAGAGAACCACTGATTTGACATTTGACGTGAAGCTCCTCACTTTGGTCTTTGTCGAAAGGGACCTTGTGCTTTCTGGATGCGCACTTGGATGTTAGGAAGTGGGCCTCATTCTTTTGAGATGATGCTTCCTAGGTAGGCGAATTCTTCCACCTGTTACAGTTCTTCCCGACATGTCATGGAATTTCCTCTTCCTTTTGTTCTCACGCTCATCTCCTCGATTTTCTTCATATTAACGTTCAAGCCCGCCTCTACATTCTTCTTGAGCCGCTACATCTTGGATCTTATATGGCTGATGACGAGTAGCACAATGTCATCCACAAAGTCTAGATCTTCTAGCTGTTGTTTTGTTTTACATTCCACTAAACCAACGGTGATACGCACTTAAATCCAGGGTGGTGTTATAAGAAGTGAAGTTGGAATCAGCCAAAAGAAATTGGTGCTGTGCATGTACACAGAGATACTAGAGTTGATTTGTTCCTTTAAAATAGGTAAAGACACGTAGGTAAACAAGTGTATGCCTTCAACATATTTAGCTTGAAAGAGATGACACGACTGTTGCACACGTGTCATTTTCAGTTCCTGTATCCGGCCACATCTTAAGGAATACATTTTTAGCTCCACTGACCAAAGATCAGCAGCAGAGTTAAGCAGTACTTTGGTTCTTATTGGACTGGTTTGAATTTTCTACCAAGGCCCATAGGACTACAGTCTAATGGAGCCATAAGGGTGTCAAACATCAAGGTCACAGTGCAAGGTTAAAATTTTGACCCACTGCAAATAGGTGTGGGAACATTTTCAAAGGCTTTTACTTCCTCAATTAGAGGTGATTGACCCATAGTTACTGTCAGACATGAGGGTGATTCTTTAACTACGGGCACTATTGGCCTTGTAAATGTAATTCCCACCACACCATTGCCTTACAATATAAAGCACCTTGGGGCAACTGTTTGTTGTGATTTGGCGCTATATACATGTGCTCTGATGTCACTGTTTATCTCTAAAGAAACCCAAACAATCTTTCATACTAAATTGTTTAAAGGGACATTACAGTGTTGTGGTGGAAATTACAGCAATAGTGTGGGACAACTACATTTTGTTTAAAAAAATCACAACAGTTGTATGACACTAAATACCCCAATTATGTTTTGATTATTTTACTGATATTTTATTCAGAGATATTTTAAAACATTAGAAAAAACGTTTCTTTACCATTGAAGATCAAAAGTCTGGGTGTGGGACAAGCACAAAACGGCAATATTTGCATATAATGATGCTGAAAAAAGGTGAAAAAGTCATCATAGACTACTAGAACAAATTTCTTAACACGTTCATTGTAAAGATAACTATAAAAGTGAAATTTCCCCCTTTTTCTGTTTTTCATACAATATGATCAAAGGACATAAGTGCCCGTAGTCTAACAATCACCCATGAATAGTAACCAATCTGTGGGCTTTCAAAATCTGCCGTCAGATTTGACCTTGAAGGTTGATTAAGTTGGAGCAGATACACATGTAGTGACTTAACATCGGGAGCTAGACTCATAGTTACTGTTGAACATGAATGTGAAGTTATGTGGGCTTGCAAAATGTCAATGAATTTGACTTACCTTGAAGGTCACACAAAAGCTACAAAGAGCACTATCATCACAACACACTAAATGGTTGATGAATCAAAAGTAAGTATGAATGCCATGAATATTCTAAGAAAATGCCAAGCAAAAGCTGCTAAGAAATAAACTGGTATAAATGTGCCACAATGCTGAGCTGCAGTGATGCATTTGGTTCATGAATATGAATTTAAAACATGATTCTAAAATGTCTGTGGAGCTTTTTGGACTACACGTCAGTTTGTTTTACAGCCATTAGCAGCTGTTTGGAACACCAGACCTAGGTTTAGAAATGCAAGACATTGACAGCATAATTTCGAGCTTTATGTTCTGTAATTTCAAAACCACACAGAAGAAATCTGTTTCAGGTAAAGGAGCGGGGGTGGGGTGACAGCACTCTATCCATAGAGGGATAGAAAAACATTTGCACCTACAGTCGAGTCACCAATATGCGGTGCATCCGGAACATTCACAGTGCTTCACTTTTTCCACGTTTTGTTATGTTACAGCCTTATTCCAAAATAGAATAAATTTATTCTTTCCCTCGAAATTATACTCAACACCCCATAATGACATCTTGAATATGATGCCACAAGCTTGGTGCACCTATTGTTGGGTAGTTTTGCCCATTCCTCACTGCAGCACTTCTCAAGCTACATCAAGTTGGATGGGGAGCATCGGTGCACAGCCATTTTCAGATCTCTCCAGAGATGTTAAATCAGATTCAGGTCTGGGCTCTAGTTGCGCGGCTCAAGGATATTCACAGAGTTGTCCTGAAGCCGCTCCTTTGATATCTTGGTTGTGTGGGTCATTGTCATGCTGAAAGATGAACCGTCACCCCAGTCTGAGGTCAAGAGCGCTCTGGAACAGGTTTTCATGCAGGATGTCTCTGTACATTGCTGCATTCATCTTTCCCTCAATCCTGACTAGTCTCCCAGTTCCTGCAGCTGAATAACATCCCCACAGCATGATGCTGCCACCACCATGCTTCACTGTAGGGATGGTGCCTGGTTTCCTCCAAACATGATGCCTGGCATTGATGCCAAGGAGTTCAGTCTTTGTCTCATCAGATCAGAGAATTTTGGTTCTCATGGTCTGAGTCCTTCAGGTGCCTTTTGGCAAACTCCAGACGGGCTGCTATGGGTGATTCTTTAACTACGGGCACTATTGGCCTTGTAAATGTAATTTCCACCACACCATTGCCTTACAATATAAAGCGCCTTGGGGCAACTGTTTGTTGCGATTTGGCGCTATATACATGTGCTCTGATGTCACTGTTTATCTCCATAGAAACTACCCAAACAATCTTTCATACTGTTTAAAGGGACATTACAGTGTTGTGGTGGAAATTACGGCAATAGTGTGGGACAACTACATTTTGTTTAAAAAAAAAAATCACAACAGTTGTATGACATTGAAGATCATCATTGAAGATCAAAAGTCTGGGTGTGGGACAAGCACAAAACGGCAATATTTGCATATAATAATGCTGAAAAAAGGTGAAAAAGTCATCATAGACTACTAGAACAAATTTCTTAACACACTTTCATTGTAAAGATAACTATAAAAGTGTGAAGTTTCCCCCTTTTTCTGTTTTTCATACAATATGATCAAAGGACATAATAAGTGCCCGTAGTCTAACAATCACCCCTATATGTCTTTTACTAAGGAGTGGCTTCCGTCTGGCCACTCTACCATATAGGTCTGATTGGTGGATTGCTACACAGATGGTTGTCCTTCTAGAAGGTTCTCCTCTCTCCACAAAGGAATGCTGTAGCTCTGACCTAGTGACTATCGGGTTCTTGGTCATCTCCCTGACTAAGGCCCTTCTCCCCCATTCGCTCAGTTTAGACAGCCGGCCAGCAAAGAGTCCTTCCATTTCCGATGATGGAGGCCACTGTGCTCATTGGGACCTTCAAAGCAGCAGAAATGTTTCTGTACCCTTCTCCAAATTTGTGCCTCCGAGACAATCCTGTCTCGGAGGTCTACAGACAATTTCTTTGACTTCATGTTTGGTTTGTGCTCTGACATTCACTGTCAACTGTGGGAACCTATATGTAGACAGGTGTGTGCCTTTCCAGATCATGTCCAATCAACTGAATTTACGGCAGGTGGACTCCAATTAAACTGTAGAAACATCTCAAGGATGTTCAGTGGAAACAGGATGCACCTGAACTCAAATTTGAGCTTCATGGCAAAGGCTGTGAATACTTATGTACATGTGATTTCTTAGGTTTTTGTTGTTTTAAATTTGTGAACATCTCAAAAATCTTTTTCACATTGTCATTATGGGATATTGTGTAGAATTTTTTTTTGGGGGGGGGGGGATTTAGAATAAGGTTGTAACAAAAAAAAAAAGGAAAAAGTGCAGCACTCTGAAATATACTGTACCTAACCTACTTGTTTTTGAAAGTGGAAAACCAGAGCACCCAGGGAGAACATGCAAACTTGACAGGAAGGACCAGGTGGGAAGTGAACGCAACACCTTTGTGCTGTGAGGCAACAGTGTTTGCCACTGAGCCATCGTGCCACCCAACATAAGGTTTAGGAAGTAATAAATGAGAGTGAAAGGAGCAGTTGCCACATACGCTCAAAATAGCAATGAAATAATGTAAACTACCTTTAATTGGCGGTATGGTTTGTAGTGTAAAAATATATGAAGAAATTATGCAGCAAGGTTTTTTAATATGCCAGTTATCTGTCAACACTGTGCCAGTCTTACAAGTTAGCTCTAGTTTCCACTTTCTTCTCTCTTTGCAAGTCCCTAAAAACAAACAAACAAACCAAAAAATGTAGTGAGCATGCAGTTTAACTAACACTAGAATCCAAGGGTCGGCTGAAAAGTTCTGCCTCCTGCACAGATATGTCATAGCAATCAAGATATTCACATGAATTGCATATCTGTCTGAAGCTAAATACTTTCAGTATGTTTGGAATGTTCTCTATCAGACAGTCATATTACTTTTCCACAAGTTTTTGCATCAAGAAATCTGGTGTCCTCTCCTGGCACCAGCAACACACACCTGTTGGACATCTGCATCATTAGTGTAACGATGTCCCTTCTGGGGTTCTTTCAGCTTGGAGAAAAAGGAGAAATTTGGAGCGTGCAACATCCGGACTGTATGGTAAGATGTCTTAAAATGTGAGCCACTGCAATGCATCCTGTGTTTGTTGACTTGTATATGGAGGAATATTGTCACACTGAAGAACTGCATCTTTTCTCCCTCCAAGCGTGCACACAGCTTTTGCAAAGTGTCCTCATATTGGTTGTAGCTCTGTGTACCTGTGGCTGCACAACGGCACTGTCATGCAGACTCCTCTTGGCTTCAAACTCCTTACCAAACTCCTGACTGTACTGACATCTACAAAGGCATCACTACAGACAACAGTTATTCGTCAGTTAATATCCATGAGTGCAAAACGCTCCATTGTGAGGAATTCAATAACGGCACGTTTCCAGTGCACATCCATGTATATCACCAATTTTTACTGACTACTGTGCATGTATTATGTTGAAGTCCATCCCTGAAATTGCAGGCACAAACCATGTGGTGTAGTGATAGTGGGTATATAGTAATCCTGGTTCAACAGCCTATTGTGTTGTAATGTAAACAGTATATTAAACTGCAACCAGTGTTTTAATCAAGACCACCTAAGCCAAGACCAAGATGTGACCAAGACCAGAGCGTATCGAGAGTGAGATATAACCATGCAGTCATGTCCCTACAGGGCAGTGTGAAACCAAGTCTGGACCTGGACCGTACAACAAGAGCCCCACGCAGCATGACACATTTACCAAAAAATGTGAAATATGCAATCCACAAGTGCAGCTGTTCTGAAAGATCCAAATTTCCATAAAAAATAGAGCTGACTTTTCTGTCTTTTCTTAACCAGTATTGTGTTTAGTTATTTCTGCACCAACAAGGCTTATATGAATGTGTAGGCTCCTACGGAAGTACATAGCTAAACCTAGAAAAGTCAAACAAGATGTAAATACATAAGCTATATTAAAACCTATGGACACTTTTAGCAAGTACAAAATAATGACAGAATTTATATATAGTAATTATACTTAAAATATTAGGAGCACTTAAGAACATTCATTGACATAATTTAAGAATTTTCTCTGTTACAGATTTATGTTTGCTTTTGAATGAATGCATCAGCTTCAAAAGATATTTGACTATCCCAGTATGTTTTGAAAGCAAGTGATGGTCCCACTAATGTTGTCCTGACTAGTCTTGGATGAAATCCCACCTCCTCAATGTCCAAGACAAGACCAAGTGCAAATGTGGTTGAGTCTGAGACCGAGACCTTCAAAAGTGGTCTCAGACCAACCTTGAGTAGGAGAGCACTAGATGGAACATGTGGAGCTTGTGGACTGCATGAGGAGCTGGTGTTGAAACGTCCTCCATCTCCTCAGGAAGTAAAACCACTGGAGAGGCTTCTTGACCTATATGTGTGTCGTGACCAGGAGAGGTCCTCAGTGATGTGCACACAGAGGAAGTTAAAGCTGCTGACCCCAACCACCATGTCTTTAGTTTTTTTGGAATCACCTTGTTAGTGACATCACTTCCTCTCTGTAGACTTATCTAAAGAAAACTAGCAGTAAAAACCATGATTTGTATTAAAAGTAATACTTATATTTAGGTTGTCTATTTCTTATAGCCTCTGAGATTGGAGAGACTGTGAATAAAAATGTTTAGAATTCCTAAATGTCAATGCAACAGTTGTTAAATCCCTTACATAAAGGTCAACACTACAAGACCTTGAGTGATTTCATCTCCATTATGGTGGTATATAGGCAGAAAATTACTATAATTGTGTCTACGTCCAAGTATTTATGACCTAGACGGTGTTGTCCAAGATCATCATAGTGAAGCAAGATGGCAACACTTTATTTTACATGTCACAAAATGTCTTACTTTTCAAGAAACCATGATAATATTTAGTCTCCGATCATATCAGAGATATGATGTTATCTGAATGGTATCAGTCCAGTGTGCTGAGGTTTGGTTTCAAAGAGGGCAACATTTCAGCAGCCTACTGTGAAGATCAGCCTGAGTCGTCCTCTGTTAGTTTTTCTGGTTTAGAGCCGGCACAGCGCCAGCTCTTGCCGCTGTTAAACGTCCATGACTCCTGATCTGCCGGCTGCTGGTTATTTCCAGCATTCAGGCCGCACAGCTGTGAGGGGACGGAGAACAGACCGTCTCTATTGGTGGAGGAAGAAAAGTTGAGCTCAACTTAGCAACAGCCGAACAAAGGTCAACGAGGACAAGGCAGACTCCATTCACCAACACAGGCTGCTTCCTTAATTGTTTTAACGAGACTTATGAGCCACATAGACAGATTAAAACATTGAAGTCTTGCTTTGAAAATAAGGACATTTAAAACCGGAAGGGCACCCACAGAGAGCAGTTACCCAGCCATCCTAAAATAAGTTTAAATTTATTGATTTTGTACTATTATTTTTTGGATTGTGCTATATGTATTACTGATTTTGTTATGATGAGAAATTTAAGTTCATTGATTATCTTAAGGGCAGCACGGTAGCTTAGTGGTTAGCACTGTTGCCTCACAGTGAGAAGGTCATGGGTTCAATTCCCGCCTGTGGCCTTTCTGTGTGTAGTTTGCATGTTCTCCCCGTGTTTGCGTGGGTTTCCTCCAGGTGCTCCGGTTTCCTCCCACATCCAAAGGCATGCGGGTTAGGTGGATTGGAATCTTTAAATTGTCCATAGGTGTGTGAGTGGGTGTGAATGTGTTTGTTTGTCTGTTTGTGGCCCTGCGACAGACTGGAGTTCTGTCCTGGGTCTACCCCGTCTCGTGCGCTATGACTGCTGGGATAGGCTCCCCACCGTGACCCTTAATTGGACTAAGTGGTTGAAGACAGTGAGTGAGTGAATGATTATTAAAATGTTTCTTAGATGTTCTGTTTTTTTTCTCATTTTGTCTCTCATAATTGAAGTGTACCTATGTTGAAAATTACAGACCTCTCTCATCTTTCTAAGTAGGAGAGCTTACACACAATCAGGGACTGACTAAATACTTTTTTGCCCCACTGTACCTACACACTTTCGTTAATTTAGTTTAACTGAGGAATCAGTTTTGTTTTGTTTTATTTTGTACTGAAAAGTATCTTTTTTCTTTGTATTCGAAATAAACTTGTTCGTTCGTTCATTCATTCATGTTTGACTTTTCAAGATCACCGAAGGCCAAAGCTTATGTGGTGAATACGTAGGCAATATCTTATGCTTATTCTTTTGGCTGCTCCTGGTAGGTGTCCCTGCAGTAGGTCATCCATCTCACCCTGTCCTCTGCAGCGTTGTCACACCAATCACATGCATGTCCTCCTCAGCACATCCATAACCTCATCTTTGGCCTCCCTCTTCTCTTTCTGCCTGGTGGCTCCATCCTCAGCATCCTTCTCCCTATATACCCTGGATCCTTCCTGTGTAAATGTCCAAACTATATAAAATACAATAACATACATGTACACATTCCATACGTTTATTCATTATCTCCTACCATAAATATCAGATCATCATCAATAAAAATAAAATTATTTTTAAGCAAATTGTTCACCAGTATAGCCCCCTTCTTAGGATCTTGTCTTTTACTAGGTAGTATGTTAATAATTTTGTGGATAATTCCATATTATGAACGCCTGTGTCATTATGGATGTTTATATGTTGACATTTGAGTTCTTTCAATCCAGCTTTTGTCAGTGAATCAGAAGTGACACTTGCAGTGTTATGTTCCAAGCTTGGTTTCATAGAGTTCAGAGAGCAGTACATTACGCAAGCAAACAAACTCTAATCAAAGTGATTGATTGCTTCCATGGCAACCTTACTTGGGAATCATTCCAGAGAAGAACAGTTACCTTTTTTCCAACTATAGTATGAGGAAAAACACAAAATGTTGTCTCTACAGCCTCAATACATGCATGCAGACTTCTGAGGGAGTCCTCTTTCATTATTCCAACTTTCTTCAGCAGTTCCGTCGGGAGCTAAACAGCCCTAAACACTATAACCACTGTACTGAACAGCTGGTAGAGTGTTCTTGGTATTGAAGGCCACAACTTATTCCTTTAAACACACCTCTGGGCACTGCAGCCAGACAGCTCATTCTTTGTCTGACAGCCCCACTGTATGTAAATTTTGATCATAGTTTTATCTGTACACATTATTGTTACTTTTGAAGTGAAAACAATCTGTTTAAAAATTAAACAAAAATAATGGATTGCATACCTTATCAATTGAATCTGACAGTTGCATCCTTAATATAACACATTAATCATCACTTTTACAGCCAGCTGTTTTTTAACAAGTTAAGGGATGACACAAGAACTTTTCAAAGTCACTGCTTGGAATTGAAGTTCAATTAAATCATTTATTAAGAGAAGCCAGTAATCTGAAAGAGTTCTTAATTTTTTTAAACTACAATTTCTGTTCAGTATCCAGGAGCTCAAATACCTGGGAGGAATTCAGAGTAGATCCACTGCTTTTTCGCACTGTGAGGAGCCAACTGAGATGGTTCAGGTGTACGAGGTCTGTTAGAAAAGTATCTGACCTTTTTATTTTTTTCAAAAACCTGATGGATTTGAATCACGTGTGCTTGCATGAGCCAACCTTGAACCTTCGTGATCAAGTGTGATTTTTTTTTTTTGTCATTTGCTTGTAAGCAGCCTTTGTGTGAGGATAGGTGGAGTCCTCTCGTCGTTTTTTCTTTGCAAGGAAATGGCGGAACGACTGGAGCAGCGCGGACTGCATCAAATTTTGCCAGAAACTGGGCGACAGCCAGGTGGAAACCATTGGATTATTCAGATGGCTTTTCGGTGGACGATCCTATGGGCATCACACAGATTAAGGAGCAGTACAACCGGTTTAAAGACGGCCGCACAACGAAGGAAAGCGAGCCACGCTCCGGTCGGCCATCAACATGCTGAAATGACCAGATCATTCCAAAGTGAAACGCTGTGGTGATGTGGGACTGTCGTGTGACTATCTGAGAAATTGCGGAAGAGGTGGACATCAGCAACTTTTTCGGCACATTCCACTGTGAAAGAAGATTTTTGCCATGAAAAGAGTTGCAGCGAAATTCATCGACACGA